>NC_088979.1:15381828-15684555 GCF_963932015.1 Anas acuta
TGAGGATGGAGAGGTCCAGCAACACATCTATCAGCCTCAGACAGAGTCCTGTGGAAGCTGTGCTGTCTCACAGAGCCACCTGTGTGTCAGCAAGCTGAACTCCTCCTCAGCATAGCCAGAGGGACCTATACTCTGACAGGTCTTCACTCAGTTACCCAACTGCATTGAACAAATGTTAACTAATGGGAACATGGGCACTAGCTTTCATGTAAACATCTGAGCTTTGGAGTCCAGATCTTAAATTGAACATCAGCCCCAGTTCTCTGCTGAAAGTTTGGTCAACCTCCACTGCAGGCAGCCTAAATGTAAAACCAGTGCCTTCTCCTGGCTTTGGCTATTGAGGAATTCTCCCTCCCAAACCACTCTACTTAATTTCAGGACCAAGACTCAATAATACACTGAATATCCCTCCTTTCCCCCCAACAAAAAACAAACAAACAAACAAACAAAAAACTAAGCAAATAAATTTTGTTTGTTAGCTAAATACTTATGGAAAATAGAAACACAGAGAAATGTTGCAAACTTCATGGTAAGTGAATTTACCTTTCAGGTGGCTTTTCACTGGTTTCTGGCTGTAAATACCACCTTCCAAAAAGCTGTAAGCAGTGTGGATGTGTGTCAACGGTTCATTGTACCCTTCTGACAAGGTAATAATTCTTTCATCCAAACAACCTGAAACTTAAAAGTCTGTGTTTCTTGTAAAAATCTCCAAAGATCTATTTGTGACATCTTTTTAAGATGCTTTCATTCAAGATGAAATGTTTTCACACCCTGAGCCATCCTTTCTAAGCAAATACAGCCTTGACTAGATAGTTCACAAAGTTTTGTTTGTTTTGTTCTGTTTTGACCAAGTGATTTTGCACTGGGAAACTGACTGAAAATTCAGTGAAAATAAAGACCACCCACAAGTCAGTTTTGTTGTAATTTCCATCAGGAGCATCTATAAACAAGGCTGTTTTCTATATATATTTTTTTTCTGTAACAACAACAACACCAAAAAAAGAAACCAACCAACAAACAACAAACTTTTTTTTTTTTTTTCCTAATCTTTTCTTTTTTTTCTCCTCTAATCTGGAATGAAACAAAATGTCCAGCCAACCCTACTGAGTTCCTTCAGAAATGCTGAGCAACTTTGGACTCTGAGAACACCCGGTACACCCACCCAAGAGGACAGAGGATATTCACAGAGTCCAAAATGTCCAGAAAAATGGATAAAAATAAAACAGTTTTGATGAAAGCAAATCCTGCACTTTTGAATGAAGCAACCATTCCTTAAGTCAGAACAAAGGTTGCTGTATTAAAACATGGCAAATTCCTCCTATACCTGAGTAATTTATTTATTTATTTATTTATTTATTCCCTGGGCAGCAAATTCTTGCAATTTTCCCACTATAACCACATATTTAATTGAGGGATTCAATGTGGTTCATCTTTCTCACAGAAAAGTTCCCCTTCCCAGCCAGATATGAGCACAGATATGGGCTTGTATATGTACCCCCCCAAAAAAAATCTGTTCATGTTACTCAGCACACCAGTAATGAAAGCATGTTACCAATGTTCTTGTTCCTCAAGGAGACATGCTCTGTCAGGTTTTAATTTAACTAAAACTCTGAATCCAACAGATTGGGGTGCTCTGCCCCTGCTGACTAGATCAGAGCAATGTCTGGCACAGCTCTGCATTATCAAAGTTAAATAGGTAAATTGAGAAATAAACCAGCACATTGAAAAGCTTATAAAATCAAAGCACAGTGACTTATCTCTATCATAACAAATACAGTAATTATAGAGTAACTCATTATAAGGAAAGGCTAGAGGGAAGAATGGGAGGAGAATTCTCAATAAAAATATAACAGGATGAAGGTATGGCTTTTCCACACAGAAAGAAAAACTGTTTGACAATAATGGACACAAATGCTGTTTCTATAATCCTTCACAAGGGATGAAATGCAAAGCCTTCACTTGACACGGGAGTAGATTCTTCAAGAGCTTTCAAACAGTTTGATTCCCTCTTACCTCTGTCACCATGTGCTAATTTACTGTCTGAAGTAGTACAGCCAGGAATGAATCTACAGTTTTCTAATAGGATTTTCAGTGCAGTTTTGTAGAATTAACTGGTTTAAATAGACATGGGAACATGGTCAACCCAAATTTTGTCTCTGGAAGTTGGCCCCTCACAAATTGTCAAGAATCTGGGAAACAGCTTGAGGAGATGTAAACAACTCCTGTATTTCTTGTAGGACCTAAGACATGAGACTAAAATAACAAGACCATTCCAAGCAGACAAGCATCACAAACATTGTCTTCATCAGATACACTGGGGCAACTCATGGAAATCAGGTACTGGACATGGGGAATGTCAGGAAAAAGAAAAAAAAAATGGAAAAAGATATAGGCAAAGGAAAAGAGAGTACCTCTTTCTTTCAAGGCACAGAACTGTCCCAAGCTGTAACGCAATACAATGCAGTATTATAGTGTCCTGAATGCCATGTAGTAACTGTATTCCTTAATGCTTTATGTTACTAAATAAAAGATGACAGTGGTTAATACACTACCTGTCACATTTACTAAAAAGCATATAAAATAATTTCACAATGAATAAAGGAAAGTGTTAAGTCATAAGGCAAAAAACAGAGGCCGTTTAAGCAATACACACAAGGAGGATATTCTGGATGGCAGGAGCTAGAAAGACATCCTTACACATGGGGGAGGGAGCCTATTTCATAAGATGAGTGAAATGGAAGCTTGGAGACATTCTTTGCAGTAAAGCAATTCCCTGCAGAGGCTGAACTGACTGCAAAGCAACTTTGTCTGTATTTTAGTTTTCTGGATGAACCTATCTTTTATTCCCTTAATTCTTGCCCAGCTAATAATTTTAAACTTACCGGTCTATACTACAGCCTTCCAGGTTAGAGGAACTCCCATAGCTTATAGAAGATGCATTTTCAGATGTGTTTGCCTCCCTCCACCTGCATGGAGATAGCTGAGTGTGATACACAGGGGGAAGTCCAGCCCAATACTCTGAAAACAGGGCTTGTCTGAAAACTGTCCCCAGCACAAGTTCCCAGCACATCCAGTGATTATCCTTCCCAGCTAGGGCATGCTCTCCTAATGTCATGCTCTGTGGTTGCTCTGGATTTCTGCATTTCCTAGTAAGCTTTCACTATGTATCTACATGCTATTGTTGAACCTGCTCCCAGTCCTGACATACGTGATACAGAAAGAAGTCTGCTTTTATTATCATCGCTCAACAGACAATGAATTCCTTCACTTAAAATCAAAATAAAACCAAAATGCAATTACTGCTTGCTAATAGCTGATCTGCCATCTGTTCTTGGATATCCATTGAGCAAAGAGAGTCTGTAAGTGCCAATTGCTTCAGAAAGGAGAATTCAGACAATGACCTTGTCTAAAGGCCTAACCAATAATATGGAACATTTAGTCCCACTTTTCTAAGGTTTCTGAAGTTTTAGCCTCACTTGTAAAGGCGTTTTTCTGTGCATAAGTTTGCTTCTGTCTTTCTTCTCCTTGTACATGTACTTGTAGAAGTTGGCCAACATCAATAAACTTTGACACAGTGGTAGAAACTGAAAAGATACGACATTCTGACATGCTTTATGACAAGAAGTATACCCTCTTAAATCCCATGGAGCATAACCTGATGAGCTCATCCTCTGTTACAGTTCGGGAGAAAGTTGCTGGAAACCATGTGAAGTTCATTTCATCACTTGTGAAACTATTTGTTTTATTTCAGGAAATAACCTTGGGAGTTTGCATGTGGGAGTTTTCCAGATATAACTCTCCTCCCCCACTGCTGCCGTCTTTGAAACAAACACAGTGGTCAATGGTTTGCCACCAGTTTTTAAACAAAGGAGATAACCTTTGGGGAGAATAATAGCTCTTCAGTTCCTTCAGTTGAAAATTAGCCTGATCTAAATAGCTGAATCCTCTGAGTGAGAAGCAAAGAACAGTAAAACATTTTTGAATCCAGGCCACAAATCATTTAATCCTGGGGACAAGCATGCCAAACAAGCTGTATTTATGGCAGCCTTTTCAGATATTCATTGGCTTTTTTTTTTTTTTTTTTTTTTTTTAATTCCTTCACCCTCCTGCAATAAGGAGAAACTTTATTTGTTATCCATAATGTTCTGCATAAATCAGAGAAAAAGATGACAGACTTCATGGTTGAAATAGTGTATTTCATAACTGATCACAGCTTGTTGGGAAGATATAAAACTGTAAGGTCATTTACCTAGTTAAAAATATTATGCATATATTTTTAGTGAATATAAACAATAAAATGAACCTTGGATAGTCAACACAATATTATGTTTCTTCTCTCTAATGAAGAAAATAGTACTACACGGTAGTACCTGTCTTAGACATCTCTGTCATTTCAGGGGCAGAGCTTCAAACATCTAGCTCATTTCTGCTCCTATAGACAGTCATCGATAAAAGATCTGCAAAAACTCAGAATGGGCCTGCATGGGTGTCTGCAGAGCAAGGGGGGGGAATGGGTTGGGATTGCCATAAATGAGAGTGAAATAGCACTTTAAGCCTGTTCAGACTTAAAGTTGTAAATTTAGGCTCACTAAGTGGGACTAAACTGGGAAAGCAATCATTTTGGAATAAGAATGCATATGTAAGGGCATTATCAGGCCAGGGGATCCAGTCCAAAGCATTACCTTAGATTGTGTTCAGCTCAAAGATCAAAACCTAATAAGAAAGCGGGATTTTAAGAGAGCAGGATTTTAACACCATCTTGTATTCCTTGCCAGCCAGTTATCAAGCAATTAATAAGTGGGCCCCAAACCCACTGGGAATGATGAAAGACTCGGTCAGGTAGGCTGGCCTCTGAACTTCAAACAAGCAGCTCAAGATACTTGCTCCTTCTCTTATCAACAGGTACTTACTTTTGATGAGGAACATGTAAGATATTCCAGACATCAGAGTTCAAATCCAAAGCATGACCAATGCTGTCACTGAAGTAATATCAAAAGATGCTGTGTGCATGTTCAGCCAGATTCAGATCTGACATGCACTCACCCAGCTCCCTCCAAATTCCTGAGTCATGTGGCTAGAATAATATATTTTATCATGTATATAGGGTATATCAAAGCATGAAAAACTGAGCTGTATTTAAAAGAAGCAATATTATGCAGTGCAGAATACCAGCACCGAAGGTGGAGAATGGAAAAAAAAAAACAACAAAAAAAACCATAACAACGCTGTCTAAAATTCACACACAGAATTCACACACAGAATTCACACACAGAATTCAATTCAGAGCCATCATCCATTTTATAATAGAACAGTTAGTAGTCAGTGTGAGTCTCTGTGCAGAAAACCCCATGAGTCTTGGAATTACATATTCAATCTGCTGTTTAACAGGACCTCAGCAA
Source organism: Anas acuta (assembly GCF_963932015.1). Taxonomy (NCBI): domain Eukaryota; kingdom Metazoa; phylum Chordata; class Aves; order Anseriformes; family Anatidae; genus Anas; species Anas acuta. Next base: position 15,387,228 of record NC_088979.1, read on the forward strand.
AGACCACTCACGAGAATATTAAGTGGGCAATTGATAAGGAAGTCCAGGCACATAACTCACAGAGACAGTCTGTTACAGTGCTTCTCACTATAATAAGCATTTTTTAATTCTAATTTAATAATATTTGTACTGTTGAATGGTCACCACCATAACTGCTTTATGAATGCAATACTAGAGAAATAGTCTTGACATGAAGGACAGACCTGCCTGGATTTTGGTGAGATGAAGAAGGATTCTTCTGTGTCACCCTTGGTAAGCACCTTGCTCAGACTTGAACTGTGATCCACAGATGAACACTGACAAAACAAATCCTTACTTGTTTTTATGGAGATAACAAACTGTGACATTTGCTTTCTGTAGTGAATTTTATTACTTGCCTTTATTTGACCTCTTGATAGAGATTTCATTCCACACAAAAGGACATGCCGAATGCCATAATTAAAGCAAAAGTGTCTATAGAAAAACAACATATGCTACGCCAACATATAAAATATGTTGTTAACTGCCAGTTCTTTCATGGGTGGTTGTGTTGCAATGGATTGGACTTCCTGCTGGACTCTTACACCAACAGCTGAATGTATTTTTCTCTTGAGATTCCATAATTAAGTATGAAAAAGGAAAATGCATATAATCAAGAACATGTAGTTGTAATGATGTGGAATAGGACCAATGCAAATAACCACATGATCATGAGAACAAAAATACAGAAAACCTTGAGAAATTATTTCAGAAAAATAAAGGAAATTACTTCCCTGGTTCTGCAGAGAACACAAAGGAAACCCAATAACTGAAGTGGAAGTTTGCAATGAGTTCTGACACCTCCATGAACAGGCTGGTACATAGCAAACTTGTTCTAAGGCTGATCAGCAGATGTGTAGTGCCTCGAACAAGACCATGATAGACACAGCTTTTAAGCATGAATATCAACACTGGACTTTGGCACATATGGGTTTGCTAAGTGAAGAACTGGAGAATGTAAACTAGAGAATTTTTCTTGTTTAGGCAGTAGTTTCAGGTAAGCAGGCCTGTTCAGGAAGTTTCCTTTATGTTCTTCTGGTGTAATGAAAAGATACTAATTTTCATTTTCCTTTCATTGATCTTTAGATGTTTATGACCAAAGGCTATTTTTATCAGAAATCTGGTGTCATTTGTTGTAAAAAAAGGATTTAAGATATTGTTATAGAAACTAATTCAGTCAAACACTCCTAAGATTCAACAAGATGTGGAACTACCTTAAAGAAAGAAAAATATTGATAAAAGGAAAAGACAAAATCAGTCAAAAGGGGAAAGGTTTTTCATGCTAAATATATTGTAGCAGATTACTGAGTGGAAGGTCATATGTTAAAACATTAGGCAGTAAATGAAAAGACTGATTCAAAAGACAAATCAAAGCAATTTTCTCTTGCAATTTGAGTTTCTTTACCCTCTATGTCAGCACTGAAACTCTAGATCCAGAATCTCTGGAACGGATTGAAGTGTTTCTTCTTAAAATGCAAAGTCTGACAGACATCTTTTCTGTGGCATGATTTTATCAAAGGCATGTTTTTAGTCTGTTAGGGTCAGTATATGACTAATTGCACAAAGATAAAAATATTGAAGTCCCCCCAAGCTAGGCATCCCATGTTGGACCTGGTAGCTGAAATGAGACCCAGAGCACTAGGTCCAGTGCCAGACTACCTGTTACGCATCCAGGGAGAAAAAATGATCAGGATCAGTCTATGGAGTGTTAACTACCAGAAGTTGCACATTTGGCAGCAAGCCATCTTTTAGTAAAACCTCTATATACATGTGCTCTCTTAGGATTGATAGCCATGTATGCCCTCATTAAGACAGGTATCTAGACCTTTTCAAAGAAAAAAAAAAAAAGAACAATGAAGAACAATGTAGGCAGATCTCACTGTAGGTAGTCCTTTCCTTTTTCTATAGTAGCCTAGCAGCAAACCTTTGCAAGGAAATGGGAGCTTGTGTTGCTCTTCTTGTATTTGTTTGAGAGAATTCAGACCACATCTGTCTCCTCCCCAGGGATAGATGGGTTCTGGATGATGCTTCCAAGATGGGCTGTCCATTTGCCAAGAAACAGTTAGAGGTAAAATGCACAAGCAGTTCTTGGAGCAGAAGCCAGGACTCAAAACTTAGCCACAAAGGAAGGAGCCAGCAACTTTCTACTTTCTGGCTCCAAGGCATCCTGTCCTGGGTCTCTGACAGTTTAGACCAGAGTACACCATGGCTCCCTTTTAGCCCTCATGCCTGAGTTTTCTTATGAAGGAAACCACAGCACTGGGGCAAAGAGGACAGCGTACATTGAGGTCTTTTCCCAGCATGGAGGCAGAACACAAGTAAGACCCTGGGGAAGGTTTTCTATCATTTAGATAAAACCCATGTGCTGAGAAACATTTCCCCAGTCTGGAAAGCAATTTAAGTTGTACATACTGAAAGCACCGTATACTTTAAGTGCAGAGGATCTTTCCTGTAAGTGCTTAGGATTTTCTCCGAAGGTTTGGCATCAGAACACTGCAGAGCTGTCGGGTGGATAGATACTGCAATTTAACAAAGTTTTCAGGCACATTCATAAAATTCTTGGCTGTGGCTTTGCTTTACTGTTATGATCTTGCATCAGAAGATCATCTAGAGATTTCCTTAGTCCTGCACCAAAGAATTAAACTAGATGTGGCACAAATACCTGGTGGGAGAGCTCATTCTTTGCCAGTGTATAGGGATCAGTGGCTGCGAAAATGATGCTGGTGTGCATCAGCACAACCCACAAGCTCAGGTGCTGCTGTGCCACATGTGGCAACAATATCTTACACCAGCACTGCCACATTATGATCACAAAATTAGAAATGGAGTTGGCTCTCGAAGTTCCATGTCCATATCCCAGATTCCCAACTACTTTCTGAAAAAAAACAGCTGGTCACCAGAAGGAAGAGATTTGAAATGTTACTTCTAGGCTAGAAAGGGATAGTTTGAACAACAACAAGGAAAGAATTGCTGAGAAGTTGTGGAGCTAAGCCACCACTCAAGCTCAACTCATACTGCTGCCCCATGCAGTCCCTGCTACATCCATACCACCTGCATTCAGCTCCAGTGGTACTGGGCTTTTTATATGTCAAGCTGGTCAGTCCCAGCTCCAAAATGAGTTTAAGGATGGTAAGCAATGAGAATCACATCATTTTTATGTCCCACTGTGGAATTTACATTCACTTAGTGATACTGACTGCATGAATCAAGCCTTAGTTTTCTTACAACTTAGTTGTCTTGCTCTTTCCTTACTGTAGTGCACAACAATGGAGGGACAATGGAAGCAGTAAAAAGGCACACAAGAGTAAAGGTAGTTCTGAGGTCACCTGTTGGGAGTTCTGCAGTTCTCTGACAGTGGTTGTCTCATTGATTTTGCTCTCTGTCTATGTGAACCTGACAATTTCACTGTCAATTTTGTGGCAGCTGGTGATTCTAATCAATGTTTTGTATTTGTACACCACAGAAACAATGTGAGGGAGAACTTCTCCTCTGAAAATTTTACAATTTACAAGATAAAGTCTAGAAGAACTAAGAATTCTAAAGATAAATGATTAACATTCAGCAAAACAGCGATGGGACAAAGAATTGCATATGTCTTTCCAGATTTCTACTGCAAAACCCTAATTGGGCAATGCCCTTAGAAAACCAGGTTTTGTTCTTTACCCAGAAGCTCCTCAAACAGGATGGAAAAATACAATTTTTAATAATAATTAAAACAACAACAACAACAATAACAGAACAGTACTTTCCTCTTTTCCAGCAAATTAGAGCACAATAAAATGAACATATGCATGGAGGTTTTCTTCCTGAGAGAAAGATTTTCTGTCCTATTAAATAAATTTCACCTCATGCATTTTCATCTGAAAAAAAAAAAAAAAACAAAAAACAACAAAGATCAGAGCAGAACTTGAACTTCTGCTGCCATGTGTTCTCAAACCTACTGTAATACGTTTCCCTGTGCTTAGGTTTGCTGCCAAGAAGTTAAGAGCAACAAAAGATACTGCATGAGCAGATGAAAACACATTGAAACCTGTGTGGAGAAAACCATATTCAAGACTCCCCTAAGACTCTGTGGGAATAGACAATATATATCTTTATGTTCTGAACAGAGTTGAGTATAGTGTTGGCAAATCAAGAAGTAATTAAATAATCCTTCACTTTCATGGGCCTTCAATGAACTCTCTCTTTTAAACAGAAAAAAGGAGTCCACAGTGTAATCATGCTGGAGGTAATACCAAGCTTCAAAGTTGTCCTTTGACTGCAGGTTCAGTGAAACATTTGACAGAAAAAGAATTGAGCAGTTACAATGACAAATTCAACCATCTTTGTCTCCAGATCTCGCAAGCAGGAACCCAAAGCAGCACATTTCACTCCTCTGGCTTTCAGAACACACGAGAGACAACATAACTTTAACCAGCAGACACCCTTAGCATCCCCTCACTCTAAAGCTTCCAGACAAAAAGTGAACCAAACAGGCTTGATTTGCCCCTACCTAGCTGAAAGACTAGTTCAGTCAAGAAATGCCAGTTGATGTTTGGGCAGAGGATTTAAGAGAGAAATCTCAGGCTATCCCTTACTGCTGTTGACCTAAACTGCAGACTAAAAAAGCAGAGAAGTAAACAATGTTGGGATGTACACTTCTGGCCACTAGACAGGAGCCTGGTAGCTGGCTGTGGCATGACCAGGGCAGGTCCCCAGGAGCAGTGGAACCCTGCATGTGGAGAGTGATGCCAGACCACCAGGGCTTGCAGCCTGTGGGCTGTTTACTGGCAGCCCTATCGTGGGAAGTCAAGGGGTGCTATTTCACTGCTGTTTCACCCCAGCTCTGTGCAAATATTGATGCTGCACATCTAGATGAACTCAGGTTCCCAAGTCACTTGGGTTCTGCTCAGTAGAAAGGCACAACTGTGTGTTCACTATTTAACACAGCTTCGAGCAGCTGTTTGGCCAGAGAGCAGCATGATAAGAGGCTTATGTGACTGTGATAAAAAGGGTGAGAAAGTCCAATAAACACAATATTCTTATAACATTTCATTTTGTGAACATTCTGTATCAGAGCTATTGAATGGAGACAGGGCCATACCGCACCATTGCCTAGGCATTTTTTTCCACACTAATGCTTTAAACAATGAAGCTTACCTTTGCATCCTTTGGACTACACGAACAAGTGACTTTGTTTGCTTTGCATGTTTTGATGGCATCTAGGTTTACAGTCCAGTAAGACAAAAAAAAAATAAATAACATCAGTCCATCTCTCCTTGTAACTAGAAATGAATACATTGTGATGCCATTTTTTAAAATAGCCTCAGCAACCTTGAGCCAGACATCCCCAAATTACTGCACCAAGAAAGGAAAAATAAATTCACCATACTACTGCATAAGGTTTAGTCAGTTTCTAGAGAAAAAAAAAGGGGGGGGGGGAGGGGGGAGAATAGTAAAAGCTTTTTTATTGCATTTAAAGATAGGAAAATAAGAGTTACAAACCACTTTACTCTTGCCAGGTTGAACCTCTGCCCAAAGGAGGAAAAATGTTCGTATGTTTGACCCATGAAAGAGAAAAAATAATTAAAAAAAAATCAGCTTGGCAGAACAAATATGAAAACATGATTTACTAGAAATTTGGTGTCAAAAGTGTATTTGTCCAGTTTCTATTTGCTTGCAAAAATTCTAGACAACTTTTTGTTCTGTTTTGTTTTCTTTTATTTTGTATTCTTTTCATTTGTTTTGTTTTATTTGCACTTTCATTGTGCTGCAGTCATTCCTGCTGAGTTTATCAGTCTTTTCCATGGGAGAACTGTTCATCAAAAGACAAAATTTTAAACCTTTCTTGATTTAGACTTCAGAAGTCCAACTCTGCAGCAGACATTTAAGAGTATGTAATAAGATGAAATGGCAACAGCCATTTTTGGGTTCCCTAGGGAGAAATGTTCTGTTGTTTGTTGTTGTTGTTGTTGAAGCTTAGGCTGTAATTAAGGAATTACCACAGTGATGACTCTGAGAACCTTCTAGTACAAACTACAATTAAATAACTGACACCTTTGGTAAATAAAAGCTGTATTGTGTGTTACTAAAATCAGTTGTGAGCAGTGTAAATAGTGTTTTACTTAGCTCTGCACAACTGTCCTACAGCTGCTGGCCTGCATATCGGTTTGATTCATTTAAAGTGGTTGGTTGGCTGTTTTTTGTTGTGGTGGTTGTTTTGTTTGTTTGTTTTGTGTTGTTTTGTATTCTCACAGGATGCTCCTGATCTCACAACAGTTTCCAAAACCTCACCTGTGATTTTTTTACTAAAACATTCTTGAAACATTGCAAACCTCCCCAGCTTTTATGAAGACTGATTCCTTCCAGCCTTTTCTCTCCTAACTGCTTGCAGCTGAAGCTGCAAAGACTGGTGAGATGCTGAACTTGGCTACACCCATAGGGGACATTAGCTCAGGGAAACTGCAGCAGTACTGGGAGAATTTAAACAAGATGTTTCACCCCACTTGCTTTCCATACACTAGATTTTCCAACTCAGTTCTTGTTCTTTCAGTGTAGAAGACATTGGGCAACATTTTGGAGCCATCATCCCTTGCTTTTCTTCCTGAGAACCTCATGGGCTAGTGATGTGATGGAGCATGCTATTGCATGGGCTGTCAATATCCATGCTCCCTCAGAATTACAGGTCTTTAAGTGTTTCTCAAATCCACAGTGACATGAGCAAACATTATCAAGATTTGTGCAGCAAATATTTGACAAGGAGAAGGCAGCTCTCCCTCCTTCTCTCTCTCCCTCCCTTCTGGGTGCATCAGGGTCAGTGCTAGCACTCACTGGTAGAAGGCAATGGCATTCCCCAAAAGTAACCTGAAATTCCAGAGAGCCCACAGGTCACAGCCTGACAAGGGTGGCCAACACTGGGGTACAGTTTTTCTGATATATTGTTGCAAAGCAAAGGCAGCAAGTTGTCTTTCTGATTCATTCCCTTTAATTACGGGACTGATAATCCCCAACCTGCCAATTCAACTCTACCCATATGCACATTTACTTGGCTATTTCATACATAAAGCTTTAAATAAACTCCTTTTCTATTTTTTTGCTCACACTTTTTAATGGATGCAGAGAAATATTCTGTCAAGAAAGAAACAAATGCTCCACTAAACCCATCTCAATGGACAATTTGTTTCTTCAACACAGCATTTAAGTAATAAAGCAAGAATAAACATAAAATTCTCCTACAAAATAAAATGAAAACACGCTTAAAAATACTTGTCTGAGACATATTAGGATGTTAATAAACTTAGATCAGACATTTACAGATGAAGCTCATTCACCAAATCCATTTTCATAAAGCAGCAAGACAATCTGGAACCAGAACATTTGCTTGTGTAAATCAGCAGCATCCTTATAGCAGTCACAGCTACTTACACCAGCTGAGGATCTAACCACAGTAAGAGATGAAAGAGGAAAGAGAAAGCTGTAAGAGCAGGATGCAGAATCAGAGAAACAGCAGGAGCAATAAATGACTAGCACAGTGATACACTGAAGTTATGATAAATTGAACTAAATCGGCTATGCTGATATCAGAAAAATCTAAAACGTGCCTCTCTGGCCTAGAAATTAGAACTGAATTCAGCCAAATACATGTATTTCACTCAATACTTTTCATGTTTTAATGGGATTATAATTTTCAGAAAAGAAAACAAAACGGGCAGTAGGGCACTCTCAAAAGTCTCATATACCTGTGCTGGGGACACTTGTATGACTCAAATGAAATATCAGATCATCAACTGGTGTGAATCAGTATTGTTTGGATGACTAAATTGGAACTGGCCTTGTTTATAGGCCTGGGATTGAGCTCGTAGTGAGGTCAACTGTTCTTCTTCAGGCAGTAACAGGACCTTGAACTCCCTGCCTTACTGTAGAGCAGCATAAACACCTTTACCAGAATGATTAGTGCCCATGTCAACATGGGCGATGTAATCCCTGTCATATTTTTTTTCTTTTCTTGCTCACATCTTTTGACCAAAGTTTCCACTACTATATACCAAACTAGAACACAGATGTTGAACTAGGAGTTTCACATTAAAATGCATAGTCTATCCCACGGAACTACTGAGATGCTAGAACACTTGTGAATTTTTTGAACTGATGTTATTCCTTTAATATCACATATTAAAACAAGTCCAGAGGAGGGCCACAAGGATGATTAAGGATGCTCACAAGGATGATCAATGGGCTGGAGCACCTCTCCCATGAAGAAAGGCTGAGGCGCCCCATCCCTGGAAGTGTTCAAGACCAGGCTGGATGGGGCGTTGAGCAACCTGGTCTAGTGGGAGGTGTCCCTGTCCATGGCCAAGGGATTGGAACTAGTCTTTAAGGTCCCTTCCGTCCCAAACCATTCTATGATTCATTACTGACATCATCACAGAGATAGTTTCAGGCCCTTAATTCAAAATTCACCTAAAATATTATCAATAGCAGATTATCTTCACATTTTCTAAGTACAGGTTGTTGTTTGTGTCAAGATGCAGAATTATCAATCTTCATGTACTATAACAATTTGTCAAGAAATCCAAGGGCAAAAGAGTCAGCTCAAATAAACTGAGTTTGGATGAGCTGATTCTGAAAAAGCACAATGACAATAGCACATTGTTAAAAGATATATTAAAGAAGGACAAAAAGTAAAGTCCACTGCAGGCTTGAAACAAGATATAATGAAGAGAGAAATAAACAAAAATAAAAATTAAAAAAAGTGATTTTTTTCTTAGTAGAAAAACAGTGAGACTGTACAGCATGGATGTAGGGATTAATTGCTCTCTCCCCTCAAAAAAACAAGAACTCAAAAGCTGGACCAACCATTAGAGAGGAATAAAGTTTGTTAAGAATGACTTTCTAGAGAACATAATGCACAGCTGATTACCAAGAAGCCTGCAGATTGTTTTTTCTCTCTGATAATAAAGGAGCAAGAGGCAAAGGCTGTCAAAGCATTTGACATTACCATAAATATTTAAGGTTAGTGGAAAGACACTAAAGGTAGTATTACTCTCCAAATTCAACAGTGGCAGATAAGTGAAGGGAGATTTCTTGGGTTCTGGAAGAGACAAGAGACATGTCAGACCTATAAGTTGCTATCATCATCATAGTAGTAGTGGTAGTATTAATAAACACTTAAAGCAGAGTAAGACTAAGGCTCCATTATGCCAGCTGTTGACAAATATAATGGGAAACAAACTGTTGTCCTAAGAGACTATGTATTGAACAGATATTACAGAGGGAATTTTAAGTTATCTTGGGATTCAGACGAAATTTACAATTCAGAGAAATTGGACACTGGATCATTTTATCAAGAGAATCAATACACTTATTATTACTTGTACTCTTTGTCACACAAATTGTGGCTAGATCCAATAATGCCACTTGGGCATCTTATTCTTACTAACATTTTGCCTTGCTTCTTAGGTTCCGAAGAGCCTGGAAGCACCTCATTTTCTGCAGGGCTTTACCCTCAAAATTTGTCACAGTCCACATCCAAGAGTTACCAAACACTGACTGACTGAACACAAATTATACCTGATCCCATGTTTAGAAGAGGCAATAGGTATTTTCTAGCAGTTTATAACAGCTTTTCATGAAGCATAAAGTGGAGCAGCAGGTACAGTGATAGATGTCAAAATATTGATCTTTCTAATTTTCATGCATGCAGGTACTAAATATTCACAACTATTTTTGAGGATCTGGGTACACAGCTAATACATTTGAGCATGTATACTATATATATACTATATATATATATATATATATACTATGTATATGTATATATATATATACATATATATATATATATATATATATATATGTATACTATGTATATGTACTATATATATATACACCAGGAATATACATGTATATGAATAAGCAAGTCTATGATTAAATTATAATATTTTTGTACAGGCTTATGCATTTACACTGATTAATAGAAGACTATTTTTACTCCCATTACTTGAAAAAGCTCTCTTGCTGAAAGTAAATATTGATTAAAGTAACCATAAACAGTGCTTCTATCAGCAGTAAAGCCACTTCAGCTACTTCTTTCATAGAAACCTCAGAAAGAACTGAGACAGAACATTATTATTGCAAAGAATCTGCAGACATCACAAGTATTTTTTCAAGTGTTTGTGTTATCACAGGAAGTAATACAATTATCAGAATAGGCTGGATCTCAAAATGTTTTATTTCCCCCCTCACTGCCATTGCCAGCATGAATAAAAGAAACGAAGCAGACAGAAACTGAAAAAAAAACTCAAACCACCATCAAGTTGCAATTAGTAATTATGAAAAGCTCTCTTGTTATAATAACTTTTATTCTAGATCCTGCTTGTCATTAAAAAAGAAATTGATTATTACAGAAGACACACAGGGGCTTAAGCACATTCCGAATGAAAAACAGAAATCTGGATAGAAAAGCCCCCAGTGTTCTTGCCAAACAGAATTAGGGGAAGATGGTATTTGTGGATGTTCATGTCATCTCTCTCTTAGGACATGATCTTATCTTTGAAGTTGCGTTAGTTTCAGCAGTAACGTGATTGAGCTTCAGTTTTTCATTCATTCTGGATTTTGTTTCTGTGCTTCTCTTCTGCCCCATCTCATTTTCATGGTTGGGAAAGACATAAACCATATAAACAGATGGGAATTTGCTATATTCATTAATATGTTGATCAACCACATCATCTGATGTGTGAGTCTTCCTTCCTTTCCTTCCCCTCCTTCTACAAACAAAGAAAACTACTAAATTGTTTGAATCACTGGTCATGATGATAGACAACACATTTCTCATTTACACCTCTTTGAACATATCATGGTCCAGACAACATATCTGCACCTAACTTAACCATAGATACACAATACCTGCCCCTACCTCCCTCCTCCTTCCCATCCCCATCCCTCCCCTCCCCCCAAAAAAAAGAAAAAATAAAAAGGAAAAGGAAAAGGAAAAGGAAAAGGAAAAGGAAAAGGAAAAGGAAAAGGAAAAGGAAAAGGAAAAGGAAAAGGAAAAGGAAAAGGAAAAGGAAAAGGAAAAGGAAAAGGAAAAGGAAGAGAAAGAGAAAGAGAAAGAGAAAGAGAAAGAGAAAGAGAAAGAGAAAGAGAAAGAGAAAGAGAAAGAAAAAGAAAAAGAAAAAGAAAAAGAAAAAGAAAAAGAAAAAGAAAAAGAAAAAGAAAAAGAAAAAGAAAAAGAAAAAGAAAAAGAAAAAGAAAAAGAAAAAAAAAAAAGGTATCCTTTTCTGCAAGACCTAGGACATCCATGCCCATAGCTTCTTTGGTCTTCTACTGGGGTTGGTAAAGGAGCATGTCAAAATTGCCTGGGGACACCTCTGGTGAAAAGATATCTCTAACATTGACTACTACCCTTAAAATGTATGTTGGCAGGAAACTGCATTTCTCAAGATTCAAGGCGTTTTCTGAACTGGGCACCATATGATTATGTAGAGCCCTTCTGCAGAAGTTGCCATTATGACAAGAGGTAGGATAGGAAAAGAAGTGGAGAAGGAGCATGAAAAACAGTTCACTGACACTATAAGTAACAGGAATATATAAAAAGCAACAGTCACTGAACATTCATTACTAATTTTATCTAGTATTTGCCAGTAGAAAAATAATACAGCTCCAACAGTCTAAGGATAGCAGAGAACGTTTGCAAGGAAAGGTAAATTATTTTACTTAGAGTAGGTGAAATGGCTTAAAAACATCAAAATGCTTTTGTGCACAAAGTATTTTCATCAGGTCTCTCCTCTTCGTGTCTGAGTCATCTCAGTGATTTTCACAAATGGATTTTTAGTGGCCTCAATACTTCTTATGAGGGATCCATGAATGCAAGAAGGACAGATGAAAGACACTGGCAAGACTACTACAATTTAGACTACTGGTCTCCTGGAAGTGAACATCTTGGGGAAAATGGAAAAGGGCTAAAACACTCCTGACTTAACTGGCTTTCTGTCTGGGTGTAAATAAGATGTCAGGGCTGGACCCCACTTTTTTTTTTTAAGAAAACCCATAAACAACACTCATAAATACTTTATTCTGAGCATTTTGTAGCAGTAATTAACAAACACAGATTGCAAAGCTCTTCTTACAGCTGTGATACTGCTTTCTAAAAGATGCTTAGGAAAAACATGACACTGTTCCCCATCTTAACCTGTCTTCTAATAAAAGTAGACACTAATTCCAAGTAACATTCAGAGCACACAGGGGAACAAAATCAATATTTGGCCAAAGAAATCAAGGAAAACAACTCCTTAGCAAAATAACTGTGTTTTTCAGACTCCTACATTCCCAGTTCAAATGCTACTGAAGTCAACACAAAGACTCTCTTTGGATCTTTTTTGTAAGATCCAAAGATGATGACAAAAAATACAAAATAGAAAACCAAGTCCTTGACTACAAAGCATATTTAAGCTGCAAGCAACTTACACCTCATATTCTCTGCACTAAGTGTTTTAGTGTGACAATCAGGCAGATGTGCACAAGGTCCTTCAGCTGGCAAACACATTAGTGAGAAAAGTTTTCCAACCATTATGATTTGAACTGAGATATCATTTCTGTTTAATGTTGTCTGGAAGAGCTATAACATCTAATATTTAAACATCAAAGGAGTTGAACGCTTCTCACCAAAACTATTTATCTTTAAAGGCAGGAGAAAGCTGTTATTTTAAATACCCTGAGAGATTGAAGATTTCTCTGTATTACCTTACTATTGTTCAATAATCTGTGTCCATTCAGAGGTAGCAGCTTAACTGTTGAAAAAATGAATATTCCAGAAGTGGCGTCACTATGTATAGAATCAACTTTTGACTTTGATTCCTTTGAAAGAAATTGGTTGAAGAATGTGGCTGTACTTATGTCAAAATGAGCACAAAAGTAGCTGGAGAAAGAGAGGTGGAAAATGCTAAAGCTTTTCTTTTTTTTTTCCAAAGTGCTATCTTAACTTGACTATAAAGACTCAATTGTTATTTTTAAAGTCATATGTGGTTTTAATAGACCTTTTCAACAAACCCATAAAGGAACAATCCCCCCGCCCCCCCTCCAGCATTAATCATCAATCAATCATTTATACTTTACCTTATTTTTCATCATTCTGGAGGGTTTATTACTAGAAAGTGGTTGCTAAAAATACGTATTAATCTCTGAAATTGCTTTTCCTTAAAAAAAAGTCCAAAGCCTTAGCTGTTTTTTTTGTTTATTTTGTTTTGTTTTGTTTTTTTTCCTAAAATACAGACAAAAATAACAAAAAAAAATATTGATGTATTGTCAGCATTACATAGAATCAAAGAGGAAGCACTTACTACTCTTCAGGATGTTATGTTTTATGCAGAACTTGTATGCTTCTGCTCGGGAGAAACCATGGGCAATATTATTTTTGTCCAACTCCATGCACCAAAACATGAAAATATTTTAAGTTGATATGTATTTGTATCTGTGATTGCATTCAAATTACTTAAAGCATTTGTCTGACAACAAACATGTTCTACCGCAATATTATGAACAACCTTTCATATCTGGACATTGTAACTGTGTTATAAAAAGAGACTCATAATTGATTTGGGGACCAAGATCTCAAGATCAAAAAACTGAATGCACTTTTTCCTACAGGGTTTGCTTCTTCACAGCCTTTGCATACTACTACATTTCCGGAATGAAAAGGTAAAAAATGTGCTTGAAATTGATTTATTTTTTTTTTGTAACAATCAACCAGCTGTATGGAGTACTACAATAAATAATTTCCCAAAGATAAAGAATTTCTGTAGCAAACCATGTAGGTGCAAAAAGAAACTTAGGCCATAGCAGGCCTTATAACTTACAACTTGTAACTAAGTTGCTTACCCATGTTTTATATGCATCACTGATGCAATAGCTGGTGAATAACACTGTGAAAAGAGTTCTTTTGCTGAGAGGCTGATGACCATTGGGTTGACCAGTATGGAGAAGAGGAGTCTGCGAAGCAGCCTCACTGCTTCCTGCAGCTTCCTTAGGAGGGAAGAGCCAAGGAAGGTGCCATTCTCTTCTCCCTGGAACCAATGTTAGAACACAAGGGAACAGCATGGAACTGCTCCAGGGAAGACTGAGCGTGAGGAAAAATTTCTTTACCATGAGGTTGGTCAGACACTGGAACAGGGTTCATAGAGAGGTGTTTGATGCCCCATGTAGTCACTGTTCAAGAGGCATTTGGACAATGCCCTCATTATTATGCTTTAACTTTTGGTTATCCCTGAAGTGGTCAGCCAGTTGGACTTGATGATGTCCTTTGCAGGTTCCTTTCAACTGAACTGTTCTATTCTACTGTTCATGTCTCTTGTTTTTTCTTAAAGGTGTGAATGCACACTACAGTAATACTCAGAAGGGTCTTGGGAGGATGCAGGACTATCCTCATTTGAAAAGACTATGGCTGAAGAAGTATAAAATGGCTTGAAAAAAAGAAGTAAAAGTTGGGATCCCCTCTTTTCAAACCATTAGTGAAGAAATTTCAGAGCATTTTTGAGATAATGGACAGCATTTAACTACCTAATTGATAACCTAGTCAAAGCAAATCCAAATCCCTGTTTAAGTCCATGATCATCCACTCGTCATACTCACAATGTCATCAAAAAAAAAAAAAAGAAAAAAAAGAAAAAAAATGAAGAAAAGTAAGAGATCTTGATATGTATCCAAGAATCAACAAATATGTTATTGTTGGTCAAACAGTTCATAGATGGTCAAACCAGAAGGGAGCATCATGAACATCCACTACAATTTGCGGCAGGAAACCAGCTATATGCCGAAGCCAAAACATGTTAGGTTAGAAACAGCAGTTCTGTGAACAGCAGAAGGAATGAAGATTGTTTTCTAACTGTCTCTGTCTTGCTTGATCAACATCTTAGCTTCTATATACTGAGATATACTGTTATCTCTGCCTTTTTCCTTACAGCCTTTTTCTGCATAGGCTCGACCAATGAGCCAAGGCCAATTGTATGAGGTTCAGCAAGGGTAAGTACCAGGTCCTGCAACTGCTGGGGCACAACAACCCAATGCAGTGCTACAGGCTGGAGGAAGAGTAGCTGGAAAGCTTTCCAGAGGAAAGGGATCTGAGGGTATCAGTCAACAGCCAGGCCAAATGTGAGCCAACAACATGCTCAGGTGGCCAAGGGGGCCAAGAGCTTCCTGACTTGTATCAGAAATAGAGTGGTCAGCAGAACAAGGGAAGTGATTGTCCCTCTGTACTCAGCTCTGGTGAGGCTGCACCTTGAGTACTGTGTTCAGTTTTGGGCCCCTTGCTACAAGAAGAGCATTGAGGTGCTGGAGCACGTCCAAAGAAAGGTAACAAAGCTGATGAAGGGTCTGGAGAACAAATCTTATGAGGAGCAGCTGAGGGAGCTGGGGTTGTTTATCCTAGAGAAAAGGAGGCTCAGGGGAGACCTTATCACTCTATACAAGTACCTCAAAGGAGGTTGTAGCAAGGTTGGGTGTTGTTCTCTTCTCCAAGTCAACAAGCGACAGAACAAGAGAAAAGTTGTGCCAGGTGTGGTTTAGTTTGGATACTGGGAAAAATTTCTTCACTGAAAGGTTGTGCAGCATTGGAGGAGGCTGCCCAGGGAAGTGGTTGAGTCACCATCCCTAGAGGGATTCAAAAGATATGTAGATGTGGTGCTCAGGGACATAGTTTAGTGGTAGACTTGACAGTGCTAGGTTAACAGTTGGATTTTATGATCTTGGATGTCCTTCCAACCTAAATGATTACAGGATTCTAGAATTCTATAAACTGTACCCCACAGTATTTGGCAGTGGCACACAGACCAGCAAACAGAACCCAGAGTTTTAGTACTGCAGTGTCTAAGTGGCATTTTCAAGATCGTGCGATAACACAGTGTCAGAACAGAGAGAATAACCTAGTAAGAACAGCAAGCACCTGACTTTCTGCCAGGGCAAGAGCTCATGGCAACCATTTTCCAAGGTCAGCCCCACATTTGTTTTTAATGGTTTCAGGCTGAGTGTCTTAATAAGAGGGTTCAGGGAGACATGTGGGAAATAGATAATGCCCAAATCAGCTTTTTTAGACCTTAAACATTAAGATCGGAGATCAAGACATAACAGATAAAATGTGTATACACATGTATGTGTGTGTGTGTGAATGTATTTGTGTTAGTGGGTATCAATATATGAGAAAGAGATATGGCAGTTTGGTTTCTTATAGGGAAATAATAATAAGTAAACACAGGAATTTCTCCCAGCTTGACTTTAGCAGCAATATGGTGTATATGTTCATGAATCAGATTTCTTCTAGATGCCTTCAGGGATAATGAGCAAAACTAATTAAAATGCTATCAAAAAGTGATGGCATGATTTCTCCACTAGATTCAGGCATTAATTTAATTCTCCAAATGCTTTGTGCAGCACTTTGAGAAGGATTGGCAGGGGAGGCATTCAATAGTAGCTCTTGTTGGCCGAATAGGACGTAACCAGATCTCAGGGACCATACATGATATTTAAACTGGAAATCTCTTTATATCAACAAAATACTGAATGGAAAATGAGTGCAGAGAAATGAGTCCACAGCTGCATTAATTTCTAACCCAATCTTTTTCCCAGAAATTACTTAGCAAAACGGTCAACATCTTTCCTCCAAATTTATCCAGGGTGACAGCATACATGTTTGACGGATAACATAACCATTACCTGCCACCATTTATTATGGGTCCCAATCATGTTTCCTACACTCTACTTTGAAAGTACATGCATAACCAAAAAGCAGAAAAACAGATGAGCAATTATATCTGTTTATTCTACTCGGAATCCTAAGCAGTGGAAAACACACATTTGTCAGTGTTCATTCAATTGATGGAAAGGTTGATACGTGTAGAAGAAACAGTCACTACCATAATATTATCTAATCTTGCTTTCACCAATAGTTTTAATGTACCCTTCAAAGGGTATCTACACTTAGAGAAATTGAAGGCTCAACATAACATAACAAAGCAATTCCAATATTAGGTTAAGAAATTAAGATTAGAAATAATAGTCTAATTCCCAGTTTGGTGGCAGAATTGCAAAGGTTTGTGCAACCCAGAGAAAGTTTTAAAACAGTAGTTGTAGCAGCAGAGATGCAATAAAGATGTCTGTGACTATTATAGGAGAAAATTATTTTGTTCTGTTTTGTATTTTTTCTCAGAAAAATACATTTTAAATTGTTTTACAGGAACATACAGTTCAATTATAAGGGAGATAGTTTTCTCTAATCCTATAAAAGAAGATTTCCAAAACACATGCAGAATTTTTCATTTGCAGCAGTATCTTGACTTCATTATGTAAGACACAGAAAACTGCTCTGGGACACAGTACTTGGTCTTAAGATTCTGAAGACGTTCAGATCAAACTTAGTCAGGAATAAAGAATTAAGAAGACTTTTATTTTAAGTAGAAGTCTTTGTAAGTTCATAATCAATAAACAATATTTTTGATCTTGGGAGGCAGCTATTCATAGGATTTCATCTATCCTCAGATTGAGACTGAGGTGAAGAGACTTCCTGTCATTTCCAAAAGAGATTTGAAGGCTCTCAACTGCTCTTGGTGCCTCCACTGACATCTCTGAAGTTACTTATACACCTAAGTGCCTGAAAGAACACAAGTTTCACCACATTCTCTTTGTTTTCTAACAAGCTTGAATAATATATGCAAAATTTGCTCCTTTGCCTTCCAGAATTATCTGTCTTAGCAGAGATAAGGTTGTGCACATTCAGTTGTCAAAAAATAAAGTAATGGGCTGTATTGTAATTGCAGTACGTATCCTGTGTTAAGGAATGCTTGTAGATCTGCCTGTGATGGACAAAGGGATGATGGCACTATTTCAGTCACAAATTACTTGGTTTGCTCTGGGCCCTGAAATCCAGAGCCCAGGTCAGGATGCTAATCTGACAAAGCTGTCTTGATGAAAGTATGAGGTCCTGCACGTCTATGTCCACACAAACACAGAAAACAAACAAGACTCAATAGTGAAACTGAAGAGTGTGTTGGCTTCAAGTCCTGGAGATCTGCTATACTATAGTCAGCAAACAATAGCACCTTTAAAAAAATTATTCATAGGGGAAACACAAGGGTTTTGTTTGTTTGTTTGTTTGTTTGTTTTTTGTTTTTTTTTGTGTGTTTTTTTTTTGTTTTGTTTTGTTTTTGTTTTTGTTTTTGTTTGTTTGTTTTTTGTTGTTTTTTATCCCAAGGCAAGAAATTCCCCAAGGAAGGAGAATCCTTTTTCTGACTTTAAGGGGAGATATCACCCTTGCAGAAGCCTTGTTTTGTTCCAAAGGTAGAACTCTAATAAAAAGGTCTTTACATTTTATCACTCATGTAAGTCCTTTTGAGGTGCCTTAAAACCAAACATATGGCAATGATTTATTTTAAAAGGCCATGTTTGTGGCTTTCAGGGGCAAGGGTCTGAAATTCCCTGTTTGCATGCTTTCCCTTATTCAAGACTGAGTTGCAGATTTGACATAAACCCTGAATATGGGCACATTTGGCCTACTTAAGGATCTCACAGGGCTATCACAGTCAGGATTCCACCTTTCTCTAGAAGTGGATGGGAGAGGCAAACATCCCAGATCCATCTGGCTCCCTCGATATGCCTGTCACTTATGTCAGTGGTAACACCAGTAATTTGTGCAAGAGACCAAGCAAAAGTATTTCAGCATCTGTTACTACTCCAGCAAGCAGGTATTGTCCTGATAATTATGCACGTAAGCCTCTGTGCAAGCGTAGGAGAAGGAGCATTACCTTCAGCAGAGAACGTGAGGCACCCAGCCAAAACACACTAACACAAAGCACAACATGGGTCCAATCACAGTCTCTGCTGCAGCTCACTTTGACCTGCCAAACAAATGTGAGGCTCACTGCACTCACTGTGCAGCTTTAGACTGAAGAAAACAAAATACTGCCTTCTATATTTTCAGCTTGTTTATAATTTCTTATAGTGCTGCACATAACACCTATGAAACCTTTACAATGGCCAGGTCAGTCCATCTGCTCGTTACGCTAACTTGTTTGAGACTGCCATTGCTTGTGTTGTATTCCAGCTGCTTGGGGTAACTACATCTTCTTTTTCATACAACACTCAAGACAAAGATGATCCCTGACCATACTTGTGGTGGAGGACAAGACTGGGTCTTCTCTGGGGAATGTAACCTAAACAAATTCAGGTCTGGGATATGAACATGCTGAATGGGGTCATGTCTTTCATTTTAACTGTTTGAACGTAAGGCATCTTGCAAAAACCTGTTACATAGGCTCTATTTACATTAAGTGGATTCATGATTAATGAAGATGCTTGTCTCCTGGCTGGACCACCTGAATTGTCTCACTTTCGGATGCCCATTGTTTGGTACAGTAATGCAGTAATGTTTGAGCAGGAGGAAGCTGATGAGGGAACAGTGATGCTGGTTGCTCCAGCTCCTCTCATGGCACTCCAGACACCATCTGTTCTGTTCCACTGAAATCTTGGGAAGGCCCAAAGAGCTGAAGCACCTTCCTACCTGAAGTGCCCCTCACCACAACCAGTTACCTCAGTCAAGATATGGACAGCACCTGCTATCATTGAGAGGGCTCTAAGGATCTTGTGGATTGCTACCAAATGTTTTAACCAGCTTCTGTAATTTAGCTATAACAAGAGCAAGTCAGATTTAAGGAGAAATAGATCAGCTTCCTGTGGCCAACATGCTAACCACTCTGGAATAAGGACATAAGGACGGTTTCTCATACATGACTTGAAATGAATGGTTTGTATTAAGTTTTAGTGAGAGGCAGAGAGCTAAATTAGCCTGAGAATACTTTGGTCCCTCCTAATTGTGCAAGGGAAAAAAAAATGAAAAAAGAAAAAAATTCACTATTCTTTTTCTTCTGGACAAGACCACATTTTTTGCCCTAGGTTAACTCAGAATCAAAGACACAGTACTCCTGTGCCTCCAATACACTTGACACTAGCTGTTACAGACTGCAGGACCTGACAGAACTGACAACTTTAGCAGATTTGCTAGGAATGTGTTGTTTCTACCTCTTTTTCAAAAACCAGAAGGTTTGACTGCTTGTTCTGAGCTCTTAGCACAAGCTTGGATTTTGCAGGTATTTCTGTATCCTTTGTTCCTTACCCTAGCTGTCCTCAGCCAAGCACAGCTTAAGAGGAATAAAAAGGTTAAAAAGAATAAGACTTGATTTTCTTTTCCCCTGCCACCATTTGGTGCTGCTGTGGGACCACAACAAGCCTTGGCTCTTTGTACGCTTTTTAATAAGGATAAATGTGACTGCCAGTCCCTGCTCCATGTGACCACCCTTTATGTAAGAAGAAACGCCATCTGCATACATTTCAATTTCATGAGACAAAGTGCCTACTTCATCTAACATCTCTCCAGGGGTGTGTATCAGTTACCTTGTCCTCAAATGTCCATTTATGTTCTGGGCAGTGTAGGACATGTCAAGATATATCTTGGGAGGTGACTACCAGACCTGTGAGTGCAATGCTTTTACTCTGCTTGGAGCAGGTGCTGGTGGGTGGCAGCTATGGGGTGAGGCGGGGAAAGAAGGGCTCCCGTAAGCACCGGCACAATGTCGGCTCCAGGTGACATGAAGCACACACAGCCACGGCACCCCCATCCCCACGCAGATCACAGCACATCTCGCCTGATGCACAGAAACCCGTGGACATAAATAGGTATGTATATATCTACCTTACAGATACACACACACGCTCTCTGGAAAGAACAGCATGAACTGCTAAGTTGAGCACTGAAGACCTACAAAGCATCAGAGTGGAGATGCCCATCAAACCTCACTCCTGCTCCCTTTCTTTCCAAGTGCCAAAAATTATGTGGCCACATGCTGTATCTCCCCACACAGTTCAGCATGCAGAATGGACAGGGTCCAGGCACAAAGCAGCAATCCAGCATTTTGTTTCTGTAGTAGCAGTATTTTCTGCACTCAAAGCACAGCTAGCAGCTGCAGATAAAGTCAGCAAGCACTTACACAGATCAGAGGCAGACTCAAACTGGGCACAGGCAAAAAGAGGAAACCCGCCACGAGTGACCACCGCTGCTGGGTTTAATGGCAGGAGTTTGATTTCCAACTTCACACTGCCAGTTTGGGTATTCTGAGTTTTGAAGACCACATTTCTGCTCCAGTAGCACAGTTCAAGAGTCAGGAATCTGTGAGGAGTGAACCTTAGAGCCTACACACTGCAGTGGGCAGCAATGGCTGGGTGCATGTCCCAGCCCCTACATCTTGCTGGAGATGAGATACCCAGCATGTGGCTGCACATCACCTACTGCTTTGAGATAGAGAAGCAGAGGGCAAGGCCCTCTCTGGAGCAGCTCTGTCCTGCTGGTGCACACTGGTGGCCGTGATGCCTCCCTTATATTGATCAGTGATCCTCTACTCCACTGAGTCTGCAAGGGTGTCAAGGGAAGTACATGCTATCTGAGGCTCCCTGGTTTGGTCCAGGGAACATACCTGGTCTGGTGCAACCACAGAGAAAATGTTCTTCAACCTTAACTAGGACATGATCTACACTGCTACAAACACAGCTTTTCACTCAGACAAGTGTACAGCATCACATCCCCATGACCAACCATCCCCTGACAAATTACAGGTCTTCAGCAAAATACAGAGGAGTTATATCTAGTCAAGCAAAGTCATCACAGTTATCATGATTAAAAAACAAACAAACAAACAAACAAACAAAAAAAAAAACAACAAAAAAACATATTCTTCAACAGTTTTATTCTCAGAAATACACCAAATCTTCCTCACCATTTCTCCAAACAAAATAATTAAAACAATATAGCTTAAGGTAGATATCCAACTCTCAAAAATTGATCCCAAGCTGTCAAAGTGTAGTAGGGTCATAAATAAGAGAAAGAGAGAGAGAGACAGAGACAGACAGACAGACAGACAGAAGGAAATGAATGAAGTCTTCATAGGAAATGTTATGCTCAACAGGACTGAGTGGAGCTGAGCTGAGGCAACCCTTTCTCCCCAGAACTGTCCCAGCACAGGGCTCTTGTGCCGGCGGGCCCTGGAAGAGGGCAGAACACTTGCAGGGTCAGGCATGTACTGGGAGGTGGCTGCCTCCTGCTCCTCCCCAGGGGCACAGTGGTCAGCATGGGATTTCTCAGCCCATACACAGAATTACAAGGATAAGCTCCAGGACACGGTGAAGAATTGAGTCTAGCTTTAGAGACGTATGGATATGATTAATAATCCTACAAAAATATTTAAAAGCATTATAAATATTTCTGAGATAGCTTTGTTGAACCACCTCTACCAAGTACCCTCTCTGCGTTGGCGTGTTACGAGGTTTATCAGCACTCCTCTGGGAATGTGCATAACTGTGCCATACCACTGTGTCTCTCATAATACAGCCAGATCCTGAAAGACTAGCAATAAAACCCTTATCTCATCCAACACTCTGCTTACCCCTCAAATGTCCTTGGTCCCTCTCATCCTGCTCTCTACCCATAAACACATAAGACTTTCCAGGTATTCCTGAGTTAAATCTTGTGTAAAAATACACATTACACCTGAAAAAATAATATCTCAAAATATATTACTTGATGTGCTGTTTTTAAAAAGACCAGAATGAAATGCTTACCATATTATGACATTAAAATTTCTGATTAAAATGTTCATGCATTCACACACATGCACACGCAAAGAGAAGGTGGCCACACAATAGTTTCAAAGAAGATATCTTTAACTGAAAACTACCTGCACATTTTGCTTCTTGCAAGTATATAGATCTATATACCATAAGGGGAAAAATCTGCATTACTAACTAACCTACTTAAATTTCAACTTATTCTATATATTCAAAACTCTTCAGTCACTGATGCCTTTTCCTTAGAAGGTCAATCGTTTTAGAAGACAACATTTTGCCTTTTTAAAGCAATATATATCACCACAAGTGTTGAACAAAGAACTTCACTGCAAGCCCTTGATGAAGCATTCCTCTGGAAAAAAAAAAAATCAATAAAATCTTTGAAGTGTTGTTCTGAAGTATAACTGGTCTCATTTTCTGATGTGCCAGCATAAAACTGACTTCCAAGCAATTTTAACAGAAAGAAGTAAGTAAGAATTGTCTTATTTGAAATGGAAGCTATGATAAAATCGATAGAAAACTTATACCATCTTTTGGATTTGATAAATATTTTGAGAGGCTAACAAAAATAAATACAGCAAGCGTTTGAAAAAAAATAATGAAATAACCACTTGCTTGAATTTAATGAAATATGTGTTTAAACTGGAATTTTGGGTGGGGGAAACAGGAATTTGAGCTCTCAGTTGCAATGACTGAGCTAATTTTCTTGGGAAGAGGGTTACAGAGGTCTGCTGGTGGTCCCTGCAGCTTTCTCTGCAGTAAGCTCACAAGCACCTCAAAGGACCGGATGCATCCATGCCCACAACAGTCTGCTCCAGCAAACATGAAAGTCTGTCAGCAATTAACAATTTCAATTTTTAATAATGTGTCATAATCCTTCATTGTACCCAAAACAAGCAGGGCCCATGCCAACCTGCAATTTGTACAAAATGCAGAAAACTTTTGCTTCCACCATAGCAAATGCAGACCGTGTGCCTGCCACAGGCCCACTCTGCAATGACATCTTTATGTATTATTCTGCCCTTCGCCAGAGTGCTATGATATCTATGGAAGGGTACAATCCTAATGAATCCTAATTGATGACTAATAATCATAAAACCAAGACTACTAATTTGCAACCACCAAATGATAATACAAAAAAATAATAGGGTTACAAACAATTGTGTCATCCTTTCTTAAACAAAGATTGGTAAGAATGTTTATGACTCAGCATGATTTTTTTTAAATTATTTTTTATTTTTTTTATGCAGGTCACTGACTTCTGCCTTAAAATGGTTTCACACAGCTGGTTTTTTCTTTCTTTTTTATATCATTATTTTATGTCTTTAAGCATCTTTATGGGATCACCATTCAAAACTCATTTGTGGAAATGAAGGGTAGAAGTAGTTAGGAGAAGAGACTGTTTGTGCTAGGTTTTCTCTGCATCCATGAAGAGAAGTTCAAAACAAATATTCAGACCACTTCCATATGCTTCCAAGAAGTACAGAGCACTGCCCTGTCTCATGGCTTACGCTTCTGATGCTGAATTACTTCCATTCCCCTTTTTATGTTCCATATCTTAGTTTTGAAACATAATTCAGCATCATTTCCATAGCGCAATGCTCCATGGAAATAAATTCTTAGAAACACACAAATGTGCTGGCAGCATCAACATGCCTGCACCATAACAGGCATTCGACAAAACAGAAAGCATCTCTCAAACCAGAATTATTTCACTGTGACCTTCAGCCAAATACTAATGTCAGGAACTATTAACTTTGCTGAGTTCATTAGGTATTGAGTGTTTTTCTTGGAAATACTCTCATTTGTAACCTTATCGGGTATAATATTATACTCCAGATTATATGATTTTCATAATGGCCTGGAATCAGACTTTGAGCAACATTCTTAGAAAATGAAAACAGATGTATTTATGTTTTCTTAATTTTTTGACAAATAATTGCAAGTAGCAGAGAAGGAAAAGATGGGCAATCACAGCAAACAGAAGTAGATATGTTGTCTGCTTAAACTGCTGCTGGCTCTTGTCACCAGATCACCACTTGAGCAAGAAACAAGACAATGTCCTACTGTTCTATGAGCTACAGAATTTTATGTAACTGGACGCAATGACTGGAATTACACTAATATTAACATGGAGTGTCAATGTTTTACATTATAGGCACAGTATTTTCATGACTATTGAAACAATACAGGACTAACCTGTAAAACACTGAAGTGTCCACATTGACAGTCATGGGCCTCACAAGATCTCCAGGGTCACACAGATGACTTTAAATGCCTTCTAAATGATCTTTAAATGACTAATATTTTAATGATCTTTAAATGTCTTTGAAAAGCTTCTGCAATACTAGAGGGTCATTGCATGGTTAATAAGCAACAGCTATTCTGAAGTAATGTGAAGGACCTCGCAACATCTTTGTTATAGTTCATTCATAATAACAGGCTCCAGACTCCACTAACCGTTTTTTGCATCACAGCAATTCTTAAAATATTCAGAATAATCAGAGTGATTATTCTCCAGCTATGTATATCTGTGTATGATATATGAAATATCAGTGACTTTCACCCTTTTTCATATTCCTGTAAGGAAAAGAATGGCTTAGTTCCTTTGTTAATATTTTGCAGGCCACTAATACGTGCTATGAAATGCAGCCTCAAGTGTAAAGGGAATAAATGAACTTTCTGAGCCACTGGCAATAAGTTTTGAAAGGTCATGTAGAACTGGTGAGCTTCTGAAGGAACAGAAATAGGAAAACATGGATTCCATATTCCAAAAACTAAGGAGAGCAATTAAGAGAAAAGCAAAGCAACGTGCCACAAGCTCTTCCCTAGGCTGACCAATGTAAATACTTTGTCTTCCATCTTACCCTGGGTGCGAACATACTGCTTAGGTGTTGAGCTGAAGCAGTATCCAAAGAAAAGAACATGTTTGATGAGATTTACAAATTAGTATCTCAAGCTACAACTGAAATAGTGCCTAAGGCCCCTCCTTTTTGGAATTCCTTTTTTTCTTTTTCCCCCTAACTTGGTCATGTCATTGGTTCTCCTCGCAGCACTGTGCCACCGGTTGCATGGGAAAAACTGCAGGGTGATGAAAAGGAGCAGAAATGAACAGCAAGGGTGGGAAAATGAAAACTGGCTTTGCCACCACAGGTAGCCTGGTAATGGCACTCCACTCTGTATGTGTTCAGCCCCTCATCAGCATATTCTCTTAGCAATAGTCCCACTCAAAAAGAGTAACCAATTCTCTGAGATGGCCTAATTTCCCACATGATTTTTTTTTTTTTGAACTGACTTGCCTTTTTCACTTGAAAAAGGGTTAATGTGCCCCAAAGCTTCTTTTTTTTTTTTTTCCTTTTCTTTTCTTGGCGTTTTTATTTTTTTTATTTTTATTTTTATTTATTTTTTTATTTTTTTCTCAAGAACATTAGTTGCAATGATAAAAGTTATTGCTTCTCCTTAGAATCCTTGACTAAAAGTTGAGTCCAATATTTATAATCACCTGACTCAAGAAACATGCAATTTTATTGCAGGAAATTTTGTTTATTTTTAATGATAAGATACCCATGGGATAGTGACCAAACTCAGTTTTGCAGGGACACGAAAGAATAACAGCTTTCTATGTCACAACGGCTTTTGGGAAAACAACAAAGAATATGAAAGTTCACTTGCAATGATGAAAACCACATCCAAGCAGACAATACTTTCTCCATAAGCCAAGTGCTTCACTTGAAATGCTTGACTGTTTTTAACCCATCTAATCTTTGTAAGGAAAGGTCATTTGTAATATACCTAACCAGAACTTCACTTTATTGGTTGATGTAAAATGGCAAGTCTGCCACTACAAGCCACATGTTAGACATAGCTGGCAATTCCTCTGCTTATAAATCTGACTCTGGCTTTTATGAGCACTTGCTGAAGTCATGGTGATGAGGCTGTTACTTCATAACTGAATAATGCATTTTTATGGCTTGTAAATTCTCTGCTCAATGGTTTGATGTGAACTTGCAGAAAACGAGACAGAATGGTTGCAGAGGAAGATGCAGTAACCTACAATCCTCACTGCCCAGAGACAACTCCATGCTGCCCCTTATTAAAGGCTGAGTCTGCAGAATGACCTAGGGATTTGGAAAATATTTCACTATGCGTTACAAAAAAAAAAATAAAAATGGCGAAATGTGTTTTGCCTGTTTTCCGCATTGCTTTGTGAGCAAGAAGAGGGCATACAGAGTTTGTGCTGTGTTTTTATGTTCTAGCTCATCAAATTACATTTTTCTCCCCAAAGTTATTTCAGTAGACATGAAATTTTTCAGGTCAGATCTGAGCCTCTGAAATTTCTTTGGTTCGGGATAGCAGCCAAGGTTCCTGGAAAAAATACCAGCATAGGAACTAAAAAACCAACCAACCAACCAACCAACAAACAAACAACAACAACAAAAGCATAAAATGTAGGTGCTTTATTGCAAAAGATAACGGAGAGAGAGAGATATTGCAACACAGCACTGCAGTACAGCAATGCATGAATCTGAATGAAGTGTTACAGCAGAAGAGGAAGGAGAATTCAGAGAGAAACACAGCAAGGAAAAAAAAAAAGTATACAGCAAGTACACAGCAAGTATAAAAGTAAACTGTATTTATATGCTACATGCTAGCCCCCAGGGTATTTCAGGGCATATGTATTCCCAGATATTGTGACTAAACAAGAGTCCAGAGAAAGCTATTTCTGTCAATTAAAGGCAGATTTTTCTGTCACTAGTGTTGAAGTGGCCATTTTATTCCCTGCCAAGCTACAGATTGCTTTGAAAGAAAAAAGGTTTCTTTTTTATGACAATGACTCTAAACCAGTTACAGCTGTCTAACAAAGCAGATGTGGGACTGCAAAAGTGGAGGAAAGTTCACTGGATCAACTCTAAAAGAAGTAATTGCAAGACAATATGCTATTCTGGAATCTGAAGTCAGTGTTCAAATGCTAGCAGCTTTAATGTGGACTCTCCCCTTCCTTCCCAACTGCAAGATCTGCTAACAAATGTAAGCACTGTTGAATTGCGTTTGCTTGCTCCTGGAATGCATCAACCATGAGCACACTGCCGTGGTGCTCAGAATTTTAATGCTACGTTATCACAAGAAGAAACAAACACAGTGATCCTTATCATGATGATGTCCTGCCTCTCCCCTCCCATAATTTTCCTCACCTTTTTCATTTCCTGCAGTCAAACTGAATACCTACAAACAGAGAAAACCAGTCTTCCTTTTCTATTTTTCCATTATCTTGTTGGGTATATCCCATATATTATATAGAATACTTATTCACCGTGTAATCAGAGTACTTATTCACAGTCAACACTCCAGTTGCTAGAGCTCAAGGGAACATATTTGAGCTATCGTTAAATTAGCTATCTTGCTATTGATAGCAGGGTAGCTATCATAACACACTGCACAGCACAGTGTGCTGAATATCGCAGTTGCTTGAAAGGTACCACAGGTATTTCTAGGAGAGCTGCAATGTCAGCAGCATTTTCAATGAGGGCTTCTTTGCATATTTATTTTAACTATCACAAGTTCAGAAATGAAGAAGGGAGGATAATGTAATAGAGAAAGAGGGTTGAAAAACAGCATGAATCAACTGAACAAATGAAAAAACTACCTCACTTCCTTCAGCTCTTAGGTTATTAAGGTTATTGAGTAATGTTATTTAGCAATTATCATATAAAACAATATTTTTTGGCCGAGATATCCTCATGGTGATGTCAAGGCAAAACAAACAATAACAACAATAAATAAATAAATAAATAAAGTAAAATCAAGATGAATGGGAGGAGGCTTTCAGACGCAGAGAATTCCCAGAGATTAAAGTTGCATATAACTGTGAGGACAAACACTATGAACTTTGGGAAGTCACTACTTTGACTAAAGTTTAGGACACTGAAAGAAGCTAAATTTTCAGTTGTGTAACAGACTCTTACATGTTTGCTGAAATGTTCTTGTAACAAAGAAAAAAAAGCATACTTTTGGGTGAGAGGGGGGATACAGTCCTGGTCAGTAGGATGAATGGACAGTGGTCCTTAGGATGCATGAGCTGCATGTAGCCGTCCTCCTTTTTTCTTCAAGATAAGGACACAAGGTCATTTCAAAGTAATTAGTACTGGGAAATTGCCCACATTTGCAAAGTTACATCAGGCATGGCGTACACAACACAAGTAAGATCAACAAAAGGACAACACAACTTACAAAACCAACTTTGAACTCTCTTAGTGGTCAGCCTTGGTTGACTTTCACCAAGCAACCCAATCTTCTGGATCAGAGATCTTGATGCAAGGGGTTATATATAGATAGATGAGCAGTCAGTCAGTTCTTTTACCTCCTGTTTTGAGATTTATGATGTATATACAAAGCTTAAAGAAACATCCCCTCTGACATTTTGTCAATATTTCATGCACTTAATCTTCATTTTCACCCATATTTTTTGCTTAGTCAGGATAGATATATATGATCAATATAGTCTGAAGCCAAGAGTCACCAGAATACATTACAAAAGATCTGGAAGAACCAAACAATAATGACACTCAAAAAAGGGCTTTGAATTATATCCCAAACTCACATAAAGCCCTCAAACTTGTATAAACCTACAGTAAACAACCTT
Source organism: Anas acuta (assembly GCF_963932015.1). NCBI lineage: Eukaryota > Metazoa > Chordata > Aves > Anseriformes > Anatidae > Anas > Anas acuta. Next base: position 15,416,518 of record NC_088979.1, read on the forward strand.
CTCTCATTCCAGCGGATTACTGCATGTCAGAGGTCTTATACTACCCGCAAAGAGATATGGAATAAAAATGAGACCAAAAGTCAAAGTCTATCAAAAAAGATTTAGTTTACAAAAGAAATAGTGCTATAAATACCCACAAAACGCATTCCTGGCAAGTCCTCACCAGAGGGAGTGTCAGAGATCTAGAAAAGAGATACTAAAAATGAATGCTGAAGCTTAATTTTCTAAGAGATATCAGATTTTTTAGTATTTGTAGCCTCTAGAGACAGAAAGTGAATTCGATCATGTAAAAAGATTGTCATCAAAAGCTTGGTAGTCATAAAAATGCTCTTGGGGAAAGTGATGATATTGAATAACACAAACATTTAGTGTTGTACATTAAAGCCCACACAGTTACTTATCAATAAAAAAATAAAATTAAAAAAAAAAACAAAAAAAAAAAACCTTAACTGCACATATCCTGGGGCAAATATTGTCCCCAGCTACCCCAAGGGCACTCAACTGATGTCCAAGGGTTGAAGCAGATACAGAAAAGGGCAGGATTATATCATTTAGTGTAACCCATCATTTATGAACCTTGCTAACAACTCTCACTTGTAATAAAAGAAATAGATGGAAAAATCTAAATAGGCTGTTACTGGTTAACTTTTAATAAAAAATATATTTCCCTTTTGGAGAAATTACTCTTTTTTTTTTTTTTTTTAAACTACTGCAGCATATTCATGGGTGACTATCTATGTCCCCAGAGAACAGTAACATTAGAAATAATTATGAACCATCTTAATTAATTAAAGCTGTTTTTCCACCCACTTAAGTTTTTAATCTATTGCTGTGCTAGCCAACTGAGAATTGACACACTGACAGTAAGGAACTGATTATATCACCACTGGCATTTTCTGTAACAGCTAAGAGCCAAACACTGACTTGTCCTTGGGAAAGAACACAGTTCTAGGAAAGAAAATGCAACTAAACCTGGTAAAAGCAACATCAGATGTGAAATTCCAGACATTTCTGTACTGATGTCTCTTCCCAAAGTGAGATTTCAGGAAGACATATGCCCATACTTGTACAGCTAACAGGTCAGAATGAGATCAATGTGGCAGATGCATGCAAATGTCAACTGACTCAGCCTAACCTCCCTGCAACATGAGGGAATTAAAATATAATTTTCATAACATCCTTAATTTTGGTATATCTTTAAAAACTCTTTTCAGAAAGAACGGTGCTTCCATGTAATACATTCAAAGTCCCAGTTTCCACACAATGTTGATAATTTTGGCAAGGAGTAACTATATTGTGCTATTGCAGGTGCCACAACATAGAATTATATGTATACAGTCAAATCATAGAATTATATGATAACACTTAGTGGATCAGAAGAGTGTTCATGCAGTGCCATCTACAACAGCAGAGCATGTCACTGTATAAATATCCTGGACCATAATTTGCAGGGAATGGTGATGTGAACTTTCATTCAAGACACAAAAAAGTGAATGCGATACATCAAATCTACCAATAGCTCAAGAAACTTCATGTTATGTAACAGGTAATCTTTAAAACTCCTGCTATTGAGAGTTTTTAAATTGTGTGCAGCTCTGCTGGACCTGATGTTCATAAACAAGGAAGAACTGATGTTGAAAATTATGCACTTCACCTGTAAGAGATAAGCAGCAATATATTTATGGATGAAGACAGCAATTTAACAGGGCTTAATCGTGAATGAGACAGTGATTTACCAAAGCTCTAATGGTAACTGTGATGTTAACCGGGTTTGTGATGGCAAAGCCACTTGATTATTTACTGCATAGAGAACAGGGTCAGACTAAAAGCATCAGGGAGACCCTCATGTTGAGTCATGAGGTTCAGAATGGAGTCCCTTTTGCTGTCCAAACTCTGAGGAATCCAGACTGGACCAGACTTTATCCCAATTCCAGATTTAACAGTTTATGCCAGAAGGATTATATTCACCACCAATACTTTTGCCCAATGGGCAAAAGCTGAAATACACAGGAATTCATTTAAATTATTATTTATTTATTACCCTTAAGGATGGTCAAAAACTGGGAAAAGTTTCCCCCAGAACTTGCGGGGTCTCCATTCTTAAGGATATTCAAAACCTGATTGTACATGTCCTTCAGTAACTGGCTGTAGGTGGCCATGATTTGAGGGGGGGGGGGTACGGGACAAAATGATCTACAGAGCTGTCTTCCTAGCTCAGCTGTACAGTGAGTCTGTGACTCCATGATTCTCTTTTTCCTAGTACCCTGATATTTTGCTTCCTACAGTGTGAAAGTATATGGTATTCCAGGAGCACAGCAAAAATACATACGTGCTTGCACATACACACAGTCAGTAGAGTAGTGGATGCCTTTACAGGCATGCCTTACTGTGTATTTCAAACTGCATAGAAGTTGTACCATAACCTCTGTTCTTTGGCCAATGCGGAGGATTGATGATGTCTACACAACAAACAAAAAAAGCATCTATCCCTTCTGCACCATTTTTTAATCAAAGAAAAAGAATAAAAGAGCAATGTGCATGCGGCATGTACAAGGAATGTTGGAAAGCAAAGTGCCAGTGAGCAAACCACATCTGTACTGCTGGTATATCATTTTACACTATTCATAGCTGGAATGTGCTAAACAGCATGGCCCAATTGGCAGCCAGCAAGTCAACTCCAGTGCCTCCATTCAGCCGGATGCTTTTTTCCTGGGCAGCACAAAGAATGGCTGTCTGAGCAGCCAAACGCCTCCTCCAGTGCCGGCTCGCAGGCCTGGGGGCCATGCTGGCTGGCTCTGAGAAGCCGATGGGAGGAGGCTGCTGCTTCTGGGGGAAGGAGGGAGGGAGAGAAGGAGGGGGTGAGCTGCAGTTGCTAGGGGGTGAGATGCCTACCTAACTAAGGAAAAGGTGGGAGCAAGCTGCTGCTGCCCTGGGGTGGTGGGGAAGGCAGTTGCTTATGTACGGAGGGTGAAGGTAGGCAGGTGCTGTTAGACGAGTGGGTGGTCTTTAAGGTGGAGAGATGGGGGGATCCCTCTCAGGAATACTGTAGAATGAATCGAGCTGCTAAGATCACTCTGCACAAGTGCATATCTGCAAACTCCTCCTGTTCCTAATGTTACCGTCCTACACTACCACATTCACCACCTTCCCCTTCTGGCTACGAGCACTCTGCCCCTCTGCCCAGGCACAATGCACAGATTCTCTGACACCTGCACAGCTGCAGCCACCCTGCAGTGCCATCATGCATTTAGTGAGACTTCACAGATAGAGCTACCAGTCTGGCAAACCTCCCCCAAACCTTCATGATCCTTCCTCTAGTACTTCAGCACATGATACCGTTTAAGCATCACGTTAAGTGAATCCTATAAACAGGAAGAATCCTATAAACTGGAAGAAGACTCATTAGCTTGTTGTCTACAATAGACTGTTAGTACTTTTATGGGCAGCCTCCTGTCCTCTCAAGTTAATTTTTACAGGTTAAATTTACTTTATTGTGTTGCTTCTCTATGCAAAATTGTGATGCATTTTTTCACAGATATATGCAAATATGTCTATGTGCATAAATATATGCAACATGAGACAGAAGAGACAGTGTCAGGATCTATATTAAAAAATGGTTTGTGACTCAGCTGACCCAAGACAGAACATGTTGGACACTCACAGTTAGAGGGAAATGTATCTGATGCACAGATTTGATGCACTCACTTACCATAACGGCACACATACAGAAACTACTGTGCTAGCTTCACTGGTCCTAGGCAGGAAAAATGCATAATATTCTTTCAAAACTAAGGGCAATCTTCAGACCCTAAATCCAGCTTATTTATAAGACAGGCTCACAAACCTAATTCCCCACTGAGTCTGAAGTGAGTTGCCCATCTGCTCTTCTCAATTGGAGATATATTTCCACAATGATAAAGAGCTGCTTGAAAAACTTTAAGGGACTGTAACTTAGAACAATATAAATGAAGACAAGCTATATCAGAAAAGTCACTTCAAAGAATGTGTATTTCTGATAACAAACCAAAAGGCCTGCCTAAGATGTGAATATCCTCTCCAGCTAGTGGCCCCATATTAGCATCACTAATCCCCTAGGATCCACAGCTGCAGTGAGTATATTCTACCCTGTAGGGAAATTACACATCTATAGCAGCTGCAAGATGCTGGACAGATGGTGAATTAATGCCACAGACTAAAGAAGTTGAGCACTTTGTGGCTATCTGTCTTGTTTCATGGGACAAATGGTATGACAGAAAGGGTGATGTGGCCTCAGCTGTCAGAAAGGGGAAAGTCCACTCAAGAGGTGCCTGAAAACAGCTGGGAAACCTCCCCACACTTTCTATCTTATGATAAGCCAGCAATAAAACAATACTTAATAAAACAATACTTAATAAACTAAGTACCCAGATTTAGTTTGGACCTTCCTTCCACTGACCCTGCAGTATTGTACAATGATGGGAAAGTGTCATGATATTGACTTTATATGTGGGGAACAGCATGTTCAATGGCAGTGATGGAAATGAAATCCAAAGCCTCAGACTTGGGTTTGTGGTAATCCATCTAGTTTTACCAGAAATGTCACTGCAGCCAAATTTCACTCAGGTTGTGACCACTTGGTTCTGACCACTGTACACCATCTCTTTGTATATTCCTTTCAGAACTTTTTTTTTTTTTTTTTGGTGCAGCAAGAGCTGTTTCTGAGGGTTCCTCTTGGCAACGCCGATATCTGTGTTGCAAACACAGTTATTTCATGCCAGCGAAACAAAGGGCAATTCTATGCTTTTGAACTCAAGAGTCCTACAGTGGATATAGAGAAAGCAGAACACCATGAGAAGAATAACAACCTGAAATTTAAAACAACAATCTGTGAAAATTGATTAACTGCTTGTGTTTGTATTTAAACTGGCAACATGCACAAGAAGCAGTGAAACTTTGCTCCATTATATCCTCCTAGCAGGCTATTTCCCAGATCCATTTGGATCAATTCTAGAAGCACAAGGATAATACAACGCCCATCATCATTCAAGTTGAAGCTTCTAAGGTGAGGCACGGGATAATTGAGCATGATGTAGCATCACTCCCATTGTTTTCAATCTTTTCAATCTTACAAAATATTTATTACCTTTTTCTATCTCAGCACTAACTTCTGCTGGAAGTCTTCTCTTATGACTGACTCTCTGACCTCGTCTCTGACCCTCTAAAAATCTGCTCACAGCTTTCCTTTCCCTGGCTCCACCACATTAACGATTCTGTCCTCATATTTCCATGCAGCTTAGTCACAGCCACAGCACAGCTCTAAGCCCTTTTGCTTTCTTGAGCTTTGTGAATCCCTGTGCCTGCCTACTGTCACTTTCATCCTTCCTGGAGTCATTACACTGTTTTAACACAATTTCACTCAGGCAAAATGTTCACAGAAAGGCCATGGAAGTATTGCTTGAATAAGAACTCTGCAAAGAGCTCCAGGTTTGGCTCAAAGAGGTTATACACCTCAGGAGGAGACAAGTTTATTGACTAAGGCAAGGTCCAAAGACACTAAGCTTAATTACACAGTAAGATATCTCTTGAATAACTTTCAAAGAGAGACAGTGCCTTCTCTAGTGACCATAAGTCACCAGCACCAGCTCTCTTCCTACTCCAAACATAAAACCAAACCCAACACAAACAAACCAAAAAATGCAACAGGTCAGAAATTGTTCTGAATGACACCAGTGCCCATGAAGGTATGTACAGTCCTGCCTTTGAGCAACCCAGAACCACATCATGTCAGCAAGAGCTAAGTCATTTCAGATCACCACAGCGGCTATAAGAAGGTGGCAGGGATCTGCCCTTACAGAGGGCAAATCTGCTCTGTATCTGGACAGAGCCTGGGGCAGGGCCTCCACTCATGCCTGCTGGGAAAAGCAGAAGCATTCAACACCAACTTTCATCATGGTTAGAGGAGAAGAGCAACTCATTTGGAAGATGGAAGGATGCCCATGTGACAATGGCTTCATCTGGTCAGCCAGCACTATACACCAGCACTGTACACCAACAAATACAGTGTGCATGCTACTGGCTGTTTAATAGCCACATTAAAGAGGCAACATGCACCTCAGTGATAGATGGCTCAAAACAAGTTCATGCATAAAATTAGAAGCAATCTGTAGAACTGTAATTTCCATTCTCTCAGGGAATTGAAAGGAGGGTGATTATTATAGCAGCAATTGCTATGGCTGCTATATCCAAAGGTCAACCTGCAATTGCACTACCTCCACCCCTCAGTACATACACACATAACAAAGACCAAATCATTCACATTTCAAGAGCTTGTAACTCTCTCAGATATGTCATGTAGTATACAAATCAGAGGCCAGAAGCAGCCACTTGCTGTAGTAAAACTAGCATGTCTTTTTTGTAGGTATATATGAAGTTGAGGAGGTCTAATAAAACCTGGGTATATTTTCATGTCAGCTTGTTTCACACACTTCAACAAAATAGCTTTCATTTTTTCTTATAGAGAAATTTTGAACCCTATTAACCTTATCTCTGTTGTATCAGAAACATGACCATAGCAGCATTATTTTCCTGAGCAGGAACCAGAGAATGGACCTGTGACTGGGGACTGATCCTTTCTTTGATTCTTTCAGTCTGATATATCTCAGTAGATTTGCAGAATAAAACCAAATACAAACCACATTGTTTTAGGATTTAAATGTGTACTGCAACCAACACTAAAGGAGAATCGTCTTAATGAAAAGTAGATTGGCATTGTCCCTTTAAGATTGCAAAAGCTTCTTCTGAAATAAAAGCAATAATATCTATTGGTTTCAAGACACTTTTAAAATTGCTAAATATTTTGTGATTGTGTTCAGAGAAAACTGAATTATCTTCTTTCATATAACAACTTCACCTTCCAAAAAATATCCTCAATGAGGAAATGATATACTAGTTCAATATGATGCTCAACTATGATGCCCCACAAGAATGTAAGTGAAATTCTGGGTGATAAACACTGTAATATTGAACTTTATATGAGACTGAAGAAGAAAATAAGGAAATCTTCAGTGCATTAAAAGCAATTACCAACTAAACAAAGATCAATGACATGACAAACTCCAACACTGGAATGCTTCTGCTTGCTTGAACTGTTTCATCTGCTCTCAATCTTCAGACAGAAACCTGACTTAGAGCTTCTGAATTTCATGACCTCCTACTACTATTTGCTTAGTCTACACCAAAGGCTTGTAGATAAATATATCTGTCAAGTTACTTTGATGGCATAAACCTAGTCTGGACCTGTTGCAATGGATTTCGTTAAAGAGGAACAATATACCACAGGTAATGTGGTGAGATTATTTCAACCTAAAATGTGTGTTTACTCTTGACCCCAAGCAGTATTTTTGTATTTTTTTTTTGTTCCTGGACAGGATAGTTTTAGTTAGGTCATTACATAAAACCACAGGAAAGTAAGTCTTAATTTTCTCACAGAATCACAGAATCACAGAATTTCTAGGTTGGAAGAGACCTCAAGATCATCGAGTCCAACCTCTGACCTAACACTAACCAGTCCTCCACTAAACCATATCACTAAGCGCTACATCTAAATGTCTTTTAAAGACCTCCAGGAACGGTGACTCAACCACTTCCCTGGGCAGCCCAATGCATAACAACCCTTTTGGTAAAGAAGTTCTTCCTAACATCCAACCTAAAACTCCCCTGGCACAACTTTAGCCCATTCCCCCTCCTCCTGTCACCAGGCACATGGCGACCACAGACCAACCCCCACCTCGCTACAGCCTCCTTTAAGGTACCTGTAGAGAGCGTTAAGGTCGCAAAATTCTCTTTAGAATTATCTTTAGAATATCTAGTATCAAGCAAACCATAGAGGCCTAATAAAAAAATGAATTTTGGTGGTATTAGCAGATATTTTGGCAGGAAAAAAGAAAAAAAAAAAAAAAAAAGCAAGAACAGGTCAGAAATTACTTCTGAAGCTTCCTACAAAATAAGCTGGTTGACATTTGGTACTAAGTCAAACCTACAAAATTTATTCATGATGAATTTTTCTAAATGGCTGGGTAATGGAGAGGAGACTGGCCTGAGAATGCTAGCTCAACCTGCCTTTGTCTCAGCAACACCCCATATTCTCCCCAGTGAAATCAAAGATCATCGAGATGATCTCTAAGGCTCCTTCCAACCCAGGCATTTCTATGATGCTTTGATCCTGCTGCAGAAGAAAGAAAACATGTTGGTGGATGGATCAGAGAGGCCTTTTTAATACTGACTATGGATATTCAGGAAAAAAAAAATCAGAGTAGGTTGATCTATGCAAAATCCTTCTAAATAAAGAGCAAGAAAAAACACAAGAATCATAACCCAGTGTTATTACCACCTCCAAGATATTTTCTGCATAACCCAGAAGGACTCAATTTCATCAAAGGATAAAATCCCACCATCTCCAAATCCACTGAAAAGTACAATACCAAATTATGTATTTAATGCATTTTATAATGTTATCTGTGCGGGAGGATATTCTATAAGAGAAAAACAACTGAATAAGAACATCCTGGCCTGAAATGTCAGTCACGGTAGGTCTGCTTAAAGACATATCCATGACATTCCTGTGCCCCAAACAACTATAGTACTGTAAAATCTTTAACACATTTATGGTCACAGAACTCCAGTAAGGCAAGGGAGTATTGCTGGAAGAAAAGATTCAGGTCTGTGCAGAAGAGGGATGTTAGTGATTCACATGGCATTGTTGCATAGTCTTGAAAGAAGAAAATCCTCCAACAGTCTAAAAATACTTTACATTATTAACATCATACAGAGGTGAACTGAAATGCAGAAAGAGTGTAAGACCAGTAAGAATTGCAATAGAAGTTGTAGGGAAAACAGGGTTTTAACATGTTCTTTTCCTGGAGGTGATCAGCCTTTTCTCTTACACTCCTCTTATTCATACTAGTTATTTACCACCTTCAAACCTACTCTGGGCTTCATTTGCCATCTATGTAAGACCTACAGCAAACTGTTATTACAGAACTAGTACAGGCCTGATAGCCCTGCAATTATAAGTTTAACATGAAAATTATATTAACATTCCTCATAACAGGAATGCAAGTCTCCTGACATTTTCAGTGAAGAAGGAGAAAGAACCCATAGGCAATTAATATGGAGCCATATTTTGATTTCCAGTGAATGTCTGGCATCTTTAGCTTTATCGTTACTGAATCTACACTACAAAAGAACAGTAAGTTCTCACATTATTTAGTTACAGACAACTGCACGAATGCTGACTAAGATGGGTACTTTGTCTCAACTGTAAAAAGCTATGGCAAAAGCTAGCTCATTTTTAAAAATTATCCACATATTTGAATAGCATGGTTATATGTTAAGGATAAAAGAAAAATGTACTGTGGTTGAAGTCTGGCATGTGTTTGAGAATGTAAAACAGAACACTCCTGCAGCGGAGACATTGGCAGAGTCTCAGTTATAATATGTGAGTTAGTTCCGCTATAATATAATGCAGATACTTCAAATATTTCAAACATTTAGAATTTTTGTACAATCATGATGCCTTTGAAAATCCCCCATATTAGCCAGATATCATCTAGTGCACACTTGTGGTTATACAATTTCAGACTCTAGTAACAGAGTCAATTTTTACTACCCTATATCTAATACAGGTTTGCCTTCAAAAGAAGATAAACATACAATTTCAGTCTGTTACTCTTCTCTTCCTCATGATAAAAGCAACTGAGTGCATTTGTCCCAATTAAATGGGAAATATTTATTTGAATAAAATGCCATGTAAATAAATGTGTAAATTCCACAAATTAGGTACTACTGTACACAGGGGTTTTATTTCAGAATAACAGTTTAGCACAGTAGGTGCAATTTCTTCTTGAGCATAGCTAACCATTAAAGAAACATTAACTTTTACTACAAAAATAGTAATGCACTTATATGTATTTCATATGTAAAAATGGGACAAAAAACCTTCAACTTGAAGCAACCCAAACTTAATGATAACATTTCTCCTTTTCCATATTAAGTGACTGTTTTACAAATAAAACCACTTGGAAATTACCAGGGTTAAAAACAGGAAATAATAATAATAAAAAAGAATATGTTTAACATGTTTGCTTAGCACTTGATGAAACCCAATGGAAATCAGGTTTTCTATGTCTGAAATAGGACAGCGCTTTGTTTTCTAACAGTGTAAAGAAGTATCTAAATCATTGCTCTAAAACACACATACAGCCAGAATCTCACACCCAGAGCTTTATCCTTTCCATTTTACAAAGAATCATGGCCCTGCCTTAGTCATAAAAAATCAAGCATCAAATTGAAGCTTCCTGCACTGTCACCTGAGAACCAGAAACACCCAATGGTCCACTTACCAGGGATACCTCGTGAAGGACTGGAAGAACTGTCTTGCAGAGATGCATAGCTCTTATCCATTGACAGTGGTCAAAGTTTGCAGAAGTTTTCCCTAGGCTAGATGCTTAAATAAAATCCCCAGAGCTGGATGTATCCCAGTCTGACCAGGAGATCTAGCACTTGTTACAAAGGAACCCTGAAGCACAACAGAGAGGTAGGGCTGGGTGGATGTCCCAGGGTGGTCACTGGGAATGACCACCATGGGAATGGACCAGCCATATGGGAACATCTGCATCTTGGACTTTTTAGAATCAGAGATGTCTCAGGAACATTTCCATAATTGTGTAAGGAAAGCCATGGAGCAGGGTGGGTACAACAGTCACCCAGTAAAAAGGGTGTGCATAGTCCTCAAAACCAACCCTTACCTCTTGAGCAGATTCCATCACTTCCTGCTTATTCAAAACAGCTTTACTGTGTTTCCTCTCTGCCATCTGTTTCTTCTCCCAGCTTTAAAAGTGAAAAAATGTGTGAAAAAAAAAAAACAAAATGTGAACAACAAACTGATTGACCCAATCCACTCAATCATTTTTGTGTTGTAGGTAATGGAACTAAATGATATTAATATAATTCTGCAGCTTCCTCTGTTCCTAAATAACCTTAATTCATATGATATCACTGTTGCTGCTCACTTACAATACAAGTTATTCATATTAATAAAGGTCACTTACTTGACCTCAAGTGCAAAAGAAGAGGCTTATTTAATAGGGACAACTATTCTAGCAAACTCAGGCTGTGAGAGCCCTGTGATCAGGTTATTAGAGGACTGGAAAATGCCTTGCACCCCTTTCTTATATCTGAGTATACACATATTAAGCTATATATATTTAAACAAGAAAAACCAAAGACACTCTATTTGTTCCAGCTACTAACTGAGATGTGAAGATTCTCTCACTTCATGAACATAATGAAAAATAAACAAGAGTCATAACATATATTTTTCTGAGAACAAACCATGGCTGTTCACAGAGCTTTCAAATGGTCTGGCAGTCCTTTCTGCCTACGGTCAGGCTGTAATTGCTGCCTCTCAGCTGGAGTGAACCTCCAGTCTGGTGCCTGACCTTGTGGTCACCCCTACTTTCATCTTGCATACAGGCTTAGCAGACAAGAGGGCTTTTTAAAATCTGTGCCTAACGTGTTTTGGCAAAGTACCACAATTTGATACTCTTTTCCTTTTGACAGGCTGCTCATAACTCTGGTCACTTCCGTAGCTTCAGTCGCTGCAGCGATCTAGTATCATCCAGGGACTGAAACATGCAAGGGGTATGCTCCTTTAAAAAATTCAAAATAAGCCTTCTGCAGGCCAAAGGAAATTCACCCCCTGCCCTTTAGCTGAGGTCTCCTTATTCCTGGTCTCACTGGGCTTCAGTCTGGATGCAGAACTTGGCTCCGTGTGTCAGAGGAGAAGCTGCCAGCCCCCAGTGAGGTTTGGGTCTGGCACAGGCTCCAGCACAGACCTCAGCAACAGGCATGATGTCTCAGACATTGACAGAGGTGGAAAGGCTAGAGCTTTCACAGCAAATGGGAGGAGGAAGACAGAAGTTTGCAGCTGAACAGATTTGAGACATATTTTGGCCACAGATTCCTCATAGGCTTGGAAACAGAAAGATGATCAATATGGTCTCTCAACAAGAAAAGCCACAAGGAAATCAACATAATGATAGAGAGGAGTGTAAATTCTTGCAAAGATCCAGGATTTTTAAGTAACAAAATCCAGCAAAAGAAGGTGAAGCTACCACTTTTGGTTGCTGAAGCTTTCTTGTCAGAAAGACTGCACTGGATAGTCTGTGTCATGTAACTACACTGACCCAAATTTTTATCTGAGGGGAATGGACCACTCCTGCCCTCTCCTCTCAGTTTGAGTTTAAGGTAAGTACCAGTTCAAAGCCACACAGAGAATTTTCTTTATCCTCCCCACCAAAGAAGCAGGAAATAAAAAATAAAGAATAAAAAGATGTTAGATTACCCTAGGTAGTGTTCATTCCAATGTTATGATCTAAACCAGAGTTATCATCTACACATGCCACCTCAAGTTTTTTTTCTGTAACAAGAAAAGACAGGTTCCCCTGGAAAGGAGTTCATGCTCTGTGCCTCTTAGAATGGATGCATTTATACATAGATGGACCAAGTTGGATGACATAAATTCCCTTGTAAGTGTGTCATTTTTCATGCAGCTTCTTCCCTAGACAACTTCAAAACAACTGCAAGGACCAAAACAGCTAGTGAAACAAAGCTAAACTAAAAATGGTCTGCATCAGTTTAGGGCAACCTGTGGCTTCAGCTGAGCTCATTAATTCCTCTGTCAGCCCAACAGTGAATGCAAGCTTGCACACTCAGTTTTATGGTGGGATCTGCTGTGGCAATATGACAAAGCTACTGAATTCTTGGCCCATGTCAGTTTTGTGCCTGCAAATTGCTCTCCTTGCCCCACTAGAGCTTGTTTATGGCACTTCTATACTGACAGAAGAGCATACGCAGCCTGTGTCAGGGATTAGAATCAGCTGCTGTAACTTGCTGTGCTCAAATACTGTAAGGCAGCTGGCTTCAGCTCTTTTGTATGAAGCAAAGTGATGAGATGAGAGCCAGAGGGGAAATGCAGTACTTTAGGAGCTCCTTATAGCCCCTCTCCTCTGCTCCCTCGATCCTCATTAAACACTTGCTCAATCCATCAAACTTACTCAACTATTGTTTTCCCAGCTCAGATGTTTTGCAGTGACTCTGACAACACATCCATTCCTGGTATGTGGGATCCTCAGCAACAAATTGCAGAAGAAGGAATGCAAGACAGTACAAAAGGAAGTAAAAGAGGAAGAAATGGCAGAAGACTTGGGAAAATCCATGCTGTAGAACACAAGACAGAAAATCCTTCTTCTGTGTCCATGAATGAAGGAGAAAGGATAGAAAACCACTTTGAAAGGGCACCTTGCTGCTGAGTGTTTTGCAGATTACACATAGGAGGACTCTGAGAAGTAGTTTTGATGTGCCACAGAAAAAAAGTGAACTGGGATTGCAACAGAATTCTTGAAACAGAACAGTTTAAAAGACTCTCAAAGGTTGGTTGAAGTTGTTTGTGGATATTGCAAATTAAGTGGGAGGCGGTATCATGGACATACATGGGGCAGAGAGCCCAGAACACCTCATTTCTATCTATTGCCCCCTCAGACTTTTTCTTGGAAAGATAAAATGAAGACAAGACCTAAATGAAAAAAGATTGACTGAGAAAAATATCATAGTTAACTCAATGGGTGCTTATGGATCTCATGTCTTTTCATAAGCTTCAGCTCTCTGTGGTTTAAGAACTATAATCTGATGGACCTCAACTCTCCAGGATGCCTCTTGGCCACCTGCAGGTAGGTGAGAACTGATGGAAAAAAAGACCAAATAGAAATCAAACATTATTTATTTAAATTAGGCTAGTGCAAAACAATGGTATCTATTAAAACATAAAATATTAATACCATTTTACTTATAATGAATAATTGAAACATAACATGCTTGTTACCATTTTAAAACAAGTCAAAAAACTAAAGTGGTTTATTAGTAACAAGCTAAATGGAAGACAGTGGTTAAGCACCTGCAATAAAGAGTGCAAAAACAGATTCTGACAGCACTAGTCTCTTCTGCAAATACAGAGATAATGTATCTTTCTTGACAGTTTATTTAAATATTTTTGGTTCACTGAATAATTCATTCCAGGCTGAAACCAACTACAAGTCGAGAAAAAAAAACAAAAAACAAAAAACAAAAACTTCAGACGGCTTGCTTTCTAATTTCGTTTTGTGAATAAAAACACAGGGTGAGAGGATGAGCACTGCAGCTCTAAAACCTTGAAGACAGTTATCAGAAATAAACAGATTAAGTCATTAATTACTGACAAAGTTCTTTTGTTTAATTAATCACTTTGTTTTAAATGATGAAGCTTGCAGAAAAAAATATCTAAAGGCAAAATATATTTCACATTTATAAGGGAGTTCTGACTCTAACAACATTTTAAGAATGTTGCTTTTGAACATTTTTCAATCTGATGCTTTGTCGCCATGCAAGCTGAGACTTGAACGAGTGGGAAGTAATTATTAACTAGGGAGAGTTGCATTATTCTAGCTTGTTTCTTTGTTTGTTTGTTTTATGAAAATGTATAGATCCAGAATCTGAGCAAACTTGGAGTTTCTGGGTCACCTAACTGTAAGCTGCCACTGGACAGCTTGTGGTAGGAGAGGTCTTTGCTCACAGATCAAAACTGCTGCTGGGGATGGTGCCCTGTAAGGAAGAGAGGGCAGCGGCAGTGCAACCCTGAAGCATCACTTCTCTGTCCTCGAGCAGGAAGATGTGCTGCAGAGACCACAGATTAAGCTGCATTTAACCTAAGGAGTTGGAAAGAGTCAGAGGACACAACACTGCACTGCACACACAAGAGGAGCACATTTAATAATTGTAAAGTGTGAGACAAAAGTCATCTGTTTAAATCTTGAGCTCAAGGCACGAATGTAGTAATTCTGATGTCAAAGCCCTGTTCTGCTGCTGACTTAAACTCTTAACAAAGTCACAGGCTTTGTACGACCTGCATTTTAGCCAAGAGACTTTTAACCTTGATTTTCCAGTCTAAAGTGATGGGAACAATGTTTTCCTACCTCCCTTGCAGCCATTCAGGAAAAGTGAATGAGTTCAGGTTTGGACAGCACTTTTGACTGCAGAAAATGTCATGTACTTAAATGAAATCGACTGAAAAGTTAGCATTAAAATCAACAGAAAAAAAGAAGCAGGAGGAGGCATTCAGGACTGCTTCAGTGCTCTCTTAGAAGCAGAATCAAATCTGTAAATGGTTGCTATGACTAAGAAAAAATAAACCCACCTAGGTAAAAAAGAAAATGAGCAAAGTCACTGTGAAGGATTCCTCTTCTAGAGATCAGGCTACTGTTATATTTGCTTTCTGTTAAAACTCTTCAAGCAGTAAATTTAAAATATCACAGGTCCTTTATTAGTCTGAGAAGACAAATTCATGCTGCTTAATTTGTATCCAGAAGAAAGGGAAAAAAAAATAAATAACTGAGTGTCAGGTGAATTTTTATGCAGTCATTTTTTAGCTCTGCTGTATTACTGCACAAGAGAGATAAAGTGCCATCACTGGGGAAGCTTTGAATGCTGCGATGTAGCTAGCAGCCTCCGGGGTGTGTATCCTCAAATAGGGTCACATTTCACTCTCTACACCAACATCTCTGCACATTGTGCTGGAAAGGAAGGACTGGCAGGCTTCCTCACTGGTGTACAGGGCCACTATCTGCAGCGACTCTGTCTGGAGACAATCAAAGCAATTTTCTTCAAAGATGCCACTTCATAAAAACTTCAAGACATAAATTAAGTTTGGTCATGTTGAAAACTCTTCAGTCACAAGAAAAAAAGAATACAGTTGTGACAGGCAGCAGGTATACCCTACTTGACTGGTCTCAAGAAAATTCCCTCCCCTTCAGTACTGCAGGGAAAGCAACAGCAGCAAGAGATACAGCCACCGGTGATGAGACAAAAATGCTCAAGTAAAGCTTGTTTGTTTTAAAATGGAAATTACTCAGGGCCTTATCTGCTTGAAAAACGTCTGTGCTTCACCATTTCATGCCAAAAAAGAGTAAAGCAAAAGTCTTTACTCCTCAGCATAAGACTACAGTGAGAGTCTGCTTGTTCCTGACTGATGGCAGAGTGGAGGAGGCAATGCATACCACTGCTCCCTGAGCACCCATCCACCACAGCTTCTAAGGTGGAGAGGCAACAGGTATCCGTCACACCCAGCCTCCATGACCACTTCTCCCTGTCTCCCTGCACAGACAGACAGTCACAACCCCGAAATCAGGCACCTCAGGGTGCCCAGTGTCCAGTGGTGCAGGGGCAAGGCATTGCTCACCACTCTCATGATCTCCTCACTGGGGAAACAGGAGCTGCTGAAGCATCTTGGCTTCCCCGAGCAAGGCAGGAATCAGCTGTCCCACTTATCTTGTCTGCTTCTTCCAGGGTGGCCCTGTGTATCTTAAGCACAAAGAGTTTTGCAGACACAAACAACATTCCAGGGCCTGTACCGCTGGTGTTTGTGGGTGTGGAGTCATCCCTGCTGAACGCCTCGGCGGCTCCTCCTGACTGGGAGCTTGACAAAATCACATCTCCTGAGGCCAAGCTCCATCCTGGGATAAGATCATGTATTATTTTCAGTAAGGATCATCATCTTGAGGCAGGATTTAATCTGTGGGGTGGGGAAAAAGTCACTGGGAGAGATGCAATGAGATACCACTGTGGAAAGTTAGTGAAACAGGATATAAACACTAGAAAGCAAGCCAGGCTGTAACAGCAGCTCTCTAACAGGTGTCCTATGTTCAAGATTTATAGAAAAGTTAGGAGTTCAAGAGGAATTACTCTAAAAAGCCATAGGATTTATTAGACAGTGCTAAACTTTCTATTAGCATTTTGACCTATCACATATAAAATACAACAGGTATGCAGCTTCTTAGTGTAGAATATGTTCCAAGTATGGCATGTTTGTTTTTTTTTTTTTTTTTCTTTTTTTTTTCTTATGTTCTAGTAAAAGTGGAATGACTTTTTTATGCCAGCTAGAATTTATTTGAGATTTTTGTCTGCTAGTGGTAGTCCAAAAAGATTTGAAAGGTCTCAAGATGACATTTTTCCCTCCACTGTTAGGTCCTTTCTAAAGGTGACACACAGAATGGCTGGCTAGCTGCCTGGCATGGTAAAGAGATGAAGCACCGGTCACCTCCCCTCTTATTTCTGTAAGAAAAAGGGAAAAGGGAACTCTTTTATTGAAAAACATCAGCTGAGCTGCACAGACCTTCTACTGTGTATGGCTACTGTGGGAATGTGTGGTGGAAGGCCCTCCAGCAAAAAATCAAGAGGGATCAAGAAAGGTATCACCCTCGAACAAAAGGGAAATCTGTCTAGAGAGTGAACAAGAAGTAAGGAAAAGACTTCAGAACAACTCAGAGCAATGCTGGGAGGATTAGGAAGAAGCTGTCCTGCATAGGCAATGCTGCTGCACTTGCAGGTTCCCTTCCCTGCTCCAAGGATCCATCACCACACAAGGACTGTTCTGTGGAGTGCGCCAAAGTCACAGCTGGGCTTAACCAAAGGACTCGGCCTCCTCCCCAAGCCTTTTTCTAACAGAGGCTAAAGGAAAGCAACCAGTCTAGCATTAAAACACAATAACAGATACACAGACAAAGTAATCTGGTATTAAAAAGAAACAATAGAAACCATTCAGATCTCAATGGATATTAATCCTCACCTTGTGTACTATTGCTAACTACCATAAAAAGTACAATTGGTTTTGTATTAAAGATTGTTTATATGTGACTTTAATTTTCTCTTTTTTAATTAGCAGGAGTAAGAAGGTTTAAGGCATTTAATTAAAACTAACCGAATTAACTGCCTCATGCTTTTAGGATTAAATGCTTTTCCATTCCTAGGCTGAAAAGGGTACAGTGTGTTTATAACACAGAGGTAGTGGGGAAGGTCAGACACTTCATTGAGTACAGTCTCTTTCCAGAAAGTCAAGAAAAGTGCCACTCAGAGCTTTTTCTGCCAAAGCAAAGCAGGCCAAGAAACGGTTGGGTTGACATTAAAATCAGAAGGATTGTATTACTTTACTTTCCTATAGCCAGGAAGTCTCCAGTATTGAGTCCAGTCACTCCAGTTGTGTGCTGCTTGGCTCACAAGACATAAGGATGGTAACCACATGCGTGAGCATAGCCAAACACCCAAGCCTTGCTCTCTGCCATCCTCTGCACAGGGACAAGAATAGAAGTCCTTTTCCAGTGCAGAAAATAAGATACTGTGCAATACAAGAGGCATGCTTAAAGAGGGCAAAATGAAATAAAATTTTTATACAGCATGTAATTACCTTGTAGAGCTCACTATTATAGGATATGGAATGGGCTAAAAGTTCAAATGACTTCAGAAAAATTGTAGATATTTGCAGAGAATGGATTCATCACAAGCTATAAAATATGTTTTGGATGCAAACTATGGCTCAGCAAGTCTCTGTAGTATTGATTACTAAAAGTTGGAAGAGTGTAGCAGAGAAAATGTCTCTAAATTTGCTCTGATTTTTATATCCTTTGGTCTGACCCTTGTGTTACTGCAATCTGTGCACAACTGAAAATAACCTGTGTGTATGCAGGAGACTGAACATGAAAGCCAGGAACTACTTGGATCAAGCACTGACTCCCTTTATGATCCTGGACAAGACATGTGGCCTCAGTTCTCTTTCTGCAGTCACCACTTTGCAAGCACCGTGAGATAACTAATTAGCTAATGTTATATATGTTGCTATGCATGTTTTAAACAAGGAATACACTGTATAACAAACTGGTCTCCCTTAACAAACCCAGAAGAAAATTGTTTCTTCCAAACACTATTTCTTTAGGAATCTGTACAAAGATGTAGCTGTTACAACCTCTATCATAGCAAGCTTTTTTTTTTGAATTTCTATTAATATAACATATTAAAGCAGTACAGCCTTGAGGGCGAAATGGAATAACAGATGATATAGCCAATTCTACTCAGCTTTTACGTTGTACAAGCTTCAAAGACATATTAAGTTTACATGGATAAAAGCCAGGTGTCACAAACTCTCAAAGATTAGATATTATATATGCAGTATCTACCAGATGGATCTCATCTCTGAGGCTGAAGGACATGAACATGATTATATTACAGTCTGCAGCAATGGCAGCTCATGGAAACCATTACATTTTTTTGAAAACTGCTACTCTGCTGTAATAGTACAGGTGCAGCAGCATAAAGCTTAGGAAGCACTAGCTACCAAAATTGCTTGGGCAAGCTTCCCTGCCTGTCCCGAGCTTTATGCTCATGCAAGTGGCATGATGATCAAGTTAGTCCAAAATTACATTAGGTATATGTGAATAAAGTCCTTGCATCAAGGAAAATTGGACTCTCTAGTTGGGTCACCTGAAGCTATGTATGTCTAAATTGGGGTTTCCTTTACAGTCACAAGGGCTGGAATGACCAAGCACTATTCCACACTGACCCAAAACTGATGCTGTGTCTGTAAGAATCAATGTACAGCTCAGGACACTGGATTTTCCATGCATCAGATGTGAACTACGTTTGCACCTCTATCCTTCATTCAGCTAGTCTGCTGTTTTAATTGAATCAAGTAATAAAACTATCACTAAGCTATGTAAAAAGCCCTAATGTGGCTGCCAACAGGGCAAATTAAGACACAAAAGGACCAGTAGTTTATCACATGCTTTATTGCTGAGAAAAACAGTGTGCTCGGGCTATTATCACTATTATGCTACAAGTTATAACAGGAAATCAATAAGGATAAGACAGAGAAATGTTCACATTCATCCCCGAGGCCCTGAAACTCTCCCCTCTTTTATGCAAAAGGAAAAAAAAAGAGAATTGAATGGCTGCAGTGTCACTGAATGATGTCAAAAGGCAGGTACATTACTCACAGAACAAGGGATGTTGCAGAAGCCATTTAGTGAACCTGAATCTTTTAAACCAAATCCACCTTCAGTGAATTTCCTAATACTAAAATATTGGACTTCAGGGAAGTGCAGTGTAAGGGCATATTCTCCATTTATCAGGAAACCTCTCAGCCATGATGCTGACTGTAGCTGGCATCTCAAGCTGCCAACAAATAGGTGTATCTTACACCTGCCATGCAACCACATGCAAAGGAGCTACACTATGCACACCCAGTACTGCCTTGCTATAGTGTGGAATGGGACCCAAGCTGTAGCAGGGGCTGTTTCTTCCTCCCCATCTCATTGCCTCCCAACCTCGGGGACCTTCTGCTGAATGTTGCCACTTGCTATTGTCATCACTATCTGGAAAGTGGTAGTAGTCCAGCGGCTAAAACAGACACCTCTAAATGGAAGGCCACATGGAACAAGGACAAAAACATAACATCATGATGTTATTATGTGAGAAAAGGTTCCAGCTGCTGAAGATGCAGAGCTGAAGTTATTCTTATTTCTCATCACAGGCTCTCAAGAAGCATTTCAGTTTATTTACTTAGTTATTACTACATTGTTTTCTGGTTTATCAATGAAAAGGGTCATGAATGTATTTACTATGAGTCATAATTTAGTCCAATCTATTTATACTACATAAGAATACAGAAAATAGAACTTGTTCTTTTTTTTTTTTTCCCAAGACATCCATAGAATTTATAAGATCTGCTTTTGTATAAATTTGTAACAAAAAAAAAAAAAAAAAAAAGAAAAAAAAAGAAAAGATGTAAAATCATAGAGTTATAGAATATGCTGAGTTGGAAGGAGCCCACAAGGCTGTTGAGTTCAACTCCTATCCCAACACAGGACCACACAAAAATCAGACTGTGTATCTGAGAGCATTTTCCAAATGCTTGTTGAACTCCAGCAGGCTCAGTGCCCTGACCATTTTGCTGGCGAGCCTGTCCCAGTACCCGACCACCTTCTCAGTGCAGAACCTTTCCCTAACACCCAGCCTGACTCTCTCTCCCCTGTCCCAGCTCCATGCCGTTCCCTCGGGTCCTGTCACTGTCCCCAGAGAACAGAGCTCAGCTCCTGCCCCTACGCTCCCCTCGTGAGGGAGCTGCAGGCCACCATGAGGCCTCCCCTCAGCCTGCTCTGCTCTGGGCTGAAAAAACCAAGGGACCTCAGCCACTCCTCATACATATTCCCTTCTAGACTCTTAATCATCTTTGTAGCCCTCCACTGGACACTCTCACAGTTTTACGTCCTTTTATTGTAGTGCCCAAAACTGCACACAGTACTTGAGGTGAGGCCCCACCAGCACAGAGCAGAGCAGGACAATCCCTTTCATTGTCCAGCTAGCAGTGCTGTGCCTGATGCTCTCCAGGTTGTCCCTTTTGGCTGCCAGGGCACACTGCTGACTCATGTTCAGTTTGCTGTGAACAAAGAAAACACACACACACACACACAAAAAAAAAAAAAAAAAAAAAAAAGATCCCTTAGATCCCTTTCTATGGGCTGCTTTCTAACCTTTCATCCCCCAGTTTGTACATATATCCAGGGTTACCCCTTCCCAGGTGCAGAATCTGGTTCTTGCTCTTGTTGATCTCATGTGGTTGGTGACCATACAGCCCTCCAATTAGTCAAGTTGATATTTGATTTGTCCATTGCTTCACTCCTATCTTGTATTTCAGTACCTACATGACAACATTAAAATGCAAGAGAATGAGCCAGAAAACATATATCAGCTGATGCATCTGATTAATGAAATGACATTAATGGATTATTGAAAAGTGGTTACGGCATTTTGTGTCCCCCCCCCCACCCCTCTCCCATTACTCATTCAGCTTACTGCTTTTGTTTTTATAAGTAGGAAGGCATAAAAATTACACCATACTGCTACAGACTCTCTCAAAATAGTTCTAAAATCTTTTCTGTATTATGTATGACATATACAGAATGCTTAATATTAGGGTATAACACAAAGAAGGAATAATAGTAGTTGTTTGAGACAGATTCATTTTTGCTTTAACTTAGAATCACACAATCACAGAACGGGCAGTGTTGGATGGGGACCTCTGAATTTCATCTAGCCCAACCCCCTGCCAACTCCCCTAGGGCACATTGTGCATAATGGCATCCAGGAGGGTTTTGAATATCTCCAGAGAAGGAGACTCCACAACCTCTCTGGGCACCCTGTCCAAGTGCTCTGTCCCCCTCACATAAAGTGTCCCCTCATATTGAGCCAGAACCTCCTGTGCTTCAGTTTGTGCCTGTTGCCTCTCTTCCTGTTGCTTGGAACAGCTGAAAAGACTGTCTCCATCCCCTCAGCACCCTCCCCTCAGATATTTATATACAGTGATAAGGTCTTCCCTCAGTCTTCTCTTTTCCAAGCTAAACACACCCAGCTCTTTAAGCCCATCCTCATATGACAGGTGTTCCAGTCCTCTAACCTTGGGTAAGAAGTGCAACAAATTTGTTGAGAAAAAAAAATAAATTTGCAATTCCCTTCTCATATTGTTGTCGACTGCCATGCAAAATTTGTCATCTATTTGAGGAAGTTGCCAGATTGTTCAACCATGAGGTAAAACTTTTAAAGGAAAAGAAAAAACAGTGAAGTCACTCATGATCACACCTACATGAGTCCCTTCACTTCCTTTCCAATCTGTGATACCACCACATTAACTCACTTTTACTTTTTACTTTTACACATTGTTTTCTCTAACCTGTGCTGTGCACTAGTAAGGCACTGGACTCACTTCTGCTAAATTACAAGGAAAGGCAAATTTGTTTTTTGGGAAGAGATGTGTTCTCAGTAAATGTTTCAGATTCCCATTTATTTTTCATTTCTCATGCATCCTCTACTCTGTCCTTTCACAGACTTTTCTGACATTTATTAGATATATAAACTTCTCTCTAGCAACAAGACACACACACACAAAAAAAGAAATTGGCATCTCAGCTTTGGCTTCCAATCACAAAATTGGCTTTCAGCTTTTCCATGATCTCCTCCATCTCAGTCATTTTTGCACACAGTTGTGCAACTTTTAACCACGTGCTACAAGCTCTTCAAAGGAATGTATGATCTAGCATACCAATTTACAAAGAGACAGAAACAAAGCAGAAAAAGTAATGTAAACAAACATCTCTTCCCCTGGGAGCAGGGGAAATAAAATATAGAAAAAAAGAAAGAAGACAGGCTTGAAGATTGAGGAAATCCCCTAACCAAAAATTACCCTGTTATGCCATACAGTCTGATTTTTAGGGTCAGATCTATTGTCAAATATGCTGCTTTCCCATACCATTCTACAGCGGACAGCCACTGAGTG
Source organism: Anas acuta (assembly GCF_963932015.1). Taxonomy (NCBI): domain Eukaryota; kingdom Metazoa; phylum Chordata; class Aves; order Anseriformes; family Anatidae; genus Anas; species Anas acuta. The sequence continues at coordinate 15,439,742 of NC_088979.1, forward strand.
ACTAAATATTACAGGGGCGTGTGGTAGTAGGACACTCTTTGTTTACCATTTTGCTGTGATGCTAACTCTTTTTCTGAAGAAAATGTCACAGTGATGGTAAATCAGGACAAGTATTTATCATCAAGGTACACACAGAAAGGTTGGACCATCTGAAAACCGAGGAGATCAGAGGGGATTAATATCACCTTTCCTTAAGATCATTTTTAGGTGGAGAAAGCCATTTCAGGATGAGCCAGTCATTGCTCATTGCCTGTGGAGGGATGACCAGCTTTATAATCACAAAATGGGATGAATCTGAAGATGCCACCAACTCTGTTCCACCTCAGTGGGATGTTCTGCAATGAGGGCAAAGAAGTAGTTGTAAGGTGGTTTCAGGGAATATCTGAGCATGCGCCTTTGAACCCTCTGCAAGTCTGCATTCCTCTGAAACTCCCTGTAAACAAGATGATATCACTTTCTATTTTTCTTCCTTTCTGTCTCATGGTTTCATCAGCATTTTCCCTGTAATTACTAATTGACAACATATGTTAGCATTTTCCAGCATAATACTTAACATTGTACACAGAGACTTCTCTGCTGAAGTTTCCTTATGTCACAGACATGTTAGGCAATGCTGGAAATATTCTTCCAGCAGAAAGCTTGCCACCTCCACAACCTACTCCTTTTCTTTCTTTTTTTCTTTCTTTCTTTTTCTTTCTTTCTTTTTCTTTCTTTCTTTTTCTTTCTTTCTTTCTTTCTTTCTTTCTTTCTTTCTTTCTTTCTTTCTTTCTTTCTTTCTTTCTTTCTTTCTAATAATAAATAAATAAAATATTAGAATTCATTTTTTTTTCAAGAATCTACAGGAGTACTTAAGCTTTCTGTAGTAATGTTTTGATCTTTGATTTCTTTAAAACACCCAAGACATTAATACTCTAATACAATCTTCAGTTAGGTTCACAATGAGATTTTTCTTTTTCTTTTTCTTTTTTTTCTTTTTCTTTTTCTTTTTCTTTTTTTTCTTTTTCTTTTTCTTTTTCTTTTTCTTTTTCTTTTTCTTTTTCTTTTTCTTTTTCTTTTTCTTTTTCTTTTTCTTTTTTCTTTTCCTTTTCCTTTTTTTTTTTCTTTTTCTTTTTTCCTTTTCCTTTTCCTTTTCCTTTTCCTTTTCCTTTTCCTTTTCCTTTTCCTTTTCCTTTTCCTTTTCCTTTTCCTTTTCCTTTTCCTTTTCCTTTTCCTTTTCCTTTTCCTTTTCCTTTTCCTTCTTCTTCTTCTTCTTCTTCTTCTTCTTCTTCTTCTTCTTCTTCTTCTTCTTCTTCTTCTTCTTCTTCTCCTCCTCCTCTTCCTCCTTCTTCTTCTTCTATTTCTTTTTATTTTCCCAGAACAACATCCAATACTCTATTACAACCCCAAGCTTCTGCTAAGTAAGAGTTAACAGCTCACAAAGTGGTTCAACATGGAGCTGAACATGACTTGGGAAGCCACACCAAATCTGAAGGATGACCACACTGGAGAGAAAGATGTTGTATGCAGATACACCCCAAACCAAACTTGCAGAGCTCTCTGCATGCTAAGACAAATAAATAAATAAATATAAATAAATAATCAAACAACCAAAAAACAAAAACAGCCAACCAACCAACCAAAAAAACCCACCAGGCTTTCCACACAAAATCACATCTTCCAGAGCCCATGGCGTAAATATATCTGCTGCTGTCCTACAATTGTTTAGGGGTTTCTGGAGACTGACAGGCATGAGTTCCAAGGGTCCACACTTCTCAAGTTTTATGCAAGACTGTCTTCAGCAGTAAGACAGGCAGAGGGAAACAGAAGTTGGAGGGAACACAACAGACCTCACCAGGTGGAAGGTGGGAGAAATAGGTCCCTTTTTACTAGCTGGAGAAGAGCTAATTCAGTATTATCAGACCCAGCAGAGTGAGAGGGGAGAAACTTTGCATGTAACAACAACATTCACTGGAGGGTCCAAGATATAAAGCAAAGTATGCACTTCTGGCAAAGCAGCTGTGTTATGATCATGATTCTCACTCGTAGATCATAAACTGCTCTGAGCCTGGAAATCATCCCAGGATATACTGCACATTCTGCATTTGATTTCATGTTACTTCATGTTTTAAAGTTTACTAATTTAGTGCAAAGTTATCTTGAAAAACATGAGTTCTGGTCAGTCACATAGGTGACAAAACTGTATAATACCAACATAAAGAAGTTTGTCTTATTGCCTTAAAAAGCTGGGAGTTGTCTTTAACAAAAGAGCAAATTCACATATTTCTTAGCCAATACTCATCTTCTGTTCCCACTGCCATTACCACAAATATTTATATTTATGGCACAACAAGCTGTTACAGTTCAAAGGCAAGTCTAGACAAATTCAGACTGAAAATATTAAATCAAATTAAACTCTGAACCAGTGGACTAACTTAACACTGGATTCTAGCAATTTAAAGTCTTGAAATAGTGTTCTTAAGTAATGAAAAAAAAATAAACTTTGAAATATCTCGCTGCAATGAAGTACTCATTTGGTGAAATTCTATAGTCTGTTTAATGGAGGATGCTAAACTAGTAGTTTCTTCTGTTCTAAAACTTGCCTTTGTGTTCTGTAGGAACTCTTCTTGCAGAATAACTACCCTGGGATAAATAAACCTGTGTTTATAACAATACGGTAAGTCTGTCACAATATCATTATTTGAACTGCCAGTGTAAACATTACCAGCCTAATCCATCAGGCCAGTCCTTATAGCATCCTAGTTCTACTGAAATCACTCAAGTTACAGTGGCTCGAAGCAAGAGCAAGGTCCTGTAGACTCAAAAATGAACCCTTTGTTTAGAGTTAAGAGTGATGGTGAAGCAAGTCTTGCAACTCAACATGCACACAGTCACCAGCAGCCACAATGGAAATAATGATAATGATGTAGATGGAATGTAAATAGGCTTTAGTATAAAAGAAAGAATCCTTAAAGTCTTTCCAACATAAAAAAGTAGTCATGTTTTTTATTTTTAATTGCAGCCACACTCATTCTTAGATCATAATACACTTCTCAATAGAAAACAAGAACAAAGTTTATTAATAACAAACAGATTAAGTTATTCTGAAGAAATGCAAATATTGGTCACATTTCACTGTGCAGTGACATGAAAGTTTTGCTGAGAGCCTTCTGAACTGTAGTTGCTAGCACACAGCAGTACACTCTGTGATCTCGCAACTATGAAGATTTGACAATCTATCTTGGAAACGGGTTTACACCTACAGGAAACTGGTGCATATAACTTTTGGGATCGGCTCCTAATTTACAATGTACCTGCATGGACACAAAAAATAAAAATCCATGTATTACACTAAACTGAACGTAGCTCAATTCTTTTCTTAGGTAACAAATCAACAAGTCAAACCAAGCAGTTTATTTAACATTGCCATTTGTCATACTCATATTGTGTAAGTGTTTGCAAAAAGAAAACAAACAAACAAAAAAATCTCTTTCTAGGTCAGTAAGTAAACATGAGCTTAATATTATTGAAGCTGATGGGATGGAAGTATGTACCTAAGTGTTGCCTTGATTCAGGGCCTAAAGTAAGATTTAGTTCACACTGAACTTTCTATGTTCACACTGAAAGGTGCTGGAAGGAAGGACACAATCTGATGGAGAATTCTACTAGTGTAAATGTTCTTGCCCACTTTCTTCCACTTAAGCTAACATAAAATCCAAGATGTTCAAAGCAGTAGAGCTCATCTTTTCCAGCTCTGACATTTAACCACCCCAATGGGTTGTATATGCCTGATATTTAGGAATATTAACATCTCCACTTTCTGCAAAAGGCCACAAGGAACAGAGAGATCTATTCCTTTATGTAAGCATGAAACTGTCTTTTAAACTGTTTGTACATATTTCCTCATTTTTAGTAAAACTTTCTTAATGTTTCAAAGCAAATTAGACTTTTGCTTGGTGAACTATTACTTAATAATTACAATATGCTTGAAGGATCCACACTAACATTAAATATATAAAAGGATCTTATATTGATTGAGTCAGCACATTTACAGGCAAATGGAATTTTAAAGCTGGTTCCTGTGTGGATGTGCCAAGGCTACATGTTTGCTTGTCAATTCCTACTACTGGATTTTTAACCAATCTGAGACAGAAGGAGTTTTAAGATACTGTATTTCTACATGGTCAGAAAAAACAGGAAGGCATCTAGAAGTGACTCTGCTAATGACACCATTCAAAGAAAGGATGCAGAACTGGAGCACCCTCATCAGGCATCAGGGAATCCATATGAGCTTTCACCGTAAAGATTAAAGGCATTACGAAACCAAGCCTTGTTGGTCCACTGCTCACAAAACAACTTAGTGTCACTCAGAAAAGCATTTTAATAGCTTAGAAATCAAAAACCTAATTTATTTGTCCTATTAGCTTTCAACCACTAATGTTGCTGGCACAGCAGTATAATGCTAAACTGTAGACAAGAGTGCTAGTTCTGCATTGCAGAAGGGACTGGAAAACAAAGAAAATGACTAGGAACATCTTCCTATTAGAAAGGGTCAGTTTGTCAATATGTAAGATGATCATGTTCTATAAATATACCAAGAAGTCAATTCCACGGGGAGAAAATCACCCAGGCTAGAGGACAGAGTTTATCTGGGAACAAACAGACATAAACTTGGCACAGGCAGACCATGGTCGGAATTATAACAAGGTTGCTAAGCAGCTTTAGTACAGCCAGTAGGACCAGAAGCAGTACAGAATATATTATTTTTAAGATGCAGCTCACTTGACCTGTGTATGGGGACTTGGACGGAGGCAGCCCTTCCAAGTGCAATGTGCAAGCTAAGAAAAGAACAGAGGTGAGGTACCAGCACATATTCTACAGCAAATAAAATCTGTGAATTTTAGCAAAGGATTTTGTATTAAAAGTTAAGAACTGTGAATTATGCTAGGAATACTGCCTATCAGAAAGATGGCTACAGCTATGTTAACAGAGAAAGATTCTGGCCTCAGGAAAAATGTTGCTTTACGAGAACACAGCATACAACAAAAAGGTGTGATAAGTGAAAGACCAAATGTGGGTAGCATGAGGCACTACCTACCCCTACTGAAGTCTAGAAAGGAGCCACATGGGGAAATGAAAGTCAGAAATTGATGGGTTTATGAATAAGGACAACTATTTAGCTGAAGAATGAATGAGGAGAAGGAAAGACAATCAAGCTGACAAGACTCCAGTCAAGTAGGCAACAAAACCCTTGGAAGTGGATGACAGCTTAGAGAGAACATACAGTTGAGAAATGTTAAGAACACTGACTACAGTGATCTTCTCACAGCATTAAACACCCATTTACATTTGCTGCTGTTCCTAAGCCACAGTTCTCAGCACTTTTCAAGATCAAGTTAAGTAAGGAGAACAAGAAAGCCATCTAACATTTGTGAACTTAATGAAGACATCGAGAGAAAAGATACATAGATGCAAGAAGAGAAATGAAGACTTCAGCTTTTTTTTAATATATTTTATTTATTTTTAATTATTATTGTTATTATTACATGCTTTCAAGGTGCAGACTAAAATTAAGAAACAAAGTGCTATTATTATCTTCAGTTCCTTTATTCTGAAGAAGCCTTACCCACAGTGGAATGGTATTCAAACCAGAAGATTGAGGCTGAGACCTTTAGCTTAGATTATATTGAAGTGCTACTTTTCAGTGGATCAATAGATGATAATCAGAGCAGAGGACAAATGGTCACTACTTGTCCAAATCATTATCTCCAACATACTCTACACATCTGCCTTTGCTTTGCTGTTTAATATAAACTTAGTAAGGGCCAAGAAGAAATTCTTCTGCCTGTTGGTTTATATGTCCTGGTAAGAACTGCTGGAACAGACCAAATCAGTCATTCTGATCAGTCTACTATTCTTTTTCATGATAGTACTTGTGCCAAGGCACAGGGGATGGCTTAAAACAGCAAAATGTATGAGATTTTTCTAATACCAGATAACAAAATAAAAATTATTATTTTATTAATTCTACTTGGATTCATAGCCTTAGAAAAATGCAGCTGATTTAATGATAGTTTCTATTCAATTTCATTCAGGGACAAGTTCTGCACAACAGTAGCAAGGTCATTCATTATCTTCCAGGGCATATGGTCAAATCCAGGAGTGTGTGTCTTAGTATTGCTCAAAACTTATTAAACCATTTGTCTCACATTAGATGCAATCAAATATCCTTCAGAAATATTCTGCATCAGACCTTCTATCATTGGAATTTGCACAAGTGAATTTATTGTGCAAATAAATCCTTAAAAGACCTCCACAGAAACACTGTTTTTCAGATAAATTGTGTTCAATAATCTATTCCCAAAGAGGGCCAAAAAAAAAAAAAATCCATCTCAGCTTTTCTGTGCAATGTTGCAATGTTATTTATACATCATCTCACTTCTGCATATCTATTTGCTAGTTTTTTCATGGTTTTTTTTTTTTTTTTTTTTTGTACAGCTTGTATATTCAAATAAAAGATATCTCACAGGTGTAAGACAAAGCAACAAGACAAAGCTTCTATTGGACACGTCTGTATTTCCTTACATTTGGATTTTTGGTGTATCTGATCCTAAAGCTTTCCAAGCTAACTTTGATGAGACAACTGATTTATAATTTTACAATTTAAATTATGATGTATCTGTGTGGACAAAAGTACAACCTCATAAATATGTTATTAACCCCAACAGTTGGAAGGAAAAAACGTCAAGGGCTAAATAAGAATTGGTTGGCATCTTTCCTTGGAAAAGGATGAAATGGAGCATGACAACCCACAATGTTCTATTTTGTTGTAAATATGCTACACATGAACCAGACACAGCATCTGGATGTCCAGAAAAATAAAAACTTTCTGGTCGCAAGTGTTCTGGATTCAGAGCTGTTGCACAATACTGAACAAACCTTAGAGTCTCATGGTGTCCCTACAGAGATATAAATCTTAGTCTGATTTCCAAAATGTGATTTATCTCTCTCCTTCTCCCATGCTGCCTGTAGCCTATGATAGGTGTTAATGTGTATTCTACCTTAAGATGGGGATTGCACATTAACTGCCTTTACTGGCAAAGTTTAGATATACACACCATATCTCGATTCTTAGTGGCACGTAATCTCTCTGGACTCCTCCTCTCCTTAATTTCTCTTGACTACTACAATTTTCAAGAATACACTTCTTCTTATGACTCTTCCTTTCTTCCTTTGTGGGTTTAAATTCTGCTATCTGAAATACTTATAACTCTCTGAGAAATAAAAACATTACTGGATGGGGATTTCTGAAAGCTCTCAATTCTCTATTCCCATTGAAGCTGCTGATAGCTTTACCATGCACTCTAGTGGGATGAGTGCTGAGACCAGATTTCATGTTGTAGTGCTTCCATAAATGTATGTCTAGGTGTACACAAAATCTATTTTATTTAATACTTAAGCACTCAATAACATCACTGCTGTGAATTTGCTCTATGCCTATATTCCCATTTGTGAGGTTTCCTCATAACTACTGAACTTGTTGGCTAAACTGAGGATAAAAGCCTCAAAGGTATTACATTTCTGTTACTTTTCTGAGGACAGGCAGGAAAAAAGAGAAAAGAGACTCTATTAATGCCTCTCCAGGAAAAGGGAAGCTGCATGAGCTTTATTCTTACTGGTCAGTAGGCAAACCAGAGGGGGAAGGTTACTGTATGCTTTAAGACTGTGAAAAGTTTCAAATACAGCTCACATTTCACAGCACAGCCTACCAATGAGGTACAAAGCCCAAAGAGATCAGGTTGCATTACTTCTGCCGTTCAAAGAATTACATTTTATTTGAACTCAATATATTAAATAAAGTTTAAGCCTTAACACAATAAGATTTAGCCATTTTATATATGCACTTAGGTTTATTTTAAACAAGGAAATACATTTTAAAACAAATATTAAATATGTGTGGGATTACTCATTTTTTCCTTGCTTTTAGAGCTGTCAGTCAAGAAGGGGAAATGTCATCTTATAGCACGTGAGTGGTAAAAAGCTCTCAAATACCTCACATTCCACAGTTCAAGGTGCTGGAACACACATGGAAGTCAATGACCACACGTGGTCAGCTGCACATCCTCAGAAGTGTCTTTTGTCCTTTTGAACTTATATCATCCACCTCCTCCATGAGGGCTTTACCCGTGTTATGACTTCTTTCCATGTCTTTACCTAAGCTGCTATCTAACCTCTTGTTTTCTATGTCCCCTGGGAAACGATGAACAAAGACTATAATGAACAGGGTTTTTATCTTGGTGCTTAACAAGTCTCTCTTCTTTTTTGCATTAAGCCAAGAATAACTGCTGCCCAGAGATTGTGTTTTTGAAAGTTTTTTAGCATCTGAAAAAAACAAAACAATACAAAACAAAAAAACAACAAGAGGGCCTGGTTCTGCCCACCTCCTCCTCTGCATGCTTTTAGTACCTCATTCTGTGAAGAAACCTTGAGCTGTTACCAGCTGAGTTGTTGCAGGTCCAGGGAAGAAATCAGCAGGCACAGGTCTCTGCGTCAGTGTTTTGTTTCCACTGGGTTTGGTGGTTTGGTCAGGATGAGGGAAGGAGGCAAGAGAGGGAAATGAGGAAGAAGCTTCAGTCAAGCAGCATGAAACAAACACAACTGTAAAGATTTAGGAAGTAAAGGGCTCAGAAAAGTGTAGATTCATGTTTGCATTTGTGTGTTCATACAACTAGCCCATAGTAAGAGTTATGTTCATAGGGATTCTGCTAGAAGACTAATGAAGTTCTTGACATTTTGGGAGTCAGCATTCCCTTCCCCCCCTCCCCCCCCCCTCCCCACACACACATTTTTCCCCTAGTACTTACAACTCTGCAGCAATCTCTGGCTTGACTTTCACAGCTGTACCTTCAACCAAGCATCACTGAGAGATGTTTCCTTGCAAGCAGTGATTTCACCTCCTGCCAGAAACCTCTGACAAATTCATCCTCCATGAGTCAGAGCCTAATGCCATTACGAGGTCTAACCCAGCTGGCAGTGGCGATAAATACTAATCTCAGTTGGCCTCTGTACACATAAAAAATTGCTAACATGAGATCTTGTGCAAATATGTATTTTCTAAGTCTATTTAATAAATGCTTGTGATCTTGAAAAAAAGGAAGGAAAATCTAATCTTAAACCTGCCCTTATTCCAACAGCAGTGCCAGCCCTCAACATTTTATCACAAAAGCAGTGGTAGTGAAGGTACTCCTTGAAGCTCACACTCCCAGAGTGATGTATTGATATCAATTGCTCATCAGAAATAACCAGTACAATGCCATTGTTCATCACTCTGAAGAAATCTTTAATCTTATCGTAAAGATGCAACTTTTTGAAGAGATCAAGAATACCTCACATTTCTTAGAGTATGATAAAGACAGGCGTATTTTCGGGTACTTCTCTGAGCTTGCTGTGACCTAGTTGCCTAGACTTGCTCTGCACTGTGTGATAAAAGAATGTGCATGCAGAAGGTAATTCATCCAGCCTGAAGATGGACATCTAAACCAAACGGGATGAATGGCTCTCTGCAGGAGCTTTTCTCACCCCCTCAATTACAAGGGAAGCTTAACAAGACACCCAGTTTTTCAGACAACCTAAGTTTGGTAAGATTAACTTTCTTCTCTGTCAGTTATATTTCTGCTTCATTGAAGCACACAGTAAGGCAGCATGAATCTAAATGTAAATGTGTAAAAATCCCTTAAACACAAGGCCAACACACACATACACACACACATTTTTTTAAAGTCCTGCAGCCAGAACTTCAGATAAGCTGACTGACCGACTGCACTACATGTTTTCTGGTCTACTGTGGGGTTGGAAAAATGGACTGATTCACATCTCATGTTTCAGCTGGGATTTGAAGCTACTAGTAGGAGACCTAGCTTTGTATCTTTAATTTTAATCTGAGTTTTCCTTTTTACTTTTTAGGCTTGCTTGTTTTAAAAGAATGTTTAAAGATACAGACATTAAGGAAATATGTCTGCAATTAAATTTAACTTAGCACAAGATATGGTAATTATTTCAGCTCCCTAAAAAGATGAACTATGTCTCATCTAATAATATTTATAGCTACTTTGTCTCACCATATATTTGTTGTGCATTCTGAATTTCATGATTTTTAAGATGTCAGAGAACATACTTTTAATAATGAAAGTGATTGTTTTGACTGTAATTTGCATCAAACTGTATTTGGATAGAAATCAGGATTCAATTAAAATGTGTAAATCCCAGAATTTTAAATAGCTCTTAGTTATATAAAATTACCTTGATTGTGCTGAAAGCGTCAGAAAAAGTACTGTAACATGTTTTGCATTCAAGTCTGATTTAGTAAATAAAGGAACTACAGCCTATTAATGAACTCCCACTACTATTCACATAACAGTGGCCATATTTCCAAAATGATTTATGGGCTCCAATATAAAATGAATTGAAAATTAACATCTTTTTGAAAGCATCTGTACAGGTAATGTCCCTGTTTGTATTTTGAGTGTTTTTCTCTGCAATGCTGACTTTGTACACTTAAAAATCTTACAGTCAGTAATTCTTGGTCTTCATTTATGAACTGAATGAGAAAATGAGCTTTTCTGTTGCTGTTTGTTTTTTTTTTTTTTTAACCTCAAACTTACAAAGACAAAAAATAATAATAAAAATAAAATAATAATAATAATAATAATAATAATAATAATTCTATATCTTCCAGGGAAATTGAAACCAAGAATAACAAAAGCAAAATTTCTGTTTAGCAGCAATTTAAGCCTCAGATTTTTAAAAAATACTAACACCAGAATTCAATCCACTGTAAATATAGGAAATACAGGTAGTTAATGAAGTATATCCTACTGTGATATGGCTGCAAAACTTAAGCTAGCCCAAAAAGATAAACATAGTTTTTCAACCCCATACATAATTAAGGAAACAGCAGTATTTCAAGTAGTAGAATTTTTAGTAATCCAATACCACATATTATAACTTTCAGTGTATTACAGTTTGCTCACTTCTTCAAATAAGCTGTCATGATTTTAAATGTATTTCTTTCCCAAACTAGAAAGCATGCATTTTTGATTAACAATGTTTTTATCACATGATTGAACTCTACATTTAAGGAAAAACTCCCTCAAAAACTAATCATAAAGAGAAATTTGCAGATGTTATAAAATTTGTACAGAATAGTCTCCAGAGCATAGCAGGCCCACCAGCATTCATTTTTTCAGTGTAATAGATGTAAACAATACAAAAAGCAAATAGACCTTCACAATGCTATTAATTTTATCAAGATCATATGACATCAATTCTTCAAAACAATGCAGGTTTAAAAAGCTTTTCATTGAAACATAAAACATGATTATGGCTGAGAACAACACATTTATTACAGCAGTATAAAAGTTTTATATATAGACAGCTCCAAAACTCTAGAAGCAGAGAAGTGTGACCTGCCTTTCTCTGTCTATCAGAACTATAAAAAGTCTTGCACAGAGTTTGTACAGAAGGATGTAGGGCCTGTAAACAAACAAACAAAAAAGTAGCACTTGGGCACTGGAATTTGGAGTTAGGTATCCAGAGATGAGTATCTGCTTATTTCCCATGAATATTAGGAGTGGATAGTGGAACTAAATAAATATGTGATGCTTTACACTTTAAGAGAAATTCTAACTATAGTGACTTAGGAACATTTTCACTAGCTGAAGATGTCATTTAGTCCATAACAGCTTTATTTTTTCTTTTCAAAACAGAAGTCAATAGAAAAAAAAAAAAATATCTGAAGTTATTCTTCCAGGAAGAGCTCAAGGAATAAGAGACAAATCTTACAGCGTACAAGTTGTATATTATATTTAGAATGTTCTGTGGAAACAAAGTATTTGCACTAGAACCAAGTAATTCTGCAAGGTATTTTAGTGCCCTTCCGTAGATAAACTACTACACACACATACAGGCGAGGAAACACCATTCATTCTCTCAGAAAAATGGGATGGGGGAGTAGGTGACAAAATACAGTAAGATCCCAAAACTAAATCCTTGAAAGTCTGGGACGCCAGAAATCTCTTTGAAGAAGCCCTATGTCCTCCACTTAACACCCCTATCACAGGCAACATGGATGGTAGGCCAAACCATGCTTGTGGCAGAGAATTTCTCCAAGAGAGGACAACTGAGGCTGTCCGAGGTGTATTCATTATGTTTTAGTTTGGAGGCTGCCAGAATAATCCCAGGGAGAGGCAGTCACCACCAGAGGGTAATATATCTCATAGAAGAATAACTCATAATTTACATGCTTAAAATTAGATGGTATCAGCAGCTGCCTCAGTGGTGATTGAATGAGCCTGATGGATTTTTGAGCCACAATACTAGAAACTGTTTTCTCTCAAGATTCCTCAACCATATGTTTCTTTGCATACAGAAAGGTCTCCAGCTACCAGACATAGAGAAAGGCAAACATAAAGACACCGCTTCTCATGTTTTCTCTAATATTCCTTTCTCTTCTGCCAACCACAAGGGAAAAAAGCCATAATTGTTTTATACATGGTTTAACCAGTTCTGTTCCTTCTCTTCATTACTATATGTCAAATAGGAATCATTAGCAGATGAATTTAGAAATACCTGTTAATATTGGAAGCATGGACCTCCCTCAAACTACAATGCCATTAACAGTTTCATTACAGTTAGATTCCTCTCAGCAAAGATCTCTAAAAATTATCAGATTACAGCAATGATTCAGTGTAATGCTCAAATCAGATGCTAATTAAGCTATCTGAATACCTGAACTTTTGCAACAGAAAAGCTATAAAACAGATTAGCATTTTATTTACTAGTCATTAGTGGAAGATGAACAGCAGCTGAAATCATACTATGTTAATAAGGTCATAATTACAATAAAATACGTTTGTACAAATTGAGCACAATCACACAATATTTAGAATTGCATTATTCTAGGTCTTGGAAGTAAGGTGATGACAGGTGATGATCTACACCCAGTGTCAATCGTCCGTGGGAGGTGCAAATGATACACATGGACATGAAATGACACAAATGATGTGCCTCACATGAGGCTCATATGGGCTGACTCTCCCACACTACTAGTGAGGAATACAGAGACCAAACATACATCTGTTTCTTCTAACAAAAGTTGCAGTACTCCTTGGAGGAGCTGCAGAAAGTCAAATGTGTTGATGTATTAGACTGTTTGCTGACACATGGCTAAGCTGTGGCTCAGTTCTTCAGGCAGAGGGGAGGAAGAGGCAGGAGGAATGCCATCCAGCACAGGCTGGAACAAGTGGATGCCCTTCCATGTCTGTCAGCAAGACATGGATGAGGTAGTACAATAATGGGTAGAGAGTACCCTTAACATACTACCCCATTTCTTCTTTAACAAGGTTGCAATCAATCGTACTTCTCACCTAACGTGACTTTTAATTTCATTTTCAAAATGTTTGAGATTAACGGTACTTGTCATTCTAAGCACTGTTTTTAGTCTTGGCAAGAAATTAAATGAAAATGTCTCTGTTACTAAGGGTTTTGTTGTGTTTTGTTTTGTGGTTTTATTTTTTATTTTTTTTCCCCTTTTATTCTGGTTGCTTTCCTTTGCATTATTATAAGGGCAAATATTCAACCAAAGATTTGCGAGGGCTATGCTTTGTTTTCAATATGGTAAATCTGGTGATTGGACAGGTAATAGAAAACTTCAGCTTCCAGAATTGAGGAAATTCTCTTTTTCTGGGCTTCAGATGTCAGCTCTGAAAAATAAAAAATTACCAACTTCTTAACAGAAATGGTACATGTACAGGAAAAAAAATGGGCACTCCATGTGATATCATTGAGCAATCATTGCTGTTGAGAGCCCCTTACTAGTAACCATGAGAAGCAAGCCCAGCATACCTCAGCTGTGGCTTTATAAGAAAGCTCTGTAGCTTTCTTATAACAGATGAGTTCAGTCTCAAGTGAGAGCTCCTCAGTTTTCTTCTACACAGCTTTTTCAGCAGGCCCACTCACACCTTCTGGAAACCCATGCAAGATGCTGATTCATTGGTAAGATGTTCAGCCCAAGTCATTGTACAGAACAGCTGGGATTCGCATGCTCAGGTCTTCTATTTTACCTTGAAGTTTTAACAAGTTTTAAACTGGCAAGACCATCAAACTCAAAAGAAATCAAAAGAAAAGAGTGATAATACCATGGAGTTCATGCTGGTTCTTCTCTTAAGTACAAGGTTGCATTTTAGCCAAAATAAAAGTAAAATAAAAACTGTTCACCCTGGAAAAAAGAAGGTGCAGGGGCGATCTGTGGTGGTTTCTCCCTGATGGGCAGCTAAACTCCACCACAACTATTCTCTCACTCCCCATCATCAAATCAATAGTGGGAGAAAATATGATGAAAAAGATCTCAAGAGTCAAGATAAAGTCAGGGAGATGGCTCACAAATTTACTGTCACGGGAGAAACTGACTCATCACAAGAAGATTAACGTAATTTATTGCCTACTGCTAACAGACTAGAGAAGTGAGAACCAAAAGTGAATCAAAAACACCTTCCCCCCATCCATCCTTTTCTACCTCCTCCCCCCAAGTAGCACAGGAGAAAGGGGAATGGGGGCTGTGATCAGTACCTGGTGCTTCATCTCCACTGTTCCCTCACGGTCCCTCTCTGCCCCTGCTCCCCGTGGGGTCCCTCCCATGGATGCCGTCCTTCCCAAACTGAGCCTGTGGGGGCTGCCCACAGGCTGCAGCTCTTCAGGAACTGCTCCCACATGGCTCTGTCCCACGGGGTCCATCCCCCAGGAGCAAACTGCTCCAGCACGGGTCCCCCACGGGTGGGCGGCAGCTCCCCCCAGACCCCCTGCTCCTGTGTGGGCTCCTCTCCACGGGCTGCAGCTCCGGCCCGGGGCCTGCTCCTGTGGGGGCTCTCCATGGGCCGCAGCCTCCTCCAGGCCACATCCACCTGCTCCACCGGGGGCTCCTCCACCCATGGGGGGGCTGCAGCGTGGAGATCTGCTCCATGTGGGACCCATGAGCTGCAGGGGGACAGCCTGCTCCACCAGGGGCCTCTCCACAGGCCGCAGGGGAACTTGTGCTGCCTTGTGCCTGGAGCACCTCCTGCCCTCCTGCTGCACTCCCCTTGGGGTCTGCAGGGCTGCTGCTCTCTCAGCTCTCACCCCTCTCTCCCAGCTGCTGTAGCACAGCAGATTTCCCCTTCCTTCAATCTGCTCTCCCAGAGGCCCATCCAGCATCGCTCATGGCTTGGCTCTGGCCAGCAGCAGGTCCCTTTTGGAGCCTGCTGGAGCTGGCTTTGATCTGACATGGGGCAGCTGCTGGGCTGTGCTCACAGAGTTCACCCCTGCAACCCCTCACTATCAAAACTTTGCCATGGTAATCCAATAAAGAATATTATCAGGGGGGATTTGAATGCAGGGTACTAAGAGAATGGAGCCAGGTTCTGCTTGGTAGTGCCCAGAGCCAGGACAGGAGGCAGTGGGCATGAACAGGCACACAGGAGGCTCCCTCTGAGCACCAGGCACTTCTGTGGTGTGTGGTTGGGGGAGCCCTGGCACAGGCTGTCCAGAGAGGCTGTGGGGTCTTCTCCTTGGGGATCTTCAAAAACTTTTAGAGGTTGGACTCAATGATCTTGAGGTCTCTTCCAACCTAGAAATTCTGTGATTCTGTGATTCTGTGATTCTGTGATTCCCAGACATGGTCCTAGGCAGCCTGTTTTGGGTGTCCCTGCTTAAGCAGGGGTTGGACCAGATGGCCCCCAGAGGTCCCTTTAACCATTCTCTGATTCTGTTATTCTGGAAAGGATATTGATTTAGAACAAATTAGCACAGGAAATGGTTCTCTCCTGCCCATGTGAACAGAAGAGAAACAGAAGACCCATTAGGTTACCATGCTGGCTGTCATCTTTAGAGAGAAACAAGGCAGCTCTGGTATTTCTGTTCAGGTTTGGGCAATCATGTTGAAGGCCTCTTTGAAAATGAAGTGCCAGAAATACACTGTCAAAACTCCAGTGACATGTACTTAAATTTGTAATTACTTCATTGCAAAAGCATATATGGAAAAATATTCTGTCTCTCTTCTGATAAGAGAAATAGGAGACACTTTTTTACTCAGTCAATATTTTTACTAATGGCTTGCCTAAGGTAAGTTGAAAAGCAATCTACCTGACAAGACTTGACTTTAAGTCCTGCAAGAGTTGGTGATAGCACAGAAAATAACAGTAGCATCAGGAACAGCACTGCTGTAGGCTGTGGAGACAAATCCTTAGACAGGATCCTTGCACAAAAAATAAAAGGCAGCACCTGCAAGCCTTAAAAATACCCTGCATGTACTGATAAGAAAAGCTTTTAAAATCAATTTTCAAAATTAATTAATTAAATCAACATATCAAATCATTGTTATTTCTTTTTGATGGCCCTCCTCTGTTTCCTTATGTACTAGATAAAACCAAACCCAAGGAATGTGCAAAGAAACAAAAAAGCAGGATTGCAGCTTTCCCTGTTCTGTTTTGGGTTTTGTTTGGAGGGCAGAGTGCCATTTTTTATTTTTTTTTCCTGCTCCATGCCAGTTACTTTCAGGCATGCAAGTGAAACCAAGATATTTTGGTTTTATGCATGCCATAACATGGTTGTTTTGCATGGTTTACCATTCTCCAAAATGGCTACCCGTGGATTCTCACTCAGTACATCACTCAGCTCTGAGTCTGGTTGCAACTCTGAGGATAAAAGTGGACAGGAGACAGGATAGACACAAGACATGTGGACATCACTCGAGGGTTCTGCAAGGTGGGGTTGCCACAAGGCTTCCCTGCAGCACCCAGTTCTCAGAGGTGCCATGCAAGACATTTTGAATGCAATGAACAGAAAATGCCAAAGAATTGTTTTTGGAGGTTCATAGGTTTCCAAGTGCTACTTATGTAAAGGAGATCACACATACAATAGGAGCAAGCAGATAGCTACTACATGATGTGTGAATTTTACCTCTTGCTTAGGAGAAGGAAACTTTGGCTCCCACTTTCCAGGATCTAATGAATGATGGGAACTGGTGAGAAATGCATATCATGTCATAAAGCTCTACAGGGTGACAAGTGCTAATTACAAACAAAACCAAAAGCAACCCAATGCAGGCAAGAACTGTTCTCTGCCATTCCAAGGATGGAAGGAACACACCCTTCCATCAACCTAATTACCATACTGTGCACTACCAGATCAACTGTGACACATGCAGGCACAGGGATCTAGGGATCCCAGGTCACAGCTTACGGGCAGGAACAAGGCAAACCCACATCTCCTGTGCTGACCTCAGCATAAAGATGACTCAGTGTTCCTTATGAGCAACCCAAGACAGAAATGTGAACATGACTTAGAGCAGCAAGGGAACATGCATACAGTCTGATCTAGGAGAGAAACCAGAGTACAGTAACGCTGGGACTTTCTGTTGATTTCAAAGAAGCAAATTCTCCATAGGCTTCTGTGATGAGGTTTTAAACCCTTTTACTGACATCTTGATGTGTTAGTGAAATCATTCCTATCAGTGCTTATCCCCTGCTGAGGCATCATGATTAAGAAGCTGTGTTTGTCCATTTCCACAAAGAATATAATGGCATTATTACCATCTACTTGCCATTTTCATGCAACACTGCTGTCACTCATTTGCTGAAGCAAAGTATTTATCTTTCAAGCAAATTCCTGGTTGAAAAATTAAGGCCACAAGGGTACATGAACAGTTTCCAAATTCCACAGTACATCTGGTAATCAACATTCTGTGTACCTATTTTTATTCCTTCTCTCTAACTAGTCTGGCTTGCTGCTTCATTCTCAATCCACTTTTATTGTGAGTCACATCAGATTAGAAACATGTTCAACTATGAGAAAAATCTTCTGCAACTGATCCAAGAAAAAACAATAACAAAAACCCATGCATATTACACTTTGGACTTTTTTAAATTTAAAAAAAAAAAAAAAAAAAAAAAAAAAAAAACAATGCAAGAGACTGTGAAATACTGACAGGTTTCCTTAAAGTCTTATTTAGAAATGTACTGCAGATCAAGTCTCTTGTAGGATATCCTGTGCATGACACATAAGATTGTCAGTACAGGAGGAAAAACAGCAAACCACCAGGACACGTTTGCTACGCAATCTGTAATTACATCAGTTGCTTCTTCATCTCTATGAGTGAAAATTTCATTTAATTTTTTTCCAGTGTGTGGACTCTAATTAAATATCTTAACTGTCAGTACTGTAAAATTTACCTACACAACAATGAGAGGCTCTTTGTTGAATTCCTGAGCCTCTTCCTTTATCCTGCTTTAACTCATGTAAAGTGTGAGCCAGACCCTGCTGCAGTAAGAGCTGATGGAAGTTCTGTCATTGATTTCAGTGCAATGAAGGTCAAGTCTGCTATTTTTCAACTTCTTCATGGACCTGGTGTTTTAATAAATATTTTTATAGAGTTTAACAACACCAACTCCCAATGCACAGCAGGGCTAAAATACATTGGCAGGAAGTTTGCACAGAAGGTAAAAGTGTGTCCTCCTGCACCATCCCCAAATACACAGAGCTCTGACTGCCAAAGCAGAAATAAGGGATGTTGGCCTTCACAGCATGGGATACAGATCAAAAAGGAAGCATGAAACTGAAGATTACTCAAGTACAATAGGAAGCTTGAGATCATGTAGGATTTATTCACTACCAAAAATATTAGAGCCAAACCCATGTTCCCAAAAGAGAATCTATCCAGTTTGACACTGCAAACAGGACGCTTCCTTAGCTTTGTAAACAGGAGATTGATTTGAAATAAGCTGCCAAGTAACCTAACCCACTCCAGTCTTTTAGCCAAGAGATCCTCACCAGAAGCAATGATATAAGTGGACTCCTGTATCCAAAATGTGGTATAATGTAATCAACCTCTTAAATATAATATAATCAGCAGCTTTGGGGAGGCAATCCTTGGATACAACTTGAATCAACAAACTAGGAGTACTGCTAAATTTTCCTGCATTAGCAGACAAATTCTTACTGCAGAAAAAATCTTACTACAGAGAATGCCAACAGAGAATGTTCACAATATCTCTTAGGACCCATTTAGTTTATTTTAAGTGGCAAATCTCTGCAGGTCCACAAAGCCAGCACGGGCAGAAGCAAACTACTCAAGGGCTGAGAACATGCTATGAACATTGAAAGTTACCTCAAGGTTTCTTATCTGGGAAGGCAAAATCGGGTATTGCTATACAAGTAACAGAGGACAAGGGCAAGAGGAAGGGATGCAGCTGGGCCCAGAGCTGTGGAAGAAACAGATTTCATGCTCCTGCTGCTGCTGTGCATGGGAGAACAGGTGAGAGTGCAGAAAAGTGAGAGGGGGATGGAAGAGATGGGGAAAGCAGCTGCTGGTTCTGGGTGAGGATGTATTCCACCAATCCCCATTTCTCTGTCACCAGCAGCAGGTGCCATTACAGACCCACAGAACTGCTGAGGCTGTAGGGACCTGTTGAGGTCATTATTGCTCTGGAGGCAATAAGGACCTGTACATTTTGAGGCCTTTTGGACTCTGGTATCTCAGGCAGCTACTTTGCTTGTGTTCAAAGACAGTCCTGTAATATATTTTATTTGATGTTAAAGGGATCATCCTATAATTTGCTGCAGATATATTTTAATATAAGGAAGACTATCAGTATGAAAACATTGGAGCATAAAACATTCAGATTTGTACCACACCTTTTGTAAACGTACTATTATTAGAGTTATAAAATGAAAGCCATTCCATGTCCTTCCAATTTTGCATTCGTAAAGGGGCTTCTTGTTGTAAAAATAATACATATTTTGTAGATCTGTTCTTTTTATGTAATATTTATATCTTGTCTAAGGAAGGAGTGCCAGAAATGTAATGAAGTGAATATGTATATTATTTTGTTGAAAGAATTTCTGTCTTCAATCATCCCTTCCCCTATAAATTCCTTTTTACTTAATAAAAAGTTTAACAGCATGTAAAGAACTTCAGAACTTCTACTTGCAGCCTGGACAGCTGTCAAACACCTTTAAGTTTCAACTCATATTCCATGAATTATATGGCTAATGACAGCACATAAAGAGGATCTTAACTACAGGGAATGGTTTGGCTCAAATATCTGTCTAACAATTCATTGTTCAACAGAATTTTTAAAAGTTACATTAAAACTGGATTTTTTTTTTGTTGTGTTAGTATTCTAAAAAAAAAAAAATGTTTTCCGGGTATAATATCCTTAAGTTTCTAATGTTAATTTAGTAACATTTAATTTAATATTGCATGCTTATTCTGATTTCCCTGTTCCTGTGTCCTCTGACTTATGTATTATATACATGCATATATGCTATACTGTACAATATTCAAAAGACACAACATATATTATGTGTATGCATATGCATAACACACCTATAATACATAAGCATTATATTTATATATATTGTTATTTTAAAAGAATATTTGACAGATACCGCAAATACAAGAGTAAATGCTTGTACTCCTTCTTCATCATAAGACACAGTTAGTTAAACTGGACACAGTCACACTTTCATATAAACTATCCAAGCCTTGTTACCACAGAATCCCGCAGGATGTATGTAGCCCAGTGTCTTTAATGGAATTATATGGATCTTCTGTTTAAGCACATGACAAATGTTACTGCACTAATGATTCCCCATGAGTTTCCTACTTATGCCTATTCCTAGGTGCTTTATAAAACATATCTCTGTGGGATCACAGTTAAAAAAAACAACATTATTTTGCAATTTACAGCAATGTTCCCTTTCTAATAACCAAAGTACTACAATTACCAAGTTTTCTCTGCAAGTCCTTTAATAATTAGCTGTCCTAATTAAGTCCCATACAAATAAATGTATCAAAAAGAAACAAGAACTGCTGGGAGACTGGCTGGAGTGTTTATAAGTAAAGCAACTTCCACTGTGTGATAGATATACATCTGCTCAATAGAACGTGTTTCAAAGCACCTTTAGAGACCTCCTTAATGCTTGCCACTGAGTCAGGGTTGCAATTCTCATGTAATATCCTTTGTTACTTCAGTCCAAACAGTTAATTATGCACATAAGAAATATCATCAAAGTCAAACAATCACAGACTAAATCACATTACTAAAGGTAAATTACTAAATTATTTTTTTTATCTGATGAAGCCTAAAATTTATTTTAATTATTTTGCAGTTGACACAATTTTATGTTACCACAGTCATTTAAAAAAGAATCACAAAACAAAACAAAACAAACATATACAATATTTTATATATTCTATACTATAGAACTCCATAAATGCATTCCAAGGTTCCTATACCAGCAGTGATACAACAGCCATTCTTACGTGGTATGAAAAAAGATTCAGTCCTGTCTTCTCCCAAGAGCAGATGGATAATGCTCATCTCATGAGAAAACAGACCAAATTACCAAATACTTTTCTGTGTGCTTACGCATAGACCAACACAGGAAAGTGGAGGGTAGAATTAATGGCACACATCATCTTGGACAGCCAAAAGCTGTTGCTATTTCTTCAGAATGTTGAAGTACAATTCTTCTTTGTATTTCTTTGGTGCACAAGCAAGCTAAGGCTTGGGAGCTCCTAATTTTTTGGATTCAAAATGAGAAACACATGACCCCAGAAACATATCTCAAGTTGTCTGATGTCACATTCTCAAAGCCACCTCAGGAGACACCTCTTCTGGGTGTTACATACTGAAACAATCTGCCACTATGCTATGTTCTTTGCTATGTCTATGCATTTTATTTAAACTTTGGATTTTAAAGTTTAAAATATGCATAGTGATGCTTAGTCTGAGTACACAGATTAGGGATAGATTGAGCATTCATACAGATGTTTGTTCATAACAGATAACAACAAACAACTGATGTTTCAGTTAGACAGCATACAGTAAATATTATTTAGCACTTTTCATCTCCACTTTTCATCTACAAGAACACATAAACAACAAAAATGCCCAATTTCTTGTCATTAGGCAGCACTACCTGAATAATGCAAATAGGGAAACTGAGGCAAATGGAATCATCTCGAAGCCTTTTGTGTGGAATTCTGATGATTCTCAAAATGCTTAACAGATAATGGCATTAATAAAGACTTTAAATAAATACCATTACGTGTGCTATAAATGTTTCTGGCATCTGTAGGACACTTTAAATTATTGATTAGTGCTACACCGGACAGAGCTGAATCATCAACGCCTGTCCTTGCACGATGACAAGAGGATGTCTTGTAAGCAATTTATTTATACTCTTAATATCTTCAGCAGGAAGTACAGTCTGGTTAGGTTTTGCAATCATTAAATAGGAGTGATTTTATATGCATTGCCCTTCATCTATAGACTTCTTCCTAGAGCAATCTCAGTCTTAAGTGAGTGCAATTACAAATAGGCCAACCTTTTTCAGCCTAAAAGAAGAAAGACAATCTGGAATCTTGCACACTAAAAAAGATTTATTTTGGCCAGAAAGAAGACCAAGGATCCATATTAAAGCTCTGTGTATTCAGTTATCCCTAGTTTATCCTGCTTGGAGGTACCAGAAAACTGGAATCCAAAGGATTGTTTTCTTTTTTAATAAAATGTGCAGGTGGTCTTGGACTTGCCAAGATATAATATTTTTTTAAAGAGATGAACAGATCTGGCTTCCTCTTCAGTATCTCTCTTAATTCCACAACATAATAATCATGATCATCAACCCAGGACATAATATTAAATTAGTTTTTATCCCTGCTGTGCATTTTGAGACTGTTGGAACATATTACCCCCAGTGTATTGTGTGCTCTTAGATCCTATTCCATGTCAGATCTTCAAATATTTACAATGCAAAAAATATTGTCTGTCTCACTCAGCAATGCAACCCACATGTCTTTAACGCAATTCCATATCAGCACTTCAGATCAAAACAAGACTCTAAAAATTATAAAAGACAGAAATACTTTTAGTGGCATACAGCCAAGTACGGTCTAAACACTTTGCTTGTGAGCTCGTCACATGCATGCAATATTTGGAATACAGCTCATAACCTTTGGCTGCACAAATATAGAACTTCAGTCAACAAACTCAAGCAACAGTTTGATTCACTTGAGTAAAATCAGGCATATCGGCAACTGACCTGATTTAGATGTTGTAAGAAGATGCCCAGCTCCACTGGCCACATGCGAACATGCTGTTCTTTGCAGAGAAAAATCAAGATTCCCAAGTGCCAGGAGAGAGCAAGGCATTATTTCAGTGGGTTGGAGGTCTGCATGTGGTCTTCCTAAAATTGTGTTACCTTCTCATTACATGGATCACATCCACTAAAGGGCTACAGAAATGTCTGACCTCTGCATGGGTTCATTTTACTACATCCATACATGGCAGGCCTGACTATCATACAGCACACTGAAGGTCCATCAAAAATAATGTACAGTTTCATATAGGTATCTCCCATTTTCGAATGGCCCACTGCCAGCCCACCTGAAACTCAGCAAGTTGTCATTACAAGGTGTCAAAGTCTGATTTAAAGGTACAAAGTTTAATCACAAAGTTAAATATTACATCTAGGAAAAGAGCAATTCTCATGATAGCCCCAAGAAGTTACTTCACTACAAGAAGTTTTCCTCTTTGGAGTAGAACACCCATCACACTGCCAATAACCTGAAAACTTTATTCATATTGTAGGTTACAGATTTCTCCATTGACTCTACAGAGAAGATCAGAGTAAGCCACATTTTAAGTTTTAAGTAAATCACTGCAGTTTTCCATCAGAAAGCTTGTTTGGAGTTTGACTTAGAAGGAAGATTGCTTCATTTAGTTCAGAGACAGTTTCAGCTCTTCTGAGACATTTAAGATGGCAGGCTAACAAGTCATGAATCTTGATAAAATACACAACAGTTTTAAATGATGAAACAGAAATAACGGATGTAGGCTTTTATTGCAAACACATACATTTTGTATTAGACTAAATTTGATTTCCAAACCAAAGTAACTGCAATTTTGTCTTGTTTCCAGATTTGCTATCTCAATTCCAGAGAAAAAGTCTCTTCACCTTTCCTATGCCTCCATGCACTGACAAGGAAAGGTATACAAAAGATTACTAAGTTCAATATGACTCTAAAGCTGAATCAAAAACATCTCACTAGATCAACTGTATACCCATTACAGGAACTGTATACACACTGAAAAATAAACACTGGCAAATGCAGAGTACAATCTTGGAAATGTCTCAAGTGAGTGGGTTTTTAAAAAGGGTTTATAAAAGATATAAATTCTGGCAACTGTAAAACATTAACTTGAAGACCGAATGTAACTCTGTTACTCTTCAGGAGAACATCTTGCATTTCCCTCTGCAAGGTATGGGGCAACAGGCAAGATCAGGTCCTCTCACATGAAGCTGGTACACAAAAGGGTCACCAGACCAGAGGCTCACCCCCCGTCCCCAATCCAAAGCCTTGGTTTTCTTTAGCCTTCATCATGAGCAAGTATTTTCAAAAGGTAAACTCCAGTTGTGTTACTTCTGTGCAGCCTCTACAGTCATCCACCACGAGGCCACGGCTTGGCAGCACCTTCGCTGTCCAGGCTGAGGCCATCCTCCACCAGCAGCCTGCAGCAGGCAACGTGCCATTGTTTGAAGACTGAGACCACTGCTCCTACCACACAGGCAGTGTCTCCAAGTCCCCTTTCACCCTTCTTGGTGTTCACCACCAGTGGACATCCCACCTCTGCCAACTGCGTGGCTGGCACAACGAAGGGAACTCATCCTCACTGGGCACTGCCTGACAGACCCCAGAAAGCAGCCAGCCATGGTCCAAGACCCTGCAGCCTCAGCTGCCTTCGGCCAAGCTCAAAGCAGGCCACCAGCAGACAGCTCTTTGGCCGGGCCCCATGAGAGGAGCCCAAAGTAGTGGCCAAGCTCCTGCTGAGCTCCCCTCAGGCAATGGCAGTGTCCCACCCTGGGGCTCGTTGGGGCACATGGGGAACACAACGTTCCTCAGAGGGACACGGGGCTCCTCAGAGTGTGGGGAACACAGGAGACTCCCCCTCTGCCCTGACGAGCTGGGACCCTCGTAGACCCGTGCACCCTGCGCCGTGTGGAGGGGACGCGGTGGTCGCCGCCGGCTCCCTGCAAATCTCCTCGGAGTTGCCCGAGAAGTTTGTGAGAGCCCGGAGGAGCCGGTATTGGGCAGAGCCGCAGCCTCCCTCCCGCCCCATGGCCGCACGCTCCCGGGACGAGCCCCGCAAGAACCCCGGGGACGGGACACCCCGACCCACGACCGACCCCCGGGGGAAGGGAGCGGCAGCCCTCGGGACGCCGCCTGCGAACCGAGCCCTTCGGGGAATAAAGAAGGCAGAAGGACGCTTACCATCTCGCCTGATGTTGGAGGACCGCAAGGCTTTTATAGATCCGCTCTGGGCAGGGGCGGTGGTGCCCTGACGGCTGCAAAAGTTCGCACAGACGACGGCGTAGAGGAGGAGGAGGATGAGCAGTTGCATTGGGATCCGCTGGGCACGGGACCGCGGCTCTGCAAAGAAACCTGGCGCTTGCCTCTCGCAATTTATCTGTCCCCCACCCCCTGCACTTTTTGGTTGTGGCTGTCGCGGGTTGCTGGAGGTGCAAAAATAAAATAAAATAAAATAAAATGAAATAAAAAATTAAAACGGAGCCCGAAATCGCAGCCGGAGCTCCCGAGTTACTCTCCCAGCTGCTCCTAAAACTTCCTGCGCTCTCAACTTTTTTTTCTGCTGCTTTTCTGGGGCCGTCCCGAGGCAGCAAGGTGAGGTAGAGATCCCTCGGCGGGGACCCGCCGCCCCCTCCCGGGCCGCAGGCGGGGGCTGCCGCAGCCGCGCTCCCCTGCGGCCGGAGCCTCGCAGCGCCCCTGCTCGGCTCGGCTCCGCTCGGCTCGGCTCGGCCCGGCCCGGCTGCAGCCGCCGCTGGGGTCGGGGGCGGCCCGGGGGTGTGGGGAAGGCGGCCCGGGGGTTGGGAGGGAAGGGAGGCGGGCGGGAGCCGTGCCCGGGCCCTCCCCGCGCTCCCGGCCCGGGGAGAAGGGGTGAGGGGAGGGATGGTGAGAGGGGGCCGGCCCCCTCCGGGGCGCCCCCCGTTCCCCTCCTCGGGTTGGGCAAGGGTGGCTCAAAGTACCCCAGCTGCTGCAGGAAGCTCGGGGGCGCAGCCAGCGAGGACACGAAGAGAAACCGCACGTGGCCCTGGGAGAGAAATGCATGGGCTCTCCTCCCATGCCAAGCACCACCATCGTAAATGTCCAAAGCATTTCATAAATGGTTAATTCCTGCTAATTAATTCCCCTCGTTAAATTGGGTCTGCTATTAAAAGCTTGCATTAGCGCCTGGAAGAGTTAAGGTCTGAGCAAAAGGTATGTGAGCAGATTGTGATCAGATTGCTTTTTTAATACTCTTTTCCTTTCCATTAGCTACAATGAAAATAATCAAGCGAAGTGAAGGCAGAGAAAAAACAGTCAGGTTTTAACTGTTCTCTAATAAATCCTTACCTACTCACTTTGTTTCTTAAGGCATTACATACAGTCCCAGGCAGCTAGCAACTTGTAGCACGGTGCCAGACCTTAAAACATCAAACACCACCTTAGTAATAGGCAAAGTGTGTCGATAGAGTGCTGTGTCAGGACTATGGGATGAGTCCTGCTACACACAGAGGACTGCCTCTGGCTGTATGAAACATTTTCTCCAAAAGCATGCTAAAATGACAATGGAACTGAAACATCTTGTGTGTCTTAAGGAGCCAGTAGGGTGCAGTTCTGTTAATGCATAACTCAGGCTTCTTTATCCCTTTTGTGTTCCCCAAAGCTGACAGTGAACCTAATCCAGCTCCTGTGTGGAAGATAAAGGAAAGGCCCCAGTAGTTCTTCATCTATGAGCAGATGTGCCTATACTGTAGGTGCCCACTTCAAGGGGGAACCGGACAGGCAGAGAGGCAAGGTGGCGAATCCAATCATCCTAACAGAAGCATAAAGTTAAGTAAAGGAGATACAGAAAATGAAGATAGGGGGAGCTCTGAAGATGTCTTCTGTTCATCCAGCCCACGTCTGTCTCTTTCCAATTACAATATAAGGAACTAGCAGAAAACCTCAGAAAGATTTCAGCAACCAAACTATCTCCTGAGGGCGGGCACCCCAGAAGAAAACTGTGGTTGCCTTTTCAGATAAAAGGGAGTGACCAATGCCCTGGTCAAAACACCTCGGTGAAGTCTTTCTCAGTGCCCTGAGGCCCTCCTTCTTGCTTAGGTTGTTACAGCCTGTGGTTGCTTCCCCCTGGGGGCGTGCAGCGGCCCTTAAGAGATGGTGGAGGAGGAAGAGGAAGAAGGATAGATCACGTTGCACCCAGAAGGCAAAAAAGGTGTTCTGACAGTATCTGAGCAGTTATAAAGCTCAGTCAATAAAGGATGCTGTTTCCAAGGCTATTCCTCTTTCTGTACCCCTCTTTATCCAAATTTATAAAATTTGCATTTTATAAAACTCATATGTTTTCCCAAGAACTGTCTCTGGAGCTGGAGTCATCTGCTCTCTTTCTGGCCCCATGTCCTCCTGGCTGTGCAGGTCCAGCTTCAACACAAGAGTGAAACAAGCTTTCACCTAAAAAATACTCTGCAGCTGTTTGGCTGATGTGCTCCCTGGCTTGATGCAGACTATAAGTTTAAATTTCCTCCAGCTGACCAGGGCTCAGATCTGAAGCTTTCTACAGCTATGTCTATTTTTTATTTTAAGCTACGTCTATTATTTATTTATTTATTATATATTTTTTTTTAATATTAGATACTTCTGTGGTGCCTAAGATGAAATTCCTGTTTCTGCAGCAGAGGTACTGCTAAGTGTACTTGTTGCTTAGAGAACTCTCAAGCAAAACAGTGTGGGGCCTCATAAATTAGACAGCGATGAAAACAGGCAAGTGGATTCCAGCACCAGTGGCTTTGACATATCTCAAGAGGAACTGTGTATGACTCCTATCGTACATTCATGGTACACTTCTGTTCCTCCCGTTGCAAAGCATGGTATGCTTCTGTCTTTGCTCTAAATCTGAAAGTAATTTTGCAGAAGCATTGAGTTTTTTCTCAGGTCAGAAAACAGCCAAGGAATATTACAGTGGGCTTCCAAACAGAGGCATTTTTTTTTGTTTTTTCATTCAATATACAGGTGTAAAGCAAGATTGTGGGACAGAGTAGCAAGGCTGACATGCACTGGTAGACCTTTGTAAAAAAGCCTGTACTACAATGACTGTTTCTAGAGCTTCTCAATTCACCTTAAAGAGCACAAAAGCACTACAAAAAAAAAAAAAAAAGAAAACTTTATAAAGAAGCATCAGAGAACTCCATGTCAAAGGATGAGAAGTTTGGATTGTACTTGGACAGTTTTAAGAGCAGATCACTGGATCTTCACTTTCTGGGGAATATTCTAATGCATTAGCTAAACTCTAGGGGGTTGGGATAATTTAAAGCATTCTATAAAGATTTCTATATGAAGACCAGCAGTAACTAATGGTCACTGCAAAAAAGGACATATGGATGTGTAAGTGTGTTGACCTAGATAATTACAAATCTGTCATCCTAACTGAGATCCTGGCAAAATAGTGTAACAGTCAATATGAGGTTTAATTAATACAAATTAATAGGGAAATAAGATAATTAATGGTAATCAACTTATATCTTATCAAGCTAACTTGGAAATCTGGTTGACAAACAGAATAACATCAAATTACAGCCTTTATAAGGCATTTGACATAGTACCACACAATATAAATCAAATGAAATGAAAGTCATGCTTACTAAATGTTTTGAAAATTCATTAAATGACAGATTAAAAAATGTTAATAAAAAAGGAAACACTATTAAATGGATTATTTGCAAGAGGGTCCCACTTAGTATAATTTGTGGTTCTGAATTGATTTGTATTTTCAACAATGACCTGGGAAAAATGCAATCATTACTCATGACATTTGCAAATGACAAAATTCTTGAGGGAGAAAAAGTTTGATTTATACCAATGGTGTTATATGGAAATAGATGTGTAGATACAGGGTAGAACTGCAAAGCCGAGCAAGCACTGGCATAACTTATGTTTTAAAATAGCCAATAGTAGGGCTACCCAGTTCCCATGGCATCTATCTGACCTCATTTCAGTCTTCTACAAGTGCCTGGTGTAGGCCAGTCACATAAGATCCATAGGGAGAAGCAGGTGCCATCAGAGAGCAGTTTAGCCCATCAGTTTTAGGCAGCTGTGCTGTGCTGGGATGAATTGTTTTCTGGTAGTTACGGTTTCTCTCCACTGACTACAGAGACAGCATAGGGAATAAATACATTTATAGCTACTGGATAAAGTATTTAACCCTGGAAACCACTGATGCAGGAATGATTATGAGGATGGATTATCAAGGAAGTCAATGGGCTGAAGCCCTCACTGTTATTACTTGCTGGCTGGCAGATGCTCCTGTATCACACAGTTTGTTCATGGAGCACAGATGTGCTGTATGCACATTTTAAAGCATTGGCATTATGGTGAATAAATAGCAAAATCCAAGATCTTTGTGCAATAGCACTAGGATCTTTGGATATTTATTTAACTAGGAAATACCAGTTAGAGTAAGGGCATTATGCTTTCTTCCATTTCTATTAGACTGCTGCATCAAGTTCCTGTGAATACAGTCTGAAAAGGACCATGACAAACAGTAGGAAAAAAAAAAAAAAAAAAAAAGGGAAAAGAAAGTCACATGGTCAGTTAGCGGGTGAAAAACATACCATTCAGGGAAAAATCTAAAGATCATGAACCATTTAGCTGGTCAATGAGAAAATCAGAGGGCTCACAGCCTGAAGGTGCCTCCATGGAGGTAGGCTATTGATTCCAGGAGGCTATTGTGTCTAGTGAAAAATGACTTATCATGGCAAAAGTTGGAGCTAGACTTTTAAATTAAGATTAGAAATAAAAGGCATACTTTTCAGTGTGGCAAGCCATGGAAGTTTCAAAGTTGTTTTATATTCTTCTTCACTGAAAATTTGAAAATCAAGATTTAATGTTTTCCTAAACCTAGACATGCAGTTTCAAGATGTAGTTAGGAACTCACAGGGTCTATCGATCAATTCTAAAAAGTCTGTAAAAATAACAGGGAAAAGCATGTTAATATGTACCATATTGCAAACCAGGGATGATATTTGTAGTTGGTTCTGCAGTTATTGGAAAATGACAACTAAAACTATTTACCTCCAAGGATGAATTCAGGGCAGCGCTGTGACGTCTGTTAGAGGAGGGCAACAACTGATGGCAGTGATCCCATCCCCTTGTTTATAATTTGTGAATGACTTGAGAAAGAGCAGAGGTGTGTAGAGTAGGATGGAGAAAAACAAACAAAAAAACAACAACAAAAAAAAAACAACAAAAAAAAAAAAAAAAAAAAAAAAAAACACAATTGCCGAAAGCAAGTCTGAGCAAATGAACGTAAATATGCCGGCAGACCAAAAGTGTGCAAGAGAAAAGTGGACTAACCCACTATATGGGTAGAAATAGCAAATAGTTCAAAGTGATGTGTTGATAAGACAATCACAATAGCCCACCTGGTGGAGCAGGACACCCAGAGGAGGGCAGCACAGCGATGAGTGGCCCAGGTTTCCTATCTGAGCTATAGGCAGCAGTTCAGCAGCATACAGAGAAAACCTGCTATGAAACTGAACACCTTAGGTGTGGAGATTATCAAACGCCAGCCCAAGCAGAGCTGCCTAGTACCACCAGCTACACACTAGGAATTTAGCATTGATTAATGGCAGCTCATTAAAACACTCCGGACATTAGCGCTGGGCCACAGACCTGCAACTGGTGCTGCTGTTTGTCCTCCTCCAGCAGCCAGCTGTGGCTCACTTGTCTCTCTCATTTTTCATAACAGCTGCTTGCAGCTTTAATTTAAGCTTTATTTCACTTTTACCTCTTGTGCCTGCACTGCTGCAGGGTTCTGTACCCTCCTTTCTTTCTCTGTTAGCCTGCTTCCCTTCCCAACTCTTAAATGATTTTTGCTGCCAAATGCAACTTTTGGCTAGATCCCCATTGCAAGTGTTAGAGACAAAATTGCACCACTGGCAGATACACACAGGTAGGGAGGGAGGAGGAAGGGATGTCAGAAATTGAATGTGTTCATTCATTACATTTAAAGAAACTGCCATATCACTCAGACTCTCCCAGTGGTACACAGTGACAGGACATGCAACGTGCAACATTCATGGTCATACTTCCAAAAAAATGCATATGAATCACAATGAAAGATGAAATGTTGCCCTCCTGAGGTTAAATAGATTTTATTTTTTTTTTCCAATTGATAGCAGTGGAGCAACCATTTAAATTTAAATTCATGATTAAAAACAATGGGCTACACTTTAAGTATTTCTTAACAAGAAAATGATACTATCAAAAAGACTATATTTCTTCTGTATCCCAGTTCTCAGCTTCATAGATTTTAAGGATAGAAGAGACCCTTCTGTGATGATGTAGCCTGACTTCTTGCATAAGTGAAACAAAGCATTTTTTTCTAACCTGCAACAATTTCTCAAAAGCCAGTTTGATACCTTTTAGGAAAAAATAAAATAAAATCAAACCTTAATTTTAAAATAGAAAGAAACTCAGTTTACAGTACATTGAGACAGAGAGTTCCTCACCAGCATTAAGTAATTCAAGTGTTTAATAACTATTTTATTTCATTTTTTTTTTAATTTATTTTTGTTTTATTTTATTTTATTTTATTTTCCTCTGGATCCTGTATGGTGTATGAGCAATAAGGATCTATAAGTATCCTCATCTTGGCCTCTTAAAATATTTGGATACAAGTAATATGAGCCTACTGCTTTGGACTCAGTAAAACGGCTGTCCTCAAGCCACAATCAATTCTACCTAACCACCCTTGTTACTTCTGTGACCAATTTTTTTGCATCTGTCAAAATGAGGTCAAACAGATTTTGTTTGTCCTGGATATGATTTGAGTTAGAAAATTGTCACCTAGAATTTTATAGAAATTCTAGGAATGTTTTATTACTGGCAGACTAAGACCTCAGGGATCAGAGGTTTCAGACTAAAATTTCTTGTGTTGATTCATGTTTTCTGTCTGAACATTGTATCAATTAGTTACAAAATAAAGTGTCCAGTTATAGTGAAACAGATAAAAATATGCTGTAGGTACCTCAGACTGTTATTTTGCTCAGACTACATGTATTAACTCTGGTCTTTTCTGTGTTCTAACCTCTGGGACAGGAAAGAGACAAGTGAACTTGACTTGAGCATTTTCCTTCTCCACCACAGTTTCAGCATAGCTGGGAACTCTCAAATCCTGTAAATTGTTATTTTATGAATAATTAGGACTCACCAGCTGAACAATATTACAGAGACTAAAATGCACCTCAGTGCTAAACCCTCA
The DNA here is from genome assembly GCF_963932015.1 of Anas acuta. Lineage (NCBI taxonomy): Eukaryota > Metazoa > Chordata > Aves > Anseriformes > Anatidae > Anas > Anas acuta. The sequence continues at coordinate 15,472,129 of NC_088979.1, forward strand.
GAGCAGTAATTTGTGTCTTTGCTACACAAAGATGGAACAAACTTCTTTGCAGTATGTGCTCAATTGTAAAGACATGTCAGAGATCAAATGTTTTCCTTTGTTGATTAAAGATTCCCTCTCAATTTCCTGAGAGTTGAAGTTCTGAGGAATCATCATAATATGTGAGTCCTATACAAGCCATCTAGATCATATGAATTTCAGAATTTTTTAAGGATTGAACCTTGTAGTTATGTAAAACTCTTCCTCATTCTCCTGAGTTATGTCCTCCTGAGTTGTTACAGATTGTCTTTCATTCTTTGTTTTCAGTTTTACTTACTCATCTTGTCGGCAGAGTTTCAAAACCACTGAGCTATGATTCTGCACTTTTTTTTTTTTTCTTTCCTTGATGGGTATTTTCATTCCTCTTTGAGGTTTGGTTGTCCATGTGCAATGGAGATACTTACTAAATCTGATTGTCCAAAAACCTGAACCTTAGTTTCTTCTGTTCTTTCCAACTCAAGAATTTTCCACATCATTTCACAAATAGGGAAATTTCTGGCTTGCACTAAGAAATGTATAATGCTTGATGGAGGATCACTTTTCCATTGCTGACCATCTTAGTCCTGTGTGTGGTTTTGTGCTTGGAAAGTAAACTTGTCATATTTCCTTTTGTGGTGCTCATATTTCAGATACAGCAAGATGAGGTCTTTTTAGTCATTTCACAATCAATAAGTAGACACTTCTAAATGGATAAAGCCAGACCTAAGGGTCAGAAATGCAAAACTGAAGTTCAGAACTTTGCCTCCCGGTGCTTACATCTTAAAATGTACTCTATGCTTACAGTTCATTTTTTTTTTCAGGGAAAATAATTTTGTATCACGCTGAAAATAGAACACATATACAACAAAGTACAATAGATAAGAAAACAGAGTTTCAAATGGACTTGATTTCTAAGTACTGGAAAAGGCACACTAAGCATATCATAATTTCTTGCTTTTAAATATGTGCAATTTATAAATCATCTTGTTAAGAAAAAAATACTTTCAATCAACTTTAGATAAAAGTGCACAAGAAAATGCATCTCATCATCTTAGGTGCATAAGTGAGAATTATTTACCTCTGGTTCCCGATTAGTGTAGGTACATTCAGGCTGGTCAAATCTTTCTTCAAAGCACATTGTCATAAGAAGGAGGTGAGTTCACAGCTTTATGCACACAACACATTAACATAAACTAGTTAACCACCTGGCATTGGTTAAGCAGAATTTATGCTGATACTGTGCTAATGACCTTGCACTATCATTAGACTAAATCAGTCTCCTGGGAGAAAGCCCAACAGAGCATACTAATTCAGTGTATTCCTAGGCAGTAGCAAGTACAGTAAAATATATTTTGTCATTTATCTAGCTCTATTTTCATTCCGAAGTACTTTCTAAGTTAAATACCGAGGCCTCTCCAGAGGCCTATAAGATGGAGCAACCAAATAAAAATATGCATTCAAGGGAGACAAACAAGAGAAAGATTTGTGCACACTTGCAGTCACTGTGGGCGTTTTAACGTACTGGTGTGGTATTTTAACAAGCGTAGAATCATCTCTAAACATAGACTTAGAAAAAGCTTAGAAGGATGAACAAAACATGGTAGGTTAAATCTGAGATAGTCTCCCTTGGTAGCCTGTGAGAGAAACAGGTGCCACCAGAGAGTGCTTCATCTAACGTAAGATTTTCATATTTATCTTCAGATGTGTTGAGTTCCTTTTGCCCCAGGCCACCTCAATGAATAACTTTCCCTTTTCCCCCCAATTGTAAGATGACTATGCATGATTAATGCAGACTTAAATGTCTAACTTAAGAAAACATAAGTTAGGGAAGACGAATTCCAGCCTGAACAATCAAAGCAATCAGGAAATTTCAGAAATAAAATGTTTTGTGAATCTTAATTCAGCCTCCTTTTGCATATGTGGGTTATATTCTTTATTTTTTGATGTGAAAACTACCTTTTTCAGAGGATTTAGTACACATAAGGGAGGGAGCTGAGTCATGATTTTACAGTTAAATGGAGATAATATGTAGAACATTTACTTCATCTATTGCAGAGTTGAAACTGATGAAGTGAGTGGTGTAGGAAGGGGATGAAAGAGAAAACTAAAGACAACTGAGTTCTCTGAAAGGGTTTCTACACCTGTCTGGTTGTATTGCTACACAGATGATGTAAACCAGATTTCTCACAGCTGGTCTCTATTGCTGTGTTTCTCATTTTCTGGATGCCCAGCTAGAGACAGTAGGGTCTGACTTGAAGAAGTGCAGAGCATGCATAGCTATACTTGAAGGTAACATAAGTTGTTTCTTGAATAGCACTATATAATGCTAAGGTTTATAAATCTTAGTATCTAAAACTAGTGGAAACTATTTACTCTTTCAACACCCCAATGCCACTTGAGAAATTTCACTGTACGTTATAGCACCCAAGTTAAATGCCTGGTGTTTATTCTGCAAAATAAAATTCTGTGTCTAACTACAGATATGTCTGTTACACAGACAAATTTAACAGTTTTGAATGGGATTCATGTGTCTGAGATGTCTATATAAGAATAAGCTGAGCTGATCCCTGTCAGAATCTGTTTTGTTTTTCAGTGACAGCAAGGGAAACCCAATGTGATGAGCTCACGTGCGGGCATCAGGGCTGCAGATGTCTGAAGGTAAGCCAGGTGAACCCTGCATTCATTGATGACTTACATTTGGGGCACTGAATGAAGCATATTCTATAAGAAAAAAATAGTCTCTGATCATGTTATTTATTAGATGAATTCATAATAGGTACACACAAGGGACAAAATTAAGGTTGCACAGAATGCCTTTTGAAAGCTTGGCATACCAATAGCAGTATAATAATTATTCTCTGGGAATGAAAAGACATCAGCCTGAGGCAGACACTTGGAATATTGCATTTCAGTTCAAATAGTTAAAGTTTGAAAAGAGAGTCCTATAGCAGGAAAGGAGAGCAAATTAATAATAGTTTTACCAGCTCTTCCTGAGAAACTTCCAGCCTCTCTAGGTTCAGTGGAAGGCGGCAGAGCTTGTAAGGCAGCCCTGTAAGCCTGTGCATGTCTCCACTCCAGTCCTTTGCTCAGCATTAACTCCTTCAGAGTTAATAAGCATATAACATTTTCAAAAGTTTTTACAAAAATGGCCCAATCATAGGAGCCTTTCTCTGGAAGCTTGTTAGATGTTTGTTAACATCCATGCTGTAGGGACAGGGAAAACTGTGGTTGAATTATTTGTCTAATATCAAATGACACAAAATTATCAGGTAACAAAAGACAGCCCAATTAAGTGTTTAACTCATTAGGCTAAAATGTCTGACAAAATTTTCTCTGATTCTTCCTGGTAAGACTGTACCATGCCCTGTCAATGACTTTATGTGCAGGTGTTACAGACTCATGGAAAAGGACCTTAGCTAAGCACTTAAAATTGCTTGTGCAATGTTGTCACTTAAAAAAAATCTCAGCCACAACAGAGGGACTGTGGGTTCTAGCAGGAGGTGGTTGTACCTCTTCATTAATGGTTCCTCAGACACAACTCAATTTAAGTTTACAAGACACCTTTCATATGCCCTTCTGGTGTAAATGTCTTGGGGGATATTGTGTGAGCAACAAGGAGTCTTACAGTTTCACCAAGCATTAGCTATTGTTACCTTTTCTTCCTAACTTACTTTCTTCTGCACTTCACTTGCTCTAAAGCTGCCCCAGATGGTGGAGGTCAGCAGGACCATGCATTAGAGGCTCACTCTGGCTGTATCACAGTGGAAACTTACATTAAGCAGGGGGGAATTGTGTGAGCTCCTTATGAGCCATTATGAACCCACTGAACGGTGTATGAGAATGTGGTGACCTTCCTAGGCAAGACATTAACATCTAACATATTGGAAATGGGCTTTGGAGACATGAATTCTAAGGCTGACTTGATTTAGTTTACTGCAGGATGCCAGAAAACTGATTAAGACCTTTATTTCAAAAAATGTCTACTTATTTTGGAAACACGATTTTCAGAAAAACACATTGCCTTCAGCCACAGTCCAGGCATTACAAATGCATATGTACTGTAATTGCAGCTTTACTTGGGAAGAGAGAGAAGCGGACCATGAACTTTTTAGTCTTTACATTAACACTGACCAATTCAGTGCATGATTAGACATATTTGCATCACTGCTGTTCCCCCCCACCCCACCCCTTTTAAATATGTGCTTTGGGATTGCTCAATGTGTTAGAAAGGTGTTTTGGAGAGAGCTCATATTTGTATGGCTTTGCTGTCAGCTGCCCTATATCAAATGTCAGTGGAGATGGAAAGTTAATTGTATTTAGCAACATCATCTGAATTTACCCAATGCAAATCTGCATGGCAGAAAATATTTCAAAGTCCTCCACAGAATGACTGCTACAAACAGACAGTTATGTTGTTAGTGCAAACCTTAGGCACCAAGCAAAAACTCCAATAAAGAAAGACACTTACAATTATTTACCTAAGAAAGAAATATCCTTGCCTAAAACTTCAACACAATGCAATCAGCTGCACTGGTCTTCAGTCAGTCATCAAAGTAAACCAATCTGTAACAAAATCAGCTGAGTCACTGAAATTTGAAAAGAACAATTTGTAGAGGGCAAAATAGTCAGGTTTCTTTCTTGGATAAAAAGAGATAGAAAAGTTTTACTGAAGATTTTATGAAAGCATTCAAACTGTTTTCTGATCAAACCTCACAGTTTCAACACAGAAGGAATTTAAATATCTGAAAACTGTGGTGTTTGTGCAAGATTTTGTACTGGAAATTATGCACTTATCTTGACTGCATTCTTACAGATGATACTTTTACCTATCTATACAGTACAGGTTATTTATTCTTTGTTAGAATAATTTATTGCATGCACTTGCATGCACACACTCTGCCTTCTAATGTATTTGCAGAAGAAAGAGACCCTATTTTACGTTCATCGTCAGATATATTCAGGAAAATCAGTTCAGGTAACCTAGCTCTGTGACAGTGAAGCAGGTAGCCAATCTATATTTTACTGTTGACCATTTTTGTATTATATTTTCTTAGTGCTTTCATATACAAAGTAGGGATAGTAACTCTCTACAGAAGGAGTAATAATGCATGCTTCTAAATTCTGTTGCAGAGAGCATAGAAGAAAAAGCAAATGAAGTGTAAGGGACAATCTATGTTTGACAATTCCCTTATAAGTATGCTACACCTAAAAAGTGTAAACAGAGATTCAGATGAAAAATGAGAAGCATTGCTGTTATGTTAGATATTTGAGAACCATGAAGAAAAAATAAAATACAAGGAAGATATTCCTCCTTAGCTTGGAATTCAGTCTATAATTGCAGTGGAAGGAGCTAAGGTTCAAAGAACTGAATCATAAATGTTATTTTTTTATTCATAAAAGTTAAACAGTAAATAGTTTTAATAGCTTTACTTTCTGTCAATTGATGCCTATTTTCAGATACAGTCCCAAAGTGATAGTCAGCCATCATGGGCAGCCCAAGTAAGTAATTATCAGCTGTAGCCCAAGTAACTGATTATTAATGTATGTTTAACTATCATACACAGCTTTTATGCATTATTTTAACTTCATCCTGTGTTTTAAAATGAAGGTTGATGATTAAGAAGATTAAGAAGATTGATTGATTAAGAAGAATGATGATTTTTTTCTCTTCCTGAAGGAGTGGTGGAAATGTCTTTATGCTTATTTACACCCAGAATTTATTTGTGAGCAGGAGTTTGTTTGTAGTTTTTGTTTACTCTCCATTGAACATTATTCACGTAAAAGTGGAAGTCCATATTGTTAGACATGTCTGGTTTGGTAAAAATATCTCACAGTTTAAGTAGATTAAGCTCTTGTGAAATTACACTAATTTGTAGCTTTTCATGAGTACTAACTTTGAAGTGACAGTCTCCCTGGTTTCAGGATAAGGTAACTCAGTGTGTTTCACAGCTGCTAAGTTACTCACAAGTACAGACTATAATCAGTGATTTGAGTGATTTGAGACCCTGGGTAGGTTACAGAGATGTGTCAAATGAAGAATGAAGTCAGTAAAATCACAATGCCTTTGCGCCTTTCTTTGGTTTATAATTCATGTTGCCTTTATTTTCATCCTACCTTCACAAATTCATATATATATTTTTTTTCCAGCTATTCTTAAACTTTGTTATTCACATCTTAGGTATTCTGAGGGCAAATATTTTGGCCTATGCAATAGTAATCTTCCTTAATTGATTTGGGATGTCTGCCAGTCTCTTCTATTATTCTGTGCCCATATCTATATATGACTGGCTTTTATCCAAGTGCTGTCATCTTTCTCATCCTCTTCGTTCCTTTGCTCTTTTTGTGCTGAGAGACAGTATTCTTAGCCTTTGAGTACTGGTCCTTCATGTGTCACGCTTGCCGTGGAAAAGGTACAAAGGACAAACTTTCCAAATACTGAGATCTGTGTTCTTGGCTTTTCTGGCATTTTCTCTTAACTATTTTTAGTTAAGTCAGTTGTTGCAGGTACTCATCTACTTAATGAAATTACATACAAAGTTTTGATACATTTACTAGTATTTAGTACTCTGGTGAACTTATTTTTAGTGCCTTTTTTTTTTGTTTGTTTATTTGTTATGTATTTTACTTAGTGTCTTTCACTCTATATTTGATTCATTGAAGAAAATAAAGTGATTCAGAATCAAAAACTACCATCATCATGTTCTCATAAATCTTTCTCATGAAGCTTTTTGATTTCTGTAAAACGTGAAAAAGAGATCATTTATAATGAGTTTTAATGTAATTGAAATTCAACTTGGTTTTATATTGGGGATTTTTTTGTTTTCATCTTCACTATAAAGCTCATAATGGATATCACTTCTTTTAGATTAAAGAACAAAAGCTGTCTCTAGACAAATGAAAATTCCTGTGTTGTGGATATATCTGATTGCCTTTCTACGGTCCAACTCTTTCTTCATGTGTCATTTGCTGCAAAATGTGTTTTGCTCTAAAAGACATAGAAGAAAAGTAGTTGTTCTTCAGTGTCTTACAATGAAATATCAACACTGATCTAGAGATGAAATATAAAATTCAGTTGCAATTAAGAATCACGACAAGTTCATAAATATAATTAATATTATATTTATTACCACTTCCTTAGCCAAATATATACAGCCAATTCAGTCAGTAGAATGAATGTGATTAGTAAAAGGACCCTGTGTAAGGTTAACATTGATAGATGAAACATTTCCTAAAGACGGCCTTGAAAACTTTGTTTTTGTGGATTTATTATCTGATCAGCCAGATGCCCATCACCTGCTTAATGAAGACATTGCAACTGTCCTCTCCTGTCTTCAGTTCATGAAATCATCTGTGATTCATCTTTTGTGACTCTAAGACATGATCTATTTGCATATTGAGAAACCCTCATGGATGAACCCAGCTGGACCCCAGCTGTCCAAATGAATGGAAAAAAAAGATGGTTTATTATGTTCCTTTTATAATCAAAATTATGATTTTGGTGACTATGTCTTCAGGGTTGTAAGTACTGGAGAGAATATAGATAGAAGTTGAAGATCTGACACTATCAACTATAAGCACTGTTACTTGAATTCTTTGGAGATGACACCATTCAGATGTAATTCAGAATTGTTATATTTTCTCTTGGATCATTATACAAATATGTTTAAAAATAACACATTGTAACTGTCTACTTTTATTTTTTCTATTAATACTAAATATAAGAATGTCTTTTATTGTGTTCTATGTAATATACTATGTGGAACTTACATAATTACTATCAGTAACATTCACTTATGGTCTCTATTTAAAATAATATCTGAGCAGCTCACTGTTTCAAAATATGTTAATCTCCATAACAACTCTGTTAGACCGTATTAATTATAACCTGCCGTCATTTTACAGAAGGAGATCTGGAAACCATAGGCTCTTTGTGTACTATTTTTTGAAAGCAGTGCTGATTTGAACATATATTTGCCACCTGACCATGTGATTCACCACAGGGAGTGATGCGAGGGACAGGTTTTGGGTAAGCCAGCTGCTTCACGCAGTAAGAAAATCTCTAATACCTTTTCCACTGTAAGGTGCACCCGAAGGCACCCTAATCTGCAGTGACAGCAGATCCACCCTAGCAGCATGTGCCTGGCCATTTTCATATTTCTTGCCCGCCTTTGCAGTGACTTCATGGGACTAGTATGGCATGTACAAGAAAGCTTACAATTCTTCCTAGAAAGGACTGATTTACCATCTGCAACTGAAGGTATGATTTTTAGTCAGTCTTCATTTTGGTTGCTTATAAGGACAAGGTTGATCTTGTAACCAGGTCACCAGAGTGTACGACCATGTCAGGACATTGCTGTGACCATGTAGCTCAGGTTTAGTAATAGGCATAATTGCTGAGACTAGGTAACTTGTTCCATATCACATGGGAATTATGTTGAAATGTAGAGAATCAAAATCTCTATGTCCATAGCCAAGAACAATATTATAGCTCTTGAGCCATCTATCCCATGGAAAAGTTTTACTTGTCACATAGCACTATTTATACTCAAAAAGTGTTATAAATGGTAACTATTTAGTGTTCACAAAGTTCTCAGAAGACAAAAAAAAAAAATATATTATTCTAACTACATATGTCTTAGTCCTGAACCCAAAGGCTGCAGTGTTTAACCAATGCAGATTATAGATTTGAATCTATATTGAATGTTAAACTTGGAATTCAGGACATAGCACCACAGAAGATCCAATCTTTGCAAGGTCTATTCAAATGACTCAGTAGGCTATTTTGCCATCTTGTCTTATAATTAACTACAGCAAGTGGTAATTAACAGGGGTGTTTTAAATCCTTGATTTAATGTTCTTCTAAAATAGATACAAGGTAAATGGAACCCTGGACAATCTATCTGGCTTTCTCCTCTCTAGCATTTCAAAGGCACCTAGAAACTTGGCTTCTAAGTACTACTAAACACATTTAGACCCAAAGGGCATGACATACATAAAAATTAGCCTGAGTGTAAGAAAAAAATACAGAAAGGGCATATTGGCAGCATTGCATCAGAGAAGACAGTCTGTTCAGCATAAAAGAGGAATAGAACCAGGTTGAGCCACCTCTTGAAACTCTTTAGACTTCAGATGACATTAATAAACTACTTGTCTCTCATGTATACAGCATTATTATGTATAGGAGAAGAATATAACGCTCTTGTGTATTATTTAATCTGTCCCCAGTCTGCAGATGCCTAATCTCATGCTCCACAGAGACTTTTCAGAGTTTGACTCCAAATTTTCTGTACTTTCAGAGATGGCAGAGCAAGCATAGCTACACACATGTAAATAATTAAAATGATACTGCAAAGAGTATATAGGAAAGTGGGTTGCCTGTGCCACTTACTGCCACAAAATCTAATGAAGCTAAATATTCAGGAGCAAACATAAAGCACTGGATGATTTATGAACAATGAGTATCCAGTGTTAAAACAGCCACAATTTAAATGAAATCCAAACTAAAAGAATTGGAAATACTCAATATTTTCCCATAGAGTGATGGGAACAAGAAAATATCCCTACGTTAAATTATTTCTTACTTATATTTACTTCTGGGAAATGGGTGAGGCAGTATGATGAGGAGATAGCATTCATTGTGTAAATGAGAGGTAAGGACTATTGTGGTGTAAAATAAATCTTTCATACTTACATAGCTGCACATACTACAGGTAAAGCCTTTTATCTGCTATGCCTGGAGCTCTAGAAAAATAACTAATCCTAATCATAGTGTGATTCTTTCCTGTGGGAATTTTTAGTATATGTATGTGCAAAATACTCTTAGTCAAAAACATTTTTAATCTCTTTTTACTGATTGGTACATATGAAGCAAGGTGAAATGAATTACCTAGTGAGAGCTGGTGCCTAATAGTCTAGTAATAAGACTGGAAGTTATGAGATCTGCAGTGTGTTCCAGTTTTAGTTACAGTGAATTGATACCTGGTTTCAGAGACTTTGGGATCACATTTACATCTGCTTTTACTAGTTTCTGAAGAGTGAAGGAGCTTGAATTGGAGCAAAGAATGTTAGATATATACATATGATATATAGATATATATCCATATTCAGAATAAAAGCCATTAATAAACGCCAAAGTGGGAACTTCTCCCATCATGACGATTTTGTCAAAATTTTGACTTATGGTGTTCTTCACTGATAAAAGTCACAGAGCAGCAATGTGATCTACCTTTAGTTTTCAGTTGAATGCATAGTGTCATCTCAACCTTTTCCCACTTGCACCAGCTATCATTGCAAGCTCTGTAAGACACAGCATAAATGTTGTTTCTTTCTCCCAGCATAGCTTCTACAATATTTTCCATGAAGAGATTTATGGTATGTTTCATTTTCTATTCAAGATTTAAAAGGCTGATGAATTTGTCTCTGTTTTGAGTCAAAGATGGTTGCGTCCGTTCACAAATCAATTCATCTGCAATTAACATGCAAAACTGAAGTGGCAATTCTTTGAAAATAGGATAGGTGTCAAAAATAGTGTAAAAGGACTGCAGAAGATCAGTTAGCCCAAGCTCCTGCACTGAAACAGAATCAAAAATTTAGTGGTTGGAACAAGTCATTTAGAAAATATTTCTGTTTAGAAGTAGCTCAGATTGAGTTTCAAAGGAGATGTATAATAAAAAGAACAATATAAGAACTGAAAATTAATTGCTGTTCCTGATTGCTGTTGAGTTTTTTTGTTTGTTTGTTTGTTTGGTTTTGGTTTTGTTTTATTCCTTCCTTCTATATAGTTTAGCATGACTGTAGTTCTTTGGAAATGAGTTTGCCATACTTAAAACAACCATCACTGTTCCAGTCTTGGGCAGTATATAAGCAAGTGCCTAAATTCAAATACACATATAGTACGAGGGACACATTTTTAGAGCTACTTGGGCACCCAATTCTCAGCCATGTGCTCTAGTACATTTCTTAATCAAGTTGCATACACCTTTCAAGCACTTGCAATAGGAAGCTACTTTACAAATGTTATTTATGAAGCTCAGAGTCTTGTGAATTAGACAGACTTCAGTTAGACATACTTCACTTTAAAGACCAGTACATACTGGCTCAAAGGTATTAAATGGATGATAAAACTCATCAGTAGAAGAGCTGGATTAAATACAAATCAGACATAGATCCTAGTCCTCTACCTTCAGAAGTTTCTTATACAGTTGCCTGTACATCATTTAAGGCAACCAAAATATGCAACTTAATGTTATTGTTTCTTGTGCTGTCCCTGAGATTCAGAATATGGGTGGTTTCCTAGAAGTCAAGACAAATGATGTATAGTGACAAACATAGTTCTGAAGTCATAAGTGTGATTTTCCAAAGCTCATCTTGCTACTAGAGTTTATTGCAACTTGTTAGTTGTCCATGGATATTTTTCAGTCTTTTGTGTGATTATTTGGTAATCTTTATTTTTCAAGAATATGGAGGTGTACTTTGCAGCTGCTAGCTCTGCTTAATGGATTACATCAGGAAGACACTGTAAAAGTTAGAGATGGGAAAATTCATTTCATTTGCATAAAAATAGAAATGAGAAAGATACTATTTTTTTTCTATTTGTATCTTTATAACAGATACGACAAATTACCTCAGTTGCAACGTGTCTTATCATTGAATGCTAAATTACATTTATAGTAGCATAAATTCTACAAGATGAATAAGAGAATTTTATACTGAAGATTTTAAAACTTTCTGTGTAGCCAAAGAAAAGCCAAATATAGTTTGTAAAAAGTATTCTTACATATTGCTGAGCTAGCATTAACTCCTGGTCTGTAGTAACTTGCCTCTCATTATCCAAGTCACCTTTGTTTTCTCATTACATATCTATTCAATACAGGCAGAAATTCTGTAATGCTGGAAAGCCATATAATTGTAGAAGTTTATATGTAAAGGCCCTTCATCATCTTCCCTACTTTTCCAGCTATACAGTTTGGATATAATAAAAAGAGTTACCATTGCTTACAGACTTTTCCATGCCTATATTCTTAGGCAATTATGATTACATTATTGATGAAAGCTCTTCTGTGGCACTTTGTTACAGAATACCTGGTCTATGGATGGTAAAACTAATGAGACATTGAATCTGAAAAATGTCTTGAGCTTTATTTTAAACCCTGAAATATCTATCTTCAATTGGAAACTGGAAAAAAAAAAAAAAAAAAAAGGTAGGGGAGAGGGCATTAAGGATACTAAGTAGGAAATTTAAGACCTGGATACATACCTTTACTTTAGGGATTGTTTCTTCCAGAAGCAGAAACTCAACACTCCTCCCTACTGTCTTTCATCTTTATTTATAATTCACAAACTGGGCTGCACATCTTGGCTAGTGAGCATACGAATAGTAAAGATTGCAGAAGAGTACAGAAAAGCAAGCACATGCAGAGTTCAGCATAATTGCAGCTAGGTTGTTTCTGGAGCCGAAACTGGGAAAATTGCCAAGACATCAGTAGATCACATCGCAAATTGCAGTGTAGATACAGCATGAGTCCCTAGGAGGCCCCGTTCAGTAAGGAGTTTCAGAGCATGCCTGAGAGATTTGGGCTCCTAACAGCTCAAGCTCACATCCCTGAACTACTGGGAGAGTGTCTTAATCTAGGTGGTTAGAGAAAGGCAATTAATTGTTGCTTGGTAAAACCCTGCTTTTGAACAAGAGACACATGGGCCAAGGGAATAAGTAAAACCATGATTAACTGTTGAAGTCACTGGGGCACTCAACAGAGTAGTAAAGACTGGACACTGGGGGTCATTTTTGAATTCTCTCCTGTGTCCATTAGGTGTAGGTACAGGAGACAAGGGACAGAGAGAGACCAGTAGTGATTTGAGGTCACAGGGTAAAAACCTCTTTCCCATTCCCTTCACCAATACCCCTTCTGCCTGTCCTGTCTTAAGCTATGTGATCAATGCTGAGCACAATGTGATATGGTATGGAGTAACCCTTTGGTCAGTCTCGGTCAGCTCCTGGCTGTGTCCCCTCCCAGCTCCCTGTACACCCCCAGGTACCTCGCTGTGGGGACAGTGTGAGGAACAGAGAAGGCTGTCGTATTCTGTAAGTACTGTTCAGCGGGAACTAAAACAGCACTGTGTTTTCAACACTGTTTTAATCATATGAAGAAAAGTTACTCCTTCCCAGCCCAAACCAGTATAGAGGTTTGTCTAATCCCTCCTAGAGGAATGAGAAACAGGACCTGATCAGAAAGCTCTGAGGAATAAGGTAGCCACTCCAGCTATGGCAGAGTTTGCAAGTGGCTGCTCCTAAGTGGTTCCTCCCCACATGATACTGTTAATCTGTCCCCCAGAAATATATTGAATGCGGGTCATGATGTAGGTCATAATTAATTTTATCCATTGGCTTAGCTGTATTTCAATAGCAATTTAAGAGCACAAGCTCCATAATCCATCAGAAACCCATTCCCTCTAAAATACAAAAATAAGACAGGACTTAGAAAATAAAGTCATCATTTTAGTAATTACTTTAATAACTGTGCATTATCCTGATTTATAAGCAAGAGGACAAAGATTTAATAAGAAAGGAAAAGTTTTCCAGTAAAGTGCAAAAGGGAGGCACAAAAAAGTTTTATAAATAATGGACAGTGTTTTATAGAAGAATTTCTCCATTGTCTCTCCCAGAGAAAGGGAAGACAGAGTACATACAGAATTTTAACTATCCTCTCTTCAAATCCTAGAGACTTTCAGTGAGGAGAAAAAAGCATCCTTTTCCAAGTTCATGAACAAATAATAAAGTGATGCACAGTACTTTGCAGATATGTAATCTTTATGCTTAGCCGATATCTCTTACAAAATAATAATAATAAAAAAAGATGTACACCAAAGACACCTAAATGTCTAAGTCCAATGATATGTTTTATGATATTTTAAAATTAAAATATTGCTAATGTGTTACTATCTGTTTAACTGCCTTATTTCTTCAGTATCATTACATTCATCTATCTAGTTTTCTCTCTTGCTAATTTCAATCACTAACTGTGGCGGCATTTTCCTCACTGCCCAATACATGTGATGGAGCATTCTGTACAATCGTTTAGTTCCCAAAACTGCAACATACCCCACTAACAGAGTAATCAATGAAGCATCTCTTCTGTGTGTCTGGAAGTAGATGGGGCTACTAAGGCTGGATAAATTTACAGCAGAGGTGTGAGGTTCTTTGCCCTTAACAGCTTGACAACACAGATGCTCTGGATGTCACACCAGCTTTGGAATTAGAACATGGTTCAGTTATCGCATGTATATAAGATTTGATATGCTCTAAAGAATCCACTGGTGCTGGTGTGTATTGCCCAGTATTTGCAGAAGATCTGTGCACATCTGCAGTAGCATCTGAAGACCTAGCAGTATAACAAAGGTGTTTCAAATGGTACCAGGTAAACTACCTGTAGAAAATTGAATCCATGGCCATTGCTTTCCTGAGACACCATTCCACAGCACAGGTTTTGCAAAACATTGCTATTAATTTCTTAACCAGTGTAAAAGATGAAAATTACTTTCTTTAATTGGGCTTACCATCATAATAAAAATTAAATACCCTGAAAATTCTTAGTTGCCATAATATCCATTTGAATTACTTCCTAACAAATCACATGCAATGTACATTCTTCTTTATAGATACATACTGAGCTTGAGAATTTTCTTTAAATACCAGTATTTTCCTATGGAAGGCCATTATGATATGTAGTATGGATCTCATTTTTATTGTTACTAGTTGGGAATAAAGTTCTCCATACATTAAAATACACTGTTTTAGGGTACTTTGGGTACACAGTCCTGAAACAAACAAACAAACAAACAAACAAACAAACAAATAAATAAATCCTCTTATATTGATTGAACAACTTGTTTCTTTTGATTAGTTTTATATACATTTCTTAGAAAACCTTCTCTTTCTCTTCCTTAAATCAAAAATCAAAACGACTAAAGAGGAGCAAGACATGCACTTAAAAATGTCTATTTAAACTGTTGGATTCACTGGAAAACAGAATAAAAATTGAGAAGTATCCACATCCAAAGAAGAAAGAAAAAAGTCTTTGTTTGACTGTAACATCACCCATGAACCATATCCTGGCTAGACTATAATACATAGAACAAGTAGAAAAAAAGAGTATTTGAAAGCTAAGCATTTGATCATTGGTTGACAGCCTTTCCCAAAGCATAATTAATGTGCAGAGGTCTTTGTACCATTGGCTTTGTGATCCATTGTTCAAAAGAAGCAGAGAAAAGATGTACAGGGTAGAACAAAAGGTATAAAGTTCACAGATGCCACTTTAGTGTTAGAAAATGAAAAAATTGGACACTAGAAAAATTCTTAAAATATGAGAAAAATCATGTAATGGTACTTTTTGTTCCAGGAAAGCAACATCCTCTTCAAATGTCATGTGGAATTTGGTTGAGTGGACTTCCTATTACAAATGGTAAAGGAAGTGCTCTAGGCACATGAATGAAACCTAGGAATAATATATAACTGCATGGTTAAAAAATGTTTTTCTGAACAGCTGGAGTCTACCAGTGTTCTTTTACATGTATTTTTTTTTACCCCTGTTGTTGATAAATGTTAGAGAATTGATTCCTAAATGGGACCTATTTTGCTATATGACCTCACTAAGCTTTAACTGTAAAAAAGTCATATTGGATAATAAAAATCATATATATATATATATATATACATATATATAATAATAATAATAATAATTTTTGCACTGAAAATGGGGAGCTACTCTGGTTTACCTCCGCTGAAGTTCTAGCTCTAGGAAGAGAGTATTTCAGATGGGAATAAAGACTGTGATGTGGCAACACTTAAGCCTGCCTCTAAATGAAATCATTGAAAAGTAATACTGTAATGCATGTAAAAGCCCTTGGATGCCCTGCAACATTAAGCACACAGTTTTAATCATGTGCTTGATTGCTTTGAGGAACCAAAAGGACAGCTTTGGTGATGACCTAGGACAGTAGATATTTTTAAAACACACAAGCAAAATTAAAATCTGAAGTGATGTTGCAGGTACTAATGAAAGATGTAGTCAGAGGTCTGTGTGGTAAATACCTTTGGTGTCATAATTATTTTTTAGTGCCACATTATTCATTATTCATGACCTGCATAAAATAGTCAAAGGGTAAAATAATCGTTTATGCTAGATGCATGACATTTAATGATGTCTCCTTGATTAAGATTAATCAATGCAATCCCAAATGGAACTTTTTCAGTGACATTCTGAAGATCAAAGAAAAAAATTCACACAATATTACAGTTATATTAAGATAAATATCTAAATCCCCCAGGATAAAAGTTTTCTCATACAACACAAGAGGTAATGGACTAATCAACATTATGAAATTGTACCAAATAGTTATAAATGCAAGATTTAAGTAGTTAGGTGAAACAAATCTTTCAAATTAGATTAGATGGAAGAGATATTAGAATCATAGACGTTGGAAAAGACCTCTAAGGTCAGGTCCAGTTGTTGGTTTCAAACTGCCAGCAAAAAGATTATTTTGTCTATGAAATATTAAAGAAAAAGAAAAAGAAAAAGAAAAAGAAAAAGAAAAAGAAAGAAAAAGAAAAAGAAAAAGAAAAAGAAAAAGAAAAAGAAAAAGAAAAAGAAAAAGAAAAAGAAAAAGAAAAAGAAAAAGAAAAAGAAAAAGAAAAAGAAAAAGAAAAAGAAAAAGAAAAAGAAAAAGAAAAAGAAAAAAAGAAAAAAAGAAAAAAAGAAAAGGAAAAAGAAAAAGAAAAGGAAAAGGAAAAAGAAAAAGAAAAAGAAAAAGAAAAAGAAAAAGAAAAAGAAAAAGAAAAAGAAAAAGAAAAAGAAAAAGAAAAAGAAAAAGAAAAAGAAAAAGAAAAAGAAAAAGAAAAAGAAAAAAAAAGAAAAAGAAAAAGAAAAAGAAAAAGAAAAAGAAAAAGAAAAAGAAAAAGAAAAAGAAAAAGAAAAAGAAAAAGAAAAAGAAAAAGAAAAAGAAAAAGAAAAAGAAAAAGAAAAGAAGGTGGAAGATGAATCTCTCATTTGCTGTTTGGATAAGTCAATTAAGACTAATTACAGTCCTTCAAATCTAGTTCTTCAGAAATGACTGTATCTCACCATCTGATCAGATGATGAAAATTATTGTTTCCCAGTTATGCCCAAGATATTTCTGAGTTGGAGTATGCCTGACAGTGAGCACTGCAGAGGAATCTTTTTTTCTGTTAACATTAATTTCTAGCAATACATTTTATGACTAATGGAATTGTTTCCCTTAGACATTTGCTTTGACACAGTTACTCCCATACCCATTTTATTTGCTACTGCCCTACTTACACAAAATTTACCTTTATGCAGTCTGCTGCTGCAGCACTGCTTTGGGATTACACATTTGGTTGTTTTATCACCTTCATGACTGATTTTTTTTCTTTCTTTCTTTTTTTTTTTTTTCCAGAAAAATTTCATCTCCATAATGAAAAGCAAGATGCCCTTTTTTAATAATTCCATCCAGTAATAACTCAATTTTAGTATGATACGTGCTCTTTGCCTTTTAATTTGTATTATTTGATTTCAAGTGATAGATAGCAGGATAAACAACCTCCAGCTAACCAACAATGAAAACAGTTCAAAAAATGGAGAAATTTCTTTTCAAGCACTTGGAACAAGGTGGCAATGCATATTACTTTGTCCTCTAGACTAGTGGCCAGTGTTTCCTCCTAACCATAACAAATTATGGGCTAAGAATTTAAAGAAATCTGTATGTAGACATAATATTGAGCAACCCTTTCCACATTATCTGAAAATTACTGCTTCCTTACCTTCTGTGAAGTGTCTGTGTTGGATGGAGAACCTTCCTCTTGCCTGGGTCTTTGTAGCCCACTGAACTTGTCTATATAGGGAACATCCAAATGCAAATCCACTTGTAAAGTCTTCCATCCACTAGCATTTGACTGACACTTCTACCACAAATGCCTCAGGATGCTTTCTTAACTCAAGTAACGAAGGGCTCACAGTGCCTTTCACTAACAGCTTTTCTCTAAATAGTGCACATCTGTTCTCTGGATAGCATATTCATAAATGAGCTGGAAAAGAGAGTGAGCTCTGAGGTGATAAAGTCTGCTGATGATATGAAGTTATTCAAACTAAAAAAAGACAGGAGCTGAGTATGAAGAACTACGTAGAGATATTACGTGATTGAGTGACTGGACAATAAAATGAAAGATGAAATTCAGGGTAGATAAAAGTCAAGTGATGTGTGTAAGGAGAAAGACTCTCAGCTTTCTGTATAGAATGACGGACTCTGAGGTAACCGTTAATGATAAAGGAGTGAGACATAAAGTTATGATAGATAGACCCATGAAAAAAATGTGCTTAATACTTCACAGTTGGCAAAACAAACAAACAAACAAACAAACAAAAGTTAACCAACAGATCAAATCCTGGGGCTTATTAGGAAATGATTCAAGAGAAAAACAGAAAACAATTTTATGTCAGTGTTAAAACTCAACATGTAAAGATATATGTAAGTCAATATATATAGAGATATATGTATGTCAATATGTAATATATATATAAGAATAGACAACCTTTCTGAGGATAAAGCCCTTCTCTAGAAGAAGCACAGTAAGTATCAAGCTAAACTCCAGGTGGAAACCATTGATATGGGTGTAATTTATATACTGGTGAGAAAAATAGACGGTATGAAAGAAAAGGTTGGTAACTATGAACCAATGTCTATTCAGTCATAACTACTGTTGCTCCAGTAGTTATGAATTTTAGTTCCCAGGTTCATATGTCCATGTATTTTTTTTGATCTCCATTGAAGATCAATAATCAAATATGATTAGTAGAAATGAAAGGGATCCACAAAAGCTCATGTCTAATCAGGAACTTGATCAGAATGTGGTAGTACCTGAAGAGGAACACGGAACACTCTTTAAACTATACTTTTCCCCACAGATTTAGGAAACCTTCTCCACATTGAAGAAAGGGGCTTAGAATCTTGAAACGTCTCCTCTTGAATGCCTCACTCAAATTCTCTCACAAAACATGTCTGAAGTGTGGACCTCAGCCATTGTTTTGCCATTGATTGTATGCCCTCAAAACCTCCCACATCTGCCAGGTCAACATTCGAGCTGAGATGAACAGAGAGACTCCTAGCTTAAGTAAGTTGAGAAAGCATAGGCTTCCTCTAGAAACTTTAGGACTGTCAAGACTAAATCCTTTCCAGACACGGCAGTGGTGACATTTATATCTTTTGAGAGGAAACTAGAATACATTACGTACAATTCTGTACTAAAATTTCTAAATGGGTCTCCAGATAGACAGGCAGAGTTAGCACTGACTCACCATACTTTGCATTGCACAACTGAATCCAGAAAAAATGCAGTTGAGCTTTAGATTTCATGTCCTGAAATAGTGGCAAGATTTGTAAAATATATGAGATACTTTCCTCTTGTATATATGACCAAAAACTATGTGACGGTTAGAACTGCTAATGAATGAAAGAGTGCTTGTAGTAAGTACAACGAAAACATAAAACCAATTAGTGCTGTGATGGGCACCAGATCCAACTGTGAGATGGCAGAGCGATATTACTGCTGAGTAAGGTTTGTGTATGGTGGTTGTTTTCATCAGCTGATTTGAGTCCCAGTGTCCTTGTTTTCACTGGGATAGTTATTTGTCTTCCTAGTAGTTGGTATGGTGCTGTGTTGTGGAGTTTTGATGAAAATAATATTGATTAAACACTAATATTTTAGTTGTTGCAGAGCAGCATTCACATAGAGCCAAGGACTGCTCAGCTCCTGGTGCTGCTCTGACAGTGAGGTACCTGGGGGTGCACAGGGGGCTGAGACAGGACACAGCCAGGAAAGCTGAACAAAGAGATATTTCCTACCATCAAATCATAGAAAGGTTTGGGTTGGGAAGACCTTAAAGATATCTGATTCCACCCTCTCACATTCCCCTTCTTCCCCCCTGCTCAGCAATAAAACCAGGAGGGGTTGGATGGGGTGGGCTACCATTCCTTGGAGACTTTCATTGGGCATTCACTGGCTGTCGGCCAGCAGTTGCATTGTGCATAACTTTTTTGTTGTTGTTGTTGTTTATTTGTGCAGTTTAGTTTAGTTTCTTTTTTTTTTCTTTTTCTTTCTTGTTGAAGTGTCTTTATCTCAACCCACATATTCTCAGACTTCTAACATTTTTAATTCTCTCCCCAGTCCCACTGGGGAGTGAGTGTGGTGCTTAGCAGCCTGCCAGGTTAAACCACAACACCCACTGTAAGCTTAGCTTTTTGTATTGCTAAGAAACCTGACTTCTGTTTTGCTTTGTTTTCTGGGAAGTTGCCTTTCAGAGCATCTGTACAGAGATGTTATTACTTAATTAGAAGGAATGTATCTCCCAAACTGAAATCACTTTGATTTTAGTAAATGATTTCTGGAGTGGCATGATTTTCTTAGCTTTGGTATTGTGTCAGGTGGAACTGTTTACATGAAAAATCAGTGATAATGTTTATCATGATGTATGACTAATGAAATAGTCAAATTCTAAACAACAAACTAACTAAATAAAACTAACATCCATTTCAAACTTTCTGGGGAGATTTTTCATAACATGGAAAAACTAAGAGATTGCTTTCATATGAAATATTACAGTAAAACAGAATAAGTATGGCTCTGTGGTCAGTTATGCATGCTCGGGCAATAATACAGATCAAAAGGCAAAACCATTTTATCTCCACAGCAAAACAGAACTGATTACTTTTTTTTTTTTTTTTTTTTTTTTTTTTAAAGTTTTCCATTGTAAGATATGATGCCAGAACTATTCAGTGGACTTCTTGGCTCTCTTTCCCACCTAATCCTCCTCACTTACATTCTTCACAGTGCTACTGAGCAAGGAGTTTGCTATAGATAACTGGAAATAAACATCACAGAAAAGTCTTCCTTCCTCTTCCAATCTTTGTAACCATTAAGCTGATTTCTACACAACATATGTATATGGAAATATAGTTGAAATTAGTAAACATGAAAAAGATTTAATGACAACTATAGAGACACTTATATAACCAAAAAAAAAAAAAAATGGACTGGAGAATTCTGATAGAACTTTACAATCACTTTACAGAAGCACAGCTATCCACAGTGTCAGGTAACACAGAAGAAGCAACAACATCAGGATTTATTCTCTGCTGGAAACTTGGACACTGGAATGTACCACTTGGTGTCAATCAGATATTTATTTTGGTATTTAGTATTTCCCTTTCTGGACACTAATTAGATTAAAGACAGGAGAAAAACTTGCAGGAGAAGTAATTCAGTAGCACAGATTAATTGCTAGACAAAAAGAAATGATATTTGGATGACACTTACTAATGCAATGAATTAGCATTGTGCTGTCTTGTTATTCCCCTTAATAAATCAGAAGCTGGCAGGAAAAAATAAGAAACTGAATGAAAGAAAATGTAAGTATCCCAGAAGAATTTAATGAATAGAAGGAGAATGCAGTCTTTTTGATTGCCTGTATACATCTGGCCTGCAGTGATGTGCCAACACACTAGAGAATAGTGTGGAATAGTGAATAATAGGTAGCAAGATAGTGGGGAAATACAAATTATTAATTATATCCATTGCTAGAAGCTTTTAATGGAATGTTTTATTGTCCTACAAAGAAGGAAATGCATCTAAAGGGAGCAAAGATATGAAAAAGGAATGGCCCTTATATCTCCTTTGGTTTACACATTAACTACATTCCTTTTTTTACTCACTTGATGCTCATCTATCTATTCCCTTTACCTCTGTTCTTTCTCAGCATTTTTGGTGCCTTGCCTGAGATGAATTGCAAGTAAGTGATCACAAGGTGTTTGTAGTGGTGGTGAAGAGAAGAGCTATTTTGTGCTCCTAATATTGTATATTAATTAAACTGTAAGATCTTAATTGGAAATGTTAGGAAATGGCTTACCCCAGATAGAAGGCTTTAGCACCACATGGGTTTCACACGTCTTTTCAACTTCCTACCACGTGGTGTTTTTCTTGAGGGGTTTGGTACTTGTTTCAGCCTGGTATCTGCAGAAAGTTTGGGGTGGGGTGGGTGTGGGAGGTGTGTGTGCTGTTAGAAAAGGGGAGAAAAGGATGGGGAAGTGCAAGAAATTTTTGTGACCGATGCCAAAATGCACCCAATTAGTCTGCCATAAAAAAGTGAACATCTATAAAGTGGGAGCGGTATTAATTGCCATACACCATCTTGTAATGTCTTTTGTATTTAGCTTAAAAGCTGTTTGGGATAAGACTATGTACTGTAGAGGCTACACACAACAACTATTAACCCAATGTTGCTGTGCAAAGAAACAGATGCCAGGCAGCAGGGAAGCAAGCTCTGCAGGAACCTCTCTGCCAACATACATGGGAAAGGTGGCAACAGATAAGACCTATACCATGCACAATGGCATGCTTTATGCCATGTAAAGGGAAGAAGGACTCATGAACTTAATTGGTGTCTGGGCAATAACATATTGTAAATACTGTAGGGGGCGTGGAGGGGAATGCTTGCTTGGTATATAAGAGAATCTAAGAAACTTGGATTCGGATAATCTAAATGGTGTTTGAAAATGGTTTGTATATGGTTAGAAAAGTCATCATAGTGAAATAGTTTGAAATTTTCTTCAACTGAAGACACTAGTTAGCAAACACTGACATGCATCTCAGATTTACTGTTAAATGTGTGTGTAGAATCTGGCTTCAAAAACCTGGAACAGGTTCCTGGAAAGTTCTCTTAAGGCAAGGGCTTGATAAGGGGAAAACAGTAGGTTTGGAAAGCCTGAAAAGCAATTTATTGCTTATTTTTGTTGACCTTTGCATTCACCTTGCTGCTGTGTGAAAGCACAGATTAAAGCAGAGAAAGCACAGAATTTCAGAATAAAGCATAGAGGAAATCTGTTAATATTAAAGTCCTGACATGTTCCCTTCCTGCTTAGATTTTATCCTAACAAAGGGTGTTACATCATGATACAAGAACCCAGGGGAACTATAAAGATGGTAATGATGTATTTTTACTGTTTAGGAGTCAGAGTCATGTTGGGGTAGAATACAAAATAATAAACTAAATAAAAATAAAAATAAAAAATGAGTCTACTGTTTGTATGCATTACCCAATAAATGTCTCATGCAGACTTCATAAATAGCCCTGGTGACACCCACAACTTCCTCCTCTTGTGCGACTGTGTAAAACATTAATGTGTAGGATTAAGTCTTTGGGAAGTGGAAAAGTTCATGCAGTGAGGGAACAGAACTTCATCAGCTTCCTGAGAATCTGCCCCAGCCAGCAGGCTGTGATGCTAAAGAGGTATCCCTTCTCTTTTGGCACAGATTACGTTACATTCTTTTTACAGGCAATGGAGAGAAACAGGAACATTGAATGGTGCTATACATCTTAACTGAAGAGGTTATCCACTGTAGAAGTACTGATCACTCTCCACTTACTTGTCTATGTATCTATAGAGACAAGCATCTCTATAAATGTATCAGTAATGTAATTGTCCATGACAAAAGAAAACAAATATCACCCTTAAGGATTTTGTTGATATACAATATTAAAAAAAAACAGTCAGTACAAATGATAAATACTGTATAATGCTAGATCTGCAAAATCAAAACTTCCGATTCTCAGGTGGGACACCACAAATTTGAAGACACTTCTAAATTTCTGTGACTAAAGATGCTGTAGAACCATAGAATTACAGAATGGTTTTGGCTGGTAGGGATCTTCAAGACCATGTAGTTCCAACTCCCCTGCCATGGGCAGGGACATCTCCTACCAGACCAGGTTGCTCAAAGCCTCATCCAGCCTGGGCTTGAACACTTCTGGGGATGGGGCATCCACAGCTTCTCTGGGCAACCTGTGCCAGGGCCTCACCACCCTCATAGTAAAGAATTTCATCCCTCCTCTAATCTAATTCTACCCTTTTTTAGTTTAAAGCCATTACTTCTTTTTCTATCACTATGCTCCCTGACAGAGTCCCTCCCCAGCTTTCCTGTAGGCCCTCTTTTGGTATTGGAAGATTGTTATATGGTCTCCCTGGGGCCTTCTCTAGGCTGAACAACCCCAACTCCTTCAGCCTTTCTTTATTGTACAGGTGCTCCGGCCCTTGATCATCCTTGTGGCCCTCCTCTGGATTCATTCTTGTACTTCTGTGTCCTTCTTGTGCTGGGTGCCCCAGAGCTGACTGCAGTACTCCAGGTGGGGTCTCATGAGACACCATTCTCCATCTGTCCCTGGGACTAAAAACAGTACTGTCTTCATTGGAAGGGTGTTAAAAAGTCTGTCTATGAAGTTCTATTATTTTGACAATCATCACAGGAATGCTAGAGAGGTAAATATGTACACTACTTTTGGATCAAGACAATAGTGCCATCCAAAAACCAACTGGTCAGGCTGCATACTGAACAACAAAATTTTGACATTTAACTGAATGGTATTCATTCTGTGCAGTGACTGCAAGTATGGCAGTCATTATGTTTTCAGGGTTTACTAAAAGAAAGGAATTCTGTTATGAGCTATTCAACATCCATTCATATAATTTTAACATGAGACCAAACAGTGTTTTGAGCAGTATAAAGGTTCATCTCTAGTATTGAAGTACAAAAGAAAACCAGCACATTTTTCAGAGTCTCATTTTAGTATTGTGAACTTTTTGGCACTTAAATTGGGATTAAAACGTGTTTAATACTCCTGCCACCTGCCCTGGTGATGTGGTGGCTGTGTCCCAGTGGCAGAATTTTGACTGTGACCCATGTCACAGATGACACAGTCACCCAGGAAGGAGGTGAGGAGCAGGTGATCAAGGGCTGAGGTGGGGAGTGGGGCAGGGATGGGGAGGGCTGAACCCAGGCAGGGACGCAGGAGTTGTCCCTGGTGGGACAGGTGGTGGCTGTTCCTTCTTCATCTTCTAGAGCTGGAGGCTCACACAGGCACATGACCAGACCACGTCATTGTGGGTGTGTGACATGGCCACCCCAGGATGGGTGTCTGACAGCCACCAGGGAGACGTGGGACTGACAGCCCTGGCCTGAGGTGAGGAGAGCCCCACACAGGGGCAGGGGCTGCCCGTGGTGACTGAGGGTGGCTGCTCCCTGTGCTTGTTGGCCACAGGCAGTGCATGTGAGTATTCACTGAGTGAGTATTTACTGAGCTATGATACATAACATACCAAAACCACTAACATCATATTTTGACTCAGCTCAATCATTTTTCAAGAACTGTGAAGTCAAGTCCTTTAATTACCTTGCTGACTGCCTAATTACTTAATTTCAATTCTGGTATGGTCTGTGAAGCTGATGTCTTATATTTCTGGGGTTTTGCAATCCTTTTACAAGTTATGAATGTGTTTTCCCTTATTGTTGATGAAAACTTTCGTATTTTACTATCCTACTTATACTAAGTGCCTCAATAGATGTGCAGGGCTTCATCACAGGCCACTGCTTGTTTGTGTGTTAAAAGAATATACGCTATCTTTGTGCAAAACTTTTTAGTGGACCCGGAGTACTACAAATGCTTATTTTTGTGGGTTATGCTAGCGATCCTGAATGTATTGAATAATGTATGCATTAAATGTATTGATAAACCAACACAGAACAGACCAAATAGTCATTAGAGATAAGACTGACCTCATCTCATTTAGATATGTATGATGCAAATTTCACACCATCTGAAACAGACTTTATTTTAAGTAAGTGGAGAGGAGCAGGAACTTTTAGGGATCATTCACTTGACCTGCTTCAGACATTCATTTAAGACAAAATAAATCATATCTTATAATGATTACTTTTAATAATTATTTATTTTTGTCACTGATGATATAATCTTTCAAGTAATGGATATAAACACAGAAGGGTGAAGTTCAGTTAAATTAATTCCATCCTTGCAGACTATGAGCTGTTCAGGGGGCTCTATGTCACACAGGCTTAAGCCATTTTTAGATTATCCATGTTTGTTTTTATTCAGATTGACACTTTGACTGCTTTATGTTGAACTACAGCTGATCTTAATGAATGCCATTGGCCAATGCAAAACACTGAACTCTATTAAAAGAAGTGGCTGCTCAGAATTTGCTATGATCTCCCTGCATATACAGTCTGAAACATGATGCAGAATACCTGCTCCAATGTGGGCTCTCCACAAGCTGCAGGGAAATCTCTGCTCCAGAGCCTGTAGTGCATCATCCTGTCCTCCTGCTTCTTCTCTGGTGTCTGCAGGGATGTCTCTCATGTCTTTTTTTTTTTTTTTTGTCTCTCATATTTTTCTCTTTCATAAATATATTTTCGTAGAGGTGCCACCAGCATCACTGCTGGGCTCATCTGTGTCTCTTGGAGCTAACTGAAACCAGCTGTGTCCAGCAAGGGCAGGTCCAGTCTCTCCTTGCAGAGCAGCCCTTCACTGCCAGTGCCTTGGCATGTAAACCCAATCTTCTTCTTATTTATTTTATTTTATTTTATTTTATTTTATTTTATTTTATTTTATTTTATTTTATTTTATTTTATTTTATTTTATTTTATTTTATTTTATTTTATTTTATTTTATTTTATTTTATTTTATATTTTATTTTATTTTCCACTTTGTTTCAGGATGTAGCCAGGGAAAGAGAGGAAATCAACTCTACACGGTATTGGCTGCTGATCTCTGAATCAGGAAAGGTCCCAAGTGTCAGAGGTTCTTCCCTTGGAGTGATTGAACATGATCAGAAGGTCTTGTTTGGCCAGTGTGATCTGGGGGAGCCCTGGTAAGGAGTTGTCATTCTTTCTGTGATGTAGTGGTGGCTAAGAGCTTGAAGAGGGGCCAGGTGTTAAGACGGCCAGACTTAAGAAGGGACAGAAGAAAAGACATTCTCTGTGGGTCTGGAAGATGAATGACTGTTTATTCTTGCAAATCTTAAGCTGCTGATCTAAGAAAAGCCTGGAGGAAAATTAGGGAGCTCTTTGGTATGTTTGAAGTATCTCTCCTGAACTAATTTAGCTTTTGAAGAGAAAGCAAAGAGTCAGCATCTCAATGGAAATTAGATATCAGTCACTCTGTGTGTCTGGAAGTATATGATTGATTTTACGATCTGCTGTGCTAGACAAGCACTGGTGTCAAATGTCCCTTACGTTAATGTGACACAACCAAAGTTCCTGCACTCTGAAGGATCCTCTCTGTGTAATGCTTGGTATGCAGTAAGTGGTCTGCAGCCAGGAGAGACCAGGTTTCCAGCTAGCTTTCTCCCAGGTTGAGAGAGCAAGACGGCTTCAGCCAAGGATGAGGTCATGGTTTCCTTCCTCTCCTCACTTGTGGCACAAAGGTGAAATTTCCCCCTCTACCCTAAACTAGATCTTGCTGAATAAATGAATGAGGCTTAATCAACTTTAGCAGGCATCTTCTCAAAAGCATGATCTACTGTCAAATGATTTTGCCTCTCTGGACGAAGAGTTTAAAATAACTCCTTCTCAGGGTTTAGTTTATCTTAATAAAGGAGCTATTTTGAAAGTCTGTTACTCCTATAAAACTGTTCAAATCTAGGCACAGTTAGTGTTTTGGTCCAGGGCATGGCACAAATGAGAGCACTTGGCGTCCACCCCAGGAAATCATTTCTTCCATTTGAAGTGAATAAATTTTCCTTAGTCACAGTGTGCTACAGCTCTTTAGGGAGCCTCTGTTTATTTCTAGCAAGAGAAAGGAGCTTGAGCAGTGCTGAGAAGGTGTGTTGTTTCCAGGAAACCCTGTCCTTTGACTACTTAACTTTAAAGGGTGGCTGAAGCACATGTTCAGTCTGCAGTTAGTGTAGACTGTCAGCAGCTTCTAGGAGGTCCCTTGGGCTTTAGTCTAAGGACCTTGTCTTTTGGTGGTAGATTAGGCAGAACCATGAGTCATTGAAACAGAGAACCAGTGAGTTTTCACTGCTGTCTTGCAGCCATTTGTCTTGCATAATCTTAAAAATATCTGCATGCTTACAAATACTGGTTCCTGAAATAGTGTATAGACCATGTGAGACTGGAGACAACGGCATCTAAAGGGAGTGGGAAAGATGTGACTTGTGGGACATCTTAAAGTGGCACATCTTTACTGTGTCAGTGGGACTCAGACCTGTTCCCTTGCAAAAGTGAGAGAATTCACTGGAAAGATAGTAGGTGAATTTAACAGCAGTGCCTCTTTTTGCCATGCTAAAAATAGTTTACAATTGAGGCATAACTTAAGAAGTAAGTTCAGGGATTTCCTTGCTCTACAGCTTTGGGTAGACTGATAATAGGTATGATTTTCCAAAAGATAATAGAAAGGTAGTTTGAATTCAAATTCTGTAAGATTTAAGTATCTCAGTTTCTTTAGGAAAATTTGTCTAGGCAACTTTTGGCCTCTTCAAAATCTTTGCTGACGTGGACTGCTTTTAATTCCCCTCTTTCCAGAAGAGACAGAAGGATGTCATTTCTGGGAGAGCTACTAGAATATTTTCTGCTCTAGATGTTTTTGCTACCAGGTGAAGCCTTTAGAAATTAAGCTAGAGACCTGCAATGCTTTTTGTTCTTGTTATGAATGCATACTGCTATTAATATTTCTCACCATGGCTACAGTGCCTCCATGTGTCTTATCTGTGTGCACACCTATTAAATGAGTGTGGCTTTAGTCTTTGTAGTACACCAGCATATAAAGAGTCACTATGAAGTTTAGATTACAAAGTCAAAACTGGAAAGCGTGGGTATGCTAGTGTTGATATAAATGAAACTTCATTACAGGTTTATTTTATTTATTTATTTCAGTTTGGAAATTAGGAGAAATTTCTTCTCAGAAAGAGTGTTTAGGCATTGGAATGTGTTGCCCAGGGAGGTGGTGGAGTCAGCGTTCCTGGGTGTGTTTAAGAAAAGGTTGAATGTGGTACTTAGGGACATGGTTTAGTGAGTGCTATTGGTGATAGGGGGATGGTTGGATCAGATGATCTTGGAGGCCTTTTCCAATTCTAATGATAAAGACATACGTATATTTATATATTGGAGAAGGTAGCTTCCCATTTGCTTGTATTATGTCCTTGAATGGTGCTCAAGGGCAGTCTGTCCTTGTTTTTTTAACTGTAGGGAATAATATATTATGGGTGTTTTCTTTACAAAGAAACACAAGTTCCGGCAATGGAGAAGGAGGTAGACAAGCATACATAAAGTGATCACAGCAGAAGCTGTACATATGACAAATAGGATTCACAGAGGGAAGTACTTCAGCAAAGACAGCAAAATACTTAAATGACTATACCAACGTGTCTTCTAACCCAGTACAACAAGACCTAAGAGGGCTTAGGAGTGCTGTATATAAGTGGACTAGGGGAGATGGAATCAAACAGCTTTTGTTCTAATGGTGTACCTCAAATATGAACAAGGCTTTATAATACTTGTAATAGGAAAGGATGTATCTGATGGCTTCTGAGTTTCTTTTCAGGCTTGAAACCTTATGACCTCGGTAAGTAACTCATCTGTTTTTGTTCTTAGACTTTGAAGCTGTCGTAGGGCAGGTAATTTTCTTTTATTTGAAGTGGAACATAGCTAAGAGCCCTGTATCAGTTAGTTATTCACTGAAATGAACAGCAACACCATATGCACTTCAACTGCCAAGAGTAGCTCTGACCACAGGTAAAGTAGGTAATAGCTTACAACACTTGCCATTCTGAGTAAGATAACAGCCATGGCACAGCTGTTTACTTAATTTGTGCCAGAGATTTGAAAATCAGGTTAATAACCATCCTTTTCCCACTGTTGGAAAGGCATTGAAGTTATAGTGTTCTCCTAGTGAAAGGAGAAGGTTTTTGCATTAATGAATCCATCTGCTCCTCAAGAGAAAATAAACCAGCTTCATCCCTTCCTTCTCATCCTTCTCTCGCTAGTCTGACCCTTGCTTAGCTCTAATCTTTTGTCTTTGGGGAGAATCAAACTGAATCTAGATGCTGTCAAGTAGCTTTGAGGTGATATTGGCAAAGAAGAAAACTTTTTAGTTTTCAGTATGGTGCATGTCTGAAGCCTTCTGACATTTGATTTCAGTAGACACACACAATCTCAAGTACTTGTCAGATGATGAGTCCCACAAAACATCCCTAATTCAGTCAACCAACTTGTATCATAGCAGTTGCCCAGTCTTAGGGGGCCACACAAACCTCCAGGCTTTCAAGATGAAGGGTATTGTAGGGCAGCAACATCCAGGCTGATTTTTCCTTCTTTAAATATGATTCTGTAATGAGAGAGCATTCTTTCCACTTGGGTTTGATAAAGTAGAGCGAAACAACTTTGAGTCGGGGAGTAAGCTCCAAAATTTGTGTTTACTTGACTTACAGATGATCTGTTCTTATCCATGTAGATTTAACACAGTTCATATGCAAGCATGGCACATACACATCTGCATGCACACGAATATAGCATTCATGTACATTCAGGCTAGGTTTATTTACCAGCTTTCTTCTTTCAGGTGGAATAGGACATTTAATAGACATTCAAAGATGCAACACCATAGAAAGACATATTTTAAATAAGATACAGTGCTGTTATACCTGGGGATTTTTGATAATGAAACTGAAAGCAATTTGAAGTAGGAATATAATGCAGTTTTCACTAAAAGAATTATAAACCTTCAAGATAATTGAGACACCATAACTCAGTGATTCTACTTGGTAGATCTTACTTGGTAGATCAGGTATGTCTACAACATAGTGGTCTGGATCCTCTAGGCTGCAGATAGTTAAGTTCAGGTTGTCTAATAGACATTTAAGGTGTTTATTAAGATCTCATTGCTTGAGCTTTATGCTACAACTGAACTGAATTATAGGATCAGATTTTCTCTATGACCTATTTCATGCTTTAGAACCCCCATATGTGTCTATATATATATATATATATATAACACCAATTTATTATAGCTTCATTCAATGCTTAGCTGTTTTAGTGACAAATTGGTTATGTGTCTTTGGTGATATTGCATCCCGGTCTGTCTCCTACTATGAAACAATGACTCATAATTCTTCTTCAGAAAAAATGAAGAATTCAAAATAGGACGTTTGATGCCATTAGCATCAATAAACTATGTTTTCATTTCTATAATGCTGGCAGCTTTTGTGATACAAGTCATGGGGACCGTTTTATGTTAGCATTAGAAGATCAAATGAATCTTTAAATATATATATACATATATTAATACCCATTCAAACATGTAAATGATTCTCTTAAAATATTTTTGGATCCTAGGTAAAATTGTTAAAAAGACATACATTAGCATGAATCACATGTTAATTGGACATTAAAAAAAAAAAAAAAAAAAAAAAAAAACAATAACCATAATAAAACCCCAAAACACCAAGAAATAACCATTAGTTTTACCCTTTTAGTCTAGAGAGGGAAAAAAAAAAGGAGATGTGATACTCTTAATGATGGAAAATATTGCAGCAAAAAGGTTGGAAATAAATGGTTCACAGTGGACTTGGATGGAAGAAAATAAATGGGCAGAAACAGCAATGTGAGAGGTTTAGTATAGGAAACAAAAAATGTTTCTAACGGTAAGGAAGGTTGAACACTGAAACAGATTGCTTGGGGAAGCTATGAAATCTCTGTCATTGAAGTTTTTAAAAATAGGATTGATAAACTTTTGTCAGGAATGATTTAGGCAGAATTGATTTTACCCAGGGACAGGAGGATGGACTACATGACTTCTGTTTGGGAGTTGTCCCATTATATGCCTCCTATTGAGGGCCTTGCAGGAGTCCTGGAATCAAATGTATGAGGAATGATGGTTCCCAGGACTCAGCTAGGTAAATTCCTAGCTCAAAGCCCCATAGTGAATGGGGCTACATCAGGCTGGTGGCCAGTGATTAGTGGGGTTCCATGGGGCTTCATTTTATGGCCAGTTCTCTTTAAGGTTTCCATAAATAACTTGGATGTAGGACATGAAGGTGTACTGAGTAAGTTTGCAGATGGTATTAAATCGGGAAGAGCTGTTGACTCTGTCAAGGGGTTTGCAGAGAGGCTTTGCCGAGAGATCTTGACAAAGTAGAGAGCTGGGCAATCACTAACAATATGAAGTTTAACAACAGCAAGTGCCAAATTCTGTACCTGGGAAGGGGTAATCCTGGATATATGTACAGTCTGGGGGATGAGAGGCTGGAGAGCAGCCCCACAGCGAGCGGTCTGGGAGTTCTGGTTGACAGCAAGTTGAATATGAGCCAGCAGTGAGCCCTGGCAGCCAGGAGGGCCAACCGTACCCTGGGTGCATCAGGCATGGCACTGCCAGCTGGGTGAAGGAAGGGATTGTCCTGCTCTGCTCTGTGCTAGTGTGGCCTCACCTTGTGGACTGTGTGCAGTTTTGGGTGCCACAGAATAAAGATATAAAACTACTAGAGAGTGTCCAAAGGATTTCTACAAGGATGGCAAAGGGTCTAGAGAGGAAGACATATGAGGAGTGGCTGAGGGTGTTTGGTTTGCTGAGTCCAGAGCAGAGCAGGCTGAGGGGAGGCCTCATGGCGGACTGCAGCTCCCTCAGGAGGGGAGTGGAGGGACAAGCACTGAGCTTTGCTCTCTGGGGACAGCTGCAGAACCTGAAGGAAGGGCATGGAGCTGCATCTGGGAAGGTTCCCATTGGATGTTAGGAAAAAAGTTCCTCACTGAGAGGGTGATCAGGCACTGGAACAGGTTCTCCAGGGAAGTGGTCATGTCACTGAGCTTGCTGGAGTAGAAGAAATATTTGGACAATAATGTCAGACACATGGTCTGATTTTTGGGTGGTCCTGTGCAGACTCAGGAGCTGGTCTCAATGATCAGTGATGGACTCACCATCCCTGGGGATGTTTCAGGAAAGGTTGGACTTGATATTTTTTAATATATATATATATATATATATATATGTGTATGTATGTATATAACATCTGTGATCATTCTCTGTCCAACACCATTTTCTTGGATTTTATTTAGAAAAGCTGTTATATTTCTGTTGATTCAGATCTGTTCATCATCACAACTGCAATAGGCTGATTATATTTATGCCTGTTAAGAGATAATGATACATCTTATGAAAAGACAATCTATGTTATCAAAATACTATTAACCACAGAAAAGCATTGAAAACCTATTAATATCTGTTACACTGAAACCATAAGATGTCAGGATGAGGAGTTTGCAAAGACCTAAGTAGTTTATTTATATATATAAATATATATTTTAAGATTTCTAAACAAATGAATATCGATTGCCTTCTTTCCCTACCTCCTTGGTATTGTGGGTCTTTCTCTTATTTCTCCCCTCTTTTTTTTTTTTTTTTTAAAGTATTATTTTTTTCCCCAGAAAATGCAGTCACTCACTGAATTTTAAAAACTAGAAACAACTGCTCTATCTGCATTACCAGAAAAAGTGTAAGAAGTAGGAATAATGTCAGGATGGAATCTAGACATAACACAACTGTTACCCAACAGTGTTTTGGCAAGGGTTTTGGAGAATTATAATTAAAGAAGTTATAAACACAATGATTGTTTCAGAATCTGTCTTTTATTTGTAATACTTGTCTGCAGTCCAGTACATTTTTTATTATCTCTTTAGGTTCCTTGTCAGTATATTTTCTACAAAAAGCAGTAAAAATTGACAAAATTACAAACTTCCAGTTAGCAGTCATGCCCAAATTCACATTTGTCTCATACATCCTGAGTGATAACAGCAACTGAGTGATACTTTTTTGAAACTTGAGTGCCGGTACTTCAACAAATTCCAGGGGTGCCTGCAGGATGGAAACCCGAGGGTGAAAACTGTTGGTTGCTGAGGGAACTGCTCATTGCACTGGTGATCACAACATGAGGGTTTTGGAGCTCCTTCACCTAAGGAGCTCCAGTAGTCCACATGGCCAGAGGTCTGTATATCCGCTTCTCTGTGGCCCGCTTTTGAGTAAAACTGAACATCTATGCTCACTGTTATAATCCAATTTCAAACATATTGCAGGAGTTAAGCAGTTAAATCAAGATGATAATCATGGTTTAAAAACAAACTATGACTAGGAGACACCTCCAGAGGAGGAACAGTGTCAGTGCTGCAGGGAGAAGACAAGAATCAGAGAATGTCAGTGAAAGCCAGCTTTGTTCAAAAGTTTTTGGTTTTGATCAGAAACGTGGTGAGTGGATGAGACAACATGCTGTGAGGAGTGGTGGGTTGCATGCTTTCTTGGTGGATGTGTTCTTTCAAGTAAATAAATGGGAGAAATACTATACCAAGCATTAGAGAAGAGGCTGGATTCGGTGATAGTATAGTTTGTTCTGGCTTTAACTTCTGTAGTTACTCCTTGTTTATCATACACTCCTCAACTCTGCTTGTCATATGCTTCTGACAAACATCTAATGATTTTTTATTTTTTATTTTTCATTTCATATTGTAAATTGGAGTATTTTCTGTATTGAGCCCATATATCAAAAAAAGATCCAGTCTCTACTCTAACTGTCCCAATAGGTGAAGTGAGTGAGTGGAATTGTCTGGGCTTTAAGCAGCCACAAGTCTCCTCTCTACTCTATTTGCTGGAATTACAAAATCGTGTTTTAGGTATTTAAAACTGTCTCAAATATAATATGAGGATTGGGATTGCCTAATTCATGGAGGGGGAAAGAAGATTTCTTTTTCTGCTTATATTTCAGTAAAAGCCACTCTTGCCATTATATTTTTAGTAGTTAATCTTAATTTTTTTAAATAGAAATAAGGCTGAGAGGCACCGTCATTGCTCCCTACAACCTCCTGAGCAGGGGGTGCATAGAAAGAGGCACCAATTTCTACTCCAAGAGAACCAATCGTAGGAGGGGTATTAATGGCACAGATCTGCATCAGGGGAGGTTCAGACTGAACATAAAGAAAAAGTTCTGTACCATGAGGGTGGTCAGACATTGCATCAGGCTTCATACTGAGGTGGCTGATGTCGTGTGCCTGTCAGTGTTCAAGACAATTTGGACAATGCCTTCAATAATATGCTTTAACTTCTGTTTAGCCCTGAAGTGGTCAGCCATTTGGACTTGACCTTTGAAGTTCCCTTCCAACTGAACTATTCCATGAAAGCAAATGACTCCATCTGTCTTTATGTCATCTGTTTATGGAGTTGCACTGTAAGCTGTTACTAGCTAGTTGCCTTTGCCTTTGTTCTATGTACATTACACCTAGGGTTTTTATGCTTTCACTCTCTATATCGCATTTTTGAAGTTTTTTTCAAGGGCTCTAGGTGGCCCTTCTTGAGCTGGGGAGTTTGACCAGGTGAACTCCAGAAGTCCCTTCCAACTTGAAACATTCAGTGAAAATTGTTGGTAATGTCTAGGCATGAGAATAATATTTGAACCCTTGCATAGTGAAGAGAAAACAG
The DNA here is from genome assembly GCF_963932015.1 of Anas acuta. NCBI lineage: Eukaryota > Metazoa > Chordata > Aves > Anseriformes > Anatidae > Anas > Anas acuta. The sequence goes on from NC_088979.1 coordinate 15,507,498, forward strand.
TCAAGTATTTTATTGTAGCTGCAGTCACGTAGAATGTAAAGTCTTTCAACAGTAATGCCTATTAGAGTGAAATACACTTAAGAATCCTTTGATACTTATCAGACCTATATTCAGTTTCTAAATACTGGGAATGCTGTACCTCTGTATCTAGTAGAAAGCGTGACAAAAAAAATGTCCAGCTGGTTTGGCAAAGTTAGCTATGGCATTAAGCTGCAGCCAGTTCTGTCTCCTCGTAAGCTTCTCCTTAGCTTTACAGTGTCTTAGATATTCAGCTGTAACTGATTTCTTAATACTTTCATTGAAATACACAATATGGTATAGGATGTTTTTAAAACAGATGTTTGAATGATTTAGTCAGCTCCATTACTGATAAGAAATGGCTGAAATTCCTTTGTGCTTTTTGGAGAACATTTCTGCAAAATCCAAGAAACAGAAGGTGGTTCTGCTTGTAAAATAGTCTTGTTTGCCTCTTATAAAAGAGGAAAAAAAAATGCTTTGGCAGTTGCTAAGTGTTGAGGGTTTATTTTTATATTTATTTTTATTTTTTAAAAATTAATTTCATTATTTTGAGCACCTGGCAAAGACTCACTTGAGCTGTTTAGCAGCAACATAATGTAGCCACAGCAACTGGGCAAATACTGCAGAGGACTGGTTCCCAATATTCACATATATTCACTTACTGTCTCTCTGTAAGGATATTTGCAGAATAACGACTTGTGGTTTGACTTGGATGAGGGGGCAAAGAACAGTGTACTGTTGCCATTTGCTGGACCTTGACTGAAAGGGGCCTCTGAAGCCCCAGTCTATTCTCTGAAATGTGCTGGCTGCATGGTGGGTAAGATGTGCTCTCCATAGATTTGATGACGCTATTCACCCTCTTTTATTTCACTTTGATTTTCTAGACTCTATGGCAACCCCAGCTTGTTTCTCTCTTTCTGAGAGAAGACTTCTCATCCTTTCCTTTCTTCTTTATGAGTTTCTGAAGCATTTGAACCATTAACTGTTGCTTTTTTTTTTTTTTTTTTTTTCTCATAGAAGCAGCCTGTAACTTACAAAGTTTAGATATTTATCAGCATTTGTACCTTTAAAAGATGATCGATTTCAGCTAATTTTTTTATCATTTTAGTAAAGTGAAAAATATAAAATCTGTTGCCAATGTTTCTTTTTGAATCTGCTGTTTTGCAGATGAATTAGGCTATTTCCTTTTCTGACACGAGAGCTTGCTCTTGATGCTTTTTTTTTTTTTTTTTTTTTTTTTACCAAAGAGACTAAGAATAGTCACATTTTTCTCCAGATAAAATGTTTTGCAGAAAACTAGCATGAAATCTAACAAAGAGATGAATTGTGCAAAGAGCAGGCATAGAGTGCCTGTGTTCAAAAGAGCTTGACAACTTTTCCCATGTCTCCTACATATACCACTTATTTGTATATGGCTTATCAGGAAACTCAGCTTTTTGAAGATGCTTCAACTGCTGAAGACCAACAACAGCTGACAGTAACCAAGCTGACACAGTCCTTGATTAGAGAGCAAAGAGGTAGCTTTCCAACTGAATTATGATTCCCTACTGAATGATGATTTCTTTTCATCTTTGTGTGTGTGTGGCACATATTTCCAAATAAGATGGCTGCAGATAAAGTTTTAAGCTGAACAATAAATGCCAGGGAGAAAGTATTTATTAATACAATGACCACCTTACAGTTTTTTTGGTTTGTTTGTTTGGTTTGTTTTGTTTATGTGCTGTGCCACTATGATTAGATGAATTCAGTGAAAATCAAGCCAGAAATTTAACACATCGTAACTGATCTTGTTATTCTCATGGTGAACTATTCATTGTTTTCGGCAGATTTGATGCCTGCATTTGTCACTCGATACAGTATGACCTTGGCTACCAGATAACAGGGGACCTTGTCTACTTAATATAGCTGACAAAAGGCACTGTAATATGTATAATATACATTAACTGTGACTAAACTACACATGACACAACTAGAAGAACAAACACTTGGTGATTGTAATCTTTCATTATGACTGAGGGGTTTTATTTCTTCTATGGGGTCAGGAAAGCTGGCATATAAAGCCTCTGTCTCTTTGAAGTGCATAAATCTAAATGAAGTTTCCCTGAAGCAGTGGGATTACAAGCCAGGGGAAAAAAAAAAAAAAAAAAAAAAAAAAAAAAAGCAGACAACTAACATAATGGAAAAGTAAAACTTAGGCCTACAAAGAAAATAGAGTGTAACTTGGCAGTATTTGAGAGAAAACATCTCCAAAGATTCTGCAGACTTGGGCTAGCAGAAGACAGTTGGCTGCACTACCACTGCTGGCACTGCAGAGACGCACTTCACTTCTCTGTTCCACTTAATAGGCACAAGCACACACAATACAATTCTTGTCACATATATATATATATGAGGAAATTATTCAACAGGAGAGGAAAAAATCCGCTTTGAAAAAGGAAGGGTTAAAGCATTTCTCTTTCCATTACTCTTCTCCATAATATTTGTCCTGTAGTGCTATTAGCTGAATAAGTGCACTTAGACATCCCATACACCACATTTATGAAGGGAAAATCAGTCTTCTGGATGTAGTTATCCCAGATACAGGGAAAAAGGGTATGACTAATTTCAGTCACTCTAGCGAGTGAGAGATCACATTCTTATCAGCCTAAACACTCCTTTTTGTAAAAAGGATATTCAAAAAATTCTAGCTCCAATTCCATAGAGGCTGAAGTATACATTAAAAATAAATAGTTGAACCAGCTAATTATTAATTGTAGGAGTAATGCCTAAGATGTAGCCTACACAAATTTTAACATAATGTTGATATGCAAGCTCTAGTTTGCACCCAACATAACATTGTGGGTCAGCATCTGTAAAATGCCTATTTCTAACAACCTAGACTTGGACAGAGCCCTCTTGTAGAGTGAGAGGGAATATTTTCCATGAAGATTAGATGTTTAACAAAACATTCTTAAAATTCCATTCATACACAAACCTCACCTTAAAGCACAGTTAGTTATGCACATGCAAACATGTAGGTGTTTCTTATCCTCTCACTTGCTGTTCAAGAATGGAATAGTTACAGGTTTAACTTCCACTCTCAGACTGACACAAATTGCTTTATCATTACTATTTTATTTTTACAGTCATTTCAACCTAAAATTTCCTCTCAGCAGTGTAGCTTTTTATTAGCCTTTTGAAAACATCAGGTCAGAAAATCCAAACTATAAAGCAGCCATTACTTAGTTATTGATGCTAACCCTTTGATAGGTCTGGGGAAGTGAGGTAAATTATGTCTGGGACTTTAAACATTTTTTCCTTTTCATTTCAGCAAGCAATAACATCAGAGACATCAACTTAATCCCTTCAGTTTCTAATCAGTATTGTGGACACATTTATTTCAGAGACCGAGCCTCTCTGCAGCTATTGAGAATTTCAAGTTGAAACGTTAATGATTATAAAAATGTCACTGAGATGACATAGTGCCCCTTTCTGCTGCCTACAGTTTTGCAGAAAAACAAAGTTACTGAAAGTAGCACTTGTTCATCCTGGTGAAGTGCAATATTACTGAAACCATTTTATATGCATAAATTGACATTTTACAAAAGACACTATACTGAAGTGCTACTAGTTTTAGTCAGCATAAATTAGTTTGTTCTGGGAAGTGTCCTCTTTCCTCATCCTCCAGAAAGTGGGATATGGACTATCTGGTGCTGGAGAGTCTCATTACCTGTTTCCTTCATGCGTGTCCTTCCCTGGTGTATGTGGGAATCTCAGACCTCAAGACCGAACTTTACTAAAGGGTTATTTTTGCTTCCTTTGAGTAGATATTTTTGCTGTCTACCAGTCAAATCTCACAGAGAAGGCTGAGAGAGTGGACAGAAGTTACTTATTTTCCAAATGAGTATGTTGAAAGTCAGATTTTATTCTTAAATAATAACTCTGGACTTTGATTTCCATTCCTCCTCTCTCATAAGAGAACATCAGGAAATAACAGTTACTAGAAGTTACTTCAGTTTGCTTTCTGAACTCCATGAAGCTGTTAGTGATTACACTCCAAGGAACAGTCCCCCAAAACCTCCCCCTGTAAAAGCTAGGATTTTCATATAAGTTCCTTACACCCAGAGATCAGGCTTCAAAGAGAGTAATAAAACTTGTGATGCAATAAATAAACAAATAAATCATAAGAAAATACTGCAATTTTTAAAACTGTTGTCCAGTAGAGGAGTACGCTGAAAAGCTTGAAAGCTTTCCTTCTTTTAGCAAAGAGGAAAACTTCTCTTCCACATACAAGACAACCTCGGTGAGGGGAAAGACAGCTACCATTGCTTGAGAAATTTAAATGAGGCAGAGCAATTCTTCAATGTCCCTTCTTGTAAAGGAAAAAAAAATCACTCCTAGAAAGGAAATGAAAATCATCATTGGCCAAGATTTAACCTTTAACCAACATGGTACTGTTTTCAAACCACAGTCAAATCTTTTTTTTTTTTTCTGTTGTCTTCTTTAATAGCTTCAGAGTACTTCAGCACCAATGGAATTTTTGATCATTTTGTCCAACATCTCTGAAATCATGTAGACAACACAAATGACTTCTGAAAGTTTTCACCTGTAATCTTTATAGCTAAAATATTTAAAATCTAATAATCAGTTTTGCGGTCAAAAACGACAGTAAATCTATTCTGTACCATACTTCAAAGACTTGAGGTGATTTATACCCATCTTGAGTGTTAATAAGCAAAAATAATATAATCTATTACACTTTTGTATAAAAATTGCCATGCAGCAGTGTAGAGTCTAAGGGAATGTTGAGCAAAAATTTGTAGCAATAGTGTGAATTATCTACATCATACCACTGCTCAATTAAATATACCAGGATTAGTTAAACTCTGAAGCATGAGCTTTTAAACTAATGTTTAGAAAAGTTTTACGTTTCTGAGAGCATTAACAGACATACCTCTTAAACAGAAAAGCCCTCCTTTTAACATTCAGTTTATGTTTTATGAACAAGTAGGTCTGAAAATCAAGGCTAAGTTGGATAGGACCTTGGCCAACCTGATCTGGTGGGTGATGTCCCTGCCTACGGCAAGGGGGTTGGAGTTAGATGATCTTTATCTTCCAACCTAAACCATTCTATGATTCTATGATTCTATGATCTGTATTTATGGAAGTGCAAATCAGATGCAAGTCCATTAAAATCAGCAGGTATCGGTGTTTCATTCCCTTCCACTCTACACTATATATAATCTACAAAATACAGAAGGAGCTATTTTCATTTTGATTCCTTTTCTCTTTCTAGATGAAGGGTGTGTTTATTTAACCACCAAATGTGGAATTTCGAATCATTTCTGTTGAAAAACTTTAGACTTCTCAATAGCATTTGCTTTTGTTTTCCTAGTCCTTGCAGTAACAGCAAAGGAAGATGGGTGCACAGACCTGAAAGTCATATTGATTCAACCTGGTGTTCATCATTGGCAATTACATGTTCTCTTTGTGTGAGCAGAGGCAGGTCTATTTTTCCAAACTTCCATTGCCAAGCACAACCCATGCACACTGAATCTTACTGGATTCATACCTAGGTCTTTCACTTCTCTGACTTACAGAAACACTTTGTTTGTTTTCCTGAGATAGTTACTGTTGGACAGTGTTTTAAGCCATCACCTAGCTCTAATGTTAGTGAAACAGTATATTTCAAGGACTTTAATTACGTAAATATCTGCACATGGTGACCAACCTTGTTACCTTGGCATTTTTGAGGATATTATTTACAACCTTCCATTGTTTCATTGTTTCAGTTTGTGTATTTAAGTCTTTAAAAGTATTGAAAGTATTGTCTTTTTTTTTTTTTTTTTTTTTTTTTTGGAGGGGGGAGGAGGACGGTGGAATATGGATTTCACTTTTAACATTTGGCTTATTCTTTTCTAAATACAGAAGAAAAAAAAAATCTGTCAACCACATCTATTGACTAAACTTTCCAAAATAATGTTTACTTTCTCATCTTTGCAGTGAAATTAAAAGTCAGTACTAACACAAGCGATAGTTTGCCAATAAATGCAAACTACTTTGGCCTTTCCTGTTCCTTCTAAGACAGCTGACTCCTAAAATAAATGACAGTAGCATTTTCAAAGCTGCTAAATAATTCTGATCCTACTGAAGCAGATACTGTCTGACATGAAGAATCCTAGAACTGGTGAATCTGAACAGACAGGAATAACTGAATGAGCAGAATTCACTGTTAAAACCTTGATAAAGAGCTTAAGATAAAAGGAGAGATTTATATTGAAATAGAAGCTTACAGTAGTAGATAGGTTTAATTTACTCTGCCATATAGTAAGCAAAAAGGCATGTAAAAGGTGGGTAGAAAGATTTGGCTTGTAGATCAATACTCTTGCTCTCTGCCCACAAAACAATTCATCTCTGCAATACAGAGCAAAAGTAAAGGGGAATTTAATGTCGAATCAGTTAACCACAAGCTGCAATTGAAAAAACACACAGTATCAATAGCACAAGTTCTTCCTAGCAAGTGACACCATCCAGTGCATTCATTGCAATATATTAATTACACATGACAGTCAGCTTGATCTCCCAGGTTAACAGCATACCAATCAATTGCAAGTGTCTCCAACATTCTGTTTAGAACTACATTTTTTTAGCTGAGTCTAAACTTCTTAGAGAAAAAAATAATTTCAGCTATTTACTATAAGCTCTATTTATCTACACAATTTGCTTTTTGAAGGGAACACAACTTTTTTTGTTTGGGAAATAAATGTAGTCACAACACTATCGTTATGAAACCACACTTGGAAATTCCATTTGGAAACAATCGCTGTTATGTCTCCCAACACCAATCAGTAGACTTTAAAACATATACATTCAAAAATAAATAAATAAATAAATAAATAGCAAGCGCAGCGAAGAAGGGGAGTACAGTAAAGGGGAGTATAGTAAAAAGGAGAGAAGGAAAGGAATCAGATTGTTAAGTTCTTCCAAGAACAGGATACTTTGCCGGAACATATATGGATGGAGGTGAGCTGTGCAGAGCATCCTTTTTTCTCCCAAGTTACTTTAAAACACCAAGGGAGGTGTTGAATGTATGAACACCTTCTCCAAAGTGCCAGAGCAAATGCTACTAGGCAGGTACTGGAGTCCATTACAGAATATATCAAAAAGACAAATGCATTAGACAAGGTAGGTTACTTAGCAAAGGGCAATGCCAAACAAACTGTTTTACACCAACTCTTGCTGGATAGTGGTGATTAGCTCATCAGTGCTTACAGGCGATGTAGTCTTCAAAGCAGCTACCTCCATAAGTCTGCCAAAGGGACTTTGGAGTCAGATATACTCAGGGAATGATCTGGCCACAGAGGAAACAGCCAGAGCTTAAATTAAATTAAAATTTACTCCCAGTGTTTCATTTGTAGACTAGATTTCATTGTTTTGGTTACTTGCCCATTTTCTTCTTTGGGGCCACAATGTGAGCTGGAGACATCAAAAATATGAATAGTTCAAGTGCTCAGTACAACTAAATAGTGGACAGCAGATTTCTCTTCTTCCCACTGTGTACCAAACTATTCAAACATTTGGGTTTAGATTCTTGGCTGCTGTAAACAAGAATTGCTGTAGTTAAGCCCACAGAAGTGGGCTTACACCTGTAAAACAATCTGACCTCCTCCAGCGATGAGTTTGCCTGCGTATCGCTCAGGTCAGATTCACTTGTCTGTATTTTCTTGGTTTCTGCTTTTTAATGGCTGCACTTTGCCCTTGTAGCCAGAGGGAGTTAGCAATAGAACTCAAAGCACTATATTATTTTTGAATATGAATCATGTTTATGTCCCATCAGTACAGCAATACTTCCTTTTACACTAATGAGCTACTAAAATCTGTGTTAGAGGATCACTAATCTTTCAAGAGGTTAATACGTATCTCATCCAATTCTAACACTTCCTTGACAGAAGAGGGAATTTGGGAACAGAGCACATTTTATTAAAAAGAAAAGTAAACATGCATACAAAGAGAAGTGCTTTGTCAAGGCTTGGGAGTGCCTGTGTTGTTATTTCAGCTATTTATACTGGAATAAAAGCTTTCACTCTGACCCCATTTTTTCCACTGTTTTGCTCTGAAATGACATCAGTCTTTTGACATGATTGCAGTCTAAAAAATGCACAACATCGTAAGGTCAAAGATGGGGCACAGAAGCAAATGTTAATGCCTGTGACCCAACACAACAGCACTCTGTTAGAGGTATCTGCTGTGTATCTGCCAGGCAATGGGCATAGACAGGGGATGACCCACGTAGGCAGAATCAGGAAAGACAGGGTCATCGAGTGATGCCTGGAAGACTTGGGCGGTTAAGCTGGTGCTCAGACTCTATGAAGTGAGTCTCAGCTACCAGGGAGAAAAATCTCAGTAGTGCAGAGCAACACACTGCTCAGAGAGGCTATGCAATTCGTGGGGGAACAAGCAGTATCAAGGGGAACACACACGTGTTCAGCAATTACAGCAGAGTACAGTGAGAAAATTGAATCCTCTTCAGAGATAAAGGTGTAATGTGCCCTTGTTTTCAGCAGAGGAAAAGGAGTTTTGGTCTCCTGCCCTCTCCTTGAATACCTGTTTGTGCCCTTGATGACCTCTGCAGGCATATTTATTAACAGCCTGTGACAAGCCAGCCTCCAGGTCCCACATCAAGTTATATGCACTGAAAGCTTTCTCATATGCAATCATTGCTGCTTAGTCTACATTTTGTCCTTCGATCTGGATGTAAATTTCAGGCCATTTGTGACAGTCACCGGAATTACTCACAGTATACAAAAGCCGTGTAGTAGCTTATTCAGGAAAACTGAAACCCAAATGAATTTACCAGCTACTCCCTGCTCTCTACAGTAATGTGTCAGCGCTGCTCCTCTGCAGTAAGCAAGAGCAACAGGAAAAACACTGAGAAATACTGTAGTAATCATCTGCTGCCTGTAGCTGACATACAATTTGGTGTGCTCTGGAAACCTACGCAGTACAGAAGCAGCTTATTTTGTTTCTGCTACTGCTGACCTAGTTTGGCTGTACCACTGCAGGAAAGTAACAAACCACACAATGAATAGGAAAATCGACCGTGGAAGTTATGGATATTAAGACATTATATACAATTTTGTCTGACAAACTTTCATCTAACACATTATCACTGAGCAGATCATATTTTTTGCAGTGGCCCATTCATTATTCAAAGTTCTGTGTTGAATCACACCTGGCAGTCCATTCTGAAGAGCAAATTAAGAGTATTCAAGACAGGAGCAGTTTTGACCAGATGGTGAGTACACCTTCTGCATCAGTTCCCCGACTGCCTGAGTGCAACTCATTCCAAGCAATCATCACAAGTAACTGGATGTTGAACAGCTTCTCAAAACTATCCATAACTTTATGGGTTAACCTGATTTATGCAGAGACAAAATGAACCTCTTTGTGTTACTGTGTAGGAGCAAATAGGCATCACTTCAAAAGCCCCTGCATGCATATGGTCTTGGACGAGAAATGTCCTGTTGTCGACGGAAGGAAGACCCAGACGCTCAATATGAGTGAACAGTGAACTTCAACTTTAATGGATAGCTCAGTCGCCTTTTATCTAGTTCGAACATAATCAACTCATATATATTGCAGAAACTAAGCTCAGGATTGGCTAACACTTCCCGGGCTTTTCAGTCAGTTCCTCCTTCTTTTAGCTACCTGTCCTGCCTTAGGGACTTTCCCGATCACCCAAAGGCATCGTGTCCTTGAGCCTGATTGGCTCTCAGCCAGCTGCGTACGTGCCCAGGCTCATGTGAGTTGAGTACGGTACTTCACTAGCCCATTGCCTCCTAACTGCTCAACATCCACATGCCCTACTTCACTTAACCATTCCTCCACAATGTCCCAGGCCATTTTATTTTTCATGCTGACTATTTTAGCTCTAGTGGGATATAGCAGAAGAGTTTCTGGGGCAACATAGTTCCAGTGAAAAGGAGCAGTAATGTAACATTAGTAGTTTTCTGTCTGTTTTGGTATATGAAGATGTATCAAGCTCCAACTCATTACTGAAGTTTGCTGCTCATTCACCATTGGCTTGTTCCCTCTATGCTCTATGGCATTTTCCATCCCTATTAGTCTCTCTCTCTCTCTCAAAAAAAAAAAAAAAAAAAAGGAATAAAGGAATGTCCCTGTCCATACCCTCTCCTTATTTTGGAAGCAGGAGATGTGAGGAAACTGCTTATTACCCAAAATGCCTCCCAGGATCTTAAGCATCTAATCAGAGCTAGTTCTGGACAAGAACTGCACAGACAGCACAGTCTGCATGGATGGAAGTTGTACTGACAGGACAGAATATTCTCTGTCCAAAAAAGCAAAGAAAGTGAGCCCAGCCACATCACTTGGGGAGAAAGGAAGAGATTTTGAAATCTGTAATGTCTCAGCCAGCCTTCTCTCAGAGCAGTCAGGAGTTAGAAACTCAGCCAGAAGGTTCTGGGAACGTATTTCAGGAAGTCCACAGAGGCAAGATCAGCAACATATTTCTGGTCAGAGAAAGGTGAAAACACTTTACACACTTAGTTGTAAGCCAAGTTTGACAACTTGTCTTTAAAGATGAGGAGAAGGAAGAGAGAAGCTGCTTCATAAGTCCTAAAGGTAATCTTGAAGTTAGGTTTGGAACTATTTTCCTTATTTATTTCTGTAAAGTTCACTTTTTTTTTTTTTTTAAATCCATGTTTCAGTTAAGAGTTCTCTTATTAATGAGTTATTTATCCATTGTTTCCTCCATCCACCATGCTTCATCTATGCACGGTGAGATTAGGCTTCTTTAAACCAACTTTTGGGTTGGTTTATGAACTAACTCAGGTTGAAGAAGGAAACAAATTCATTTTCTGTTATGGTATATGCTTTGTGTTCCACTTAATATATGCCAGGTTTCTCATGTAAAGCATTTCAGAATATTACAGTAATATGAATAGGCACAGACTGTATGAAGATGCCTTTACAAGATGCTCTACATGAAAGTATATGCAATTTTCTCTAGTGATGAGTAGAATAGTCCACAAGGCAGGAGACAAGTGAAGCTTGCTATTGCACCCATTGAATATAGTGACCAAACTTGTCTTGACTTAAGCCATCTGAAAATGTTTTTCTGCAGTTTACTATGTGGTAATTTAGGTTTCTTATTTCTAGCTCATAATAACATCTATGTCACCATATATTTAACATAGAATGGAAGTCACTGTGTAACTTAAATGCTGGTATGTATAAATGGAACAAAACAGGGCAGTAGGATGAATACATGCACATTTTCAGTGCAGGACTACTTAGACCTTATTTTTTGGTTTGCTAAGCATCTACAATTAGAGGCACTTACTTACAGCCAGCTGAGCTCACTGTCCCCTTAAAGTTAAGGCCTACATATGCAGTTAGTTATCTGTAATCATGAAAAATTAACGTTCAGAAATATTGCCCAAAATCACAGATTTGAGAGCAGAGTCAGAAGTACAACCCAGGTCTCCTAGATCTAACGTTATTTACTAAATGATGTGTAAGCCAAAATTCAGAATGATACATATAATTAAAAAAAGCCCCAGCAGTGTTATTATATGTTTAATTACAACATAGTTTGCAGTTTTAAATATAACATAGTTAACATAAGGTGTTTTGGGCAGAATTCTGTAAAGCACTGTACAAGCACTGAATATTTTACAACAAACGTCAAGCCACCCTGAGGGATGTATGCAATACTAAAGATATTAGGCACAGGCACAATATATACATTCAGAGCATCATATACTTTGTTGGTCAAGGAAATATCTGACTACTACAGAATCGTAGTACAATATTGGCATACCCATGGATTTCTATTCATAATTCTGTTTTCAAAGATAAAGTTAAAAGAACATCAGTATTAAAAAACATAATAATAAAAAATTAAGAAAACATTTACTTTAGATTCTTCACTTTGAAGAACACTGATTCTGAAAAGCCCCAGTGTTTATAAGATGATGAAAGGCCACATCTTCGTAGGACTTCCATGAAACCTGAACCATTTATTTTGTCAAACCTGTAGAACTACTTTGGTTTGTTTGATGCATGAAATATTTTTGCTAGTCCAGTCTAATCCTTGAGTTACTAGTGTCTATTTTGATAGAGTTTGCTGAGAACAGTGGTCTACAGAGAACTGGGCTGAACCCATCAACTCATTTTTGAAGCTTGTATCCAGGTTTCAAGTGGTCATAACTTACTGGTGTTCCTATCTTGCCTGAGTTTTAGCTAGTCATAGAAACACAAAAAACTATTAATCATCCAGCTATAAATTTGTAGGAAAGATCTGATGCCTCACATTCCTCTGCATGATAAATTGAGCCTAAAAAATTCCTACATTTAACTTCATACAAAGTCATACGGGGATTGAGAAAGACAGCTGAAGAACTGAAAGACTTAATAGTGAGAAACTGAAAGACTTAATAGTGAGAACTGGAATAGATTAACCAGGCAACAGCAGAACATGCACTGTTTATCATGTGTTGTTCTCACTTGCAGCAGTATTTCTAAACTTTGGTATTCAAGTAAGTTCAGATTTGTTTAGCACATTGTACATGCAATTTAGATTGTTTCCATGTAGCTGTTAGCACTTTGAATTTTTGAGTTATTGCTGTCATCTTTAAACTTGATCAAGAAAAGAATGAAAATGAAAAGCTGCTGGCACAGTGTCATGTGTGCTGGTACTGTATCCAGGCCTATTTGCAAACCTGGTGGTAAAAAGGTGTCTAAAACCAATCAGCAGTGAATCTTCTTTACACGGCTGTTCCATGCCATATCAAATTGACATTGTGCATAAAATTGTTAACAATGTCTGTTGTATTTTTAGAGCCTTATGCATTTTTAATGAGGGGTTCAATCCTTGAATAAATCTACACCTAAGTAATTGTGTGATTTTTACAAATATGATCATGAGTCACTCTGATTAATGGTGTGTCTGAAGTGGCAACTGGGCTGAAAGCAGTGTCAGGGAGGGAGTGAATGTAAATGGATATAATCAGGTTATTGGTGTCTCCTAAATATTTTATGTGTTGACTGATATATCAGATGATTTGGAAAGTTAAAAGATGAATTTTCCAGTGAGAACATTTATTGACAAAAAAAAAAAAAATCTGCTCCAACATGCACACTTTTGCCTAAGTAAGCCTCATGGAAATAAAAATATATTTTTTATTTCTTATTGACAGAAATTCCAGGACATCTTGGAATAGCACATGGTAACTTTAGGCAATAAATAGGTAAATAAAAATTGATTTTTGCTATGTAATCCTTGTGAAGCCAAGTTAATTGAGTTTCTGAGATTATTCCTGCTGTATATTAAATTCATTTTTCATACTGAAGTCTTTTTACTTTGTACTTACTCACAGGTGGTGTAGTCTAGAAGGATAGCATTGGAAAGCCTTAATATCAACTGTATATGAGCTTTGACTAAAGGAGAAGCATACAAAGAAAGGCCAGATTTAAAAGCAGTTATTTTCTATTTTTAAAACAAAATGATAGATGGAGATTCTTTGTGCATTGTTAGTAGTTGGGTGATAAAAACTGATATTCAGCAGTATGTGAAATAAGCCTGGATTGGAAAATGTGGGGATTGCAATCCTGAACCTGTATTATGAAGTGCTCAGAAAAGGGGCTGGGCTTCATCTCTTAAGTGCTGAAGTAAATCAGGCATAAGTCAGGCATAACTTTGCTCTAATCAACTGAGCAAAATCAGAGCTTTCCCAGAGGAAAATTGGAGCCATGGCATTAATTTTTCACACTGATTGAGAAGAACAGGTTATCTCACTGTTCTTCATATTCCTTTTAGTCCATAACAAATCTGCCAGGGATGTCAGACAGGGCTTGTACCAAGACAATAGGGAGAACATGGCCTTAGTGTAGTGATAAAACTTTATTTTTGTTATTATTATTTTTCATTATAACTGGATAGATTTCACCCCACATTTAAAAGCAGTGCGGTCTAAAGTTTTCTAGTCTTCTTCTGTAGCTGTTATAGACAGAGAAGAAGACCCAGTGGACATTTTTTTCAGTATCTGTCTTCTGCCCAAATGGGTGTGTTCCTGTGCCTGTGGCTACATACTCAGAGTCTCCCCAGTTTCTCTGGCCCAGTCCTTGCTCTGTCTGTGCACTGGCACCATATGAGGTGAGAATCATACTCAGGTCTTGCTCCCTGTCCCAGATCCATGAGGAAAGAGCCAATCACGCCACCTGGGCAGAATCTGTCATCTCAAGCCTTTGATCGAGTTTATCAGGATGCTGGGAGCAGGCAGTGGGCTACTGGACCGCTCAGTAATTCAGACTGGGTGCAGCCTACATCCATCTTGATTGCCAACAGCCTGTTGATCAGTACCTTTGTTGAGGTGCCTGACTTTTATACAGATAGATTACATTAATAATTTAATAGGTTACATTAATCAATTAATACATTAATTAGATGGTTCCCTATAACCATCTGAAAGTTACATGCTTCTGTGTAGGTGTACATGTGCATTAGGAAACTACGTTTAACATCAGAGCTCTGAAGTTTGATCTCTATTTAAGACAATATCCCTGTTTAAGAAGTGTTTAAGCTTATCTTTATCTACCAAACAATTAAGCATGTGCTTATTGAATTGAGGCTTCAGAAAACAGTGAGGAAGGACTACATGATTTGGCTTGTAAGTAACAGTTTGGTAATGTTTCACTATAATGTTTTAGCTGCAGTAAACAACATTGCCGTGGCTTCGTGACTCCAGAGAGTAATCCTGCTAGCAAATTCTCCCCTGCTGCTTCAGAACTGTTAAATAACTATTTTCCTGCAATTTATCTAAGGCAAGACCTGGAGTATTTTCATAAGCACCACCAACTCAGGCACTGCATAGCAAGATGATACAGAGCATCAGAAACAGGACCTTAACCTTCCTTTGCAATCACTGGTGGATGTTTGGGCTTCCATAGGAGCCCCGTGCTGAACTGGGGGTTTTCTTCAGATAAGTGAAAGGAAATTATGTCAGTACAGTAGTGTGTAGACTCCTTCAGTGTTCTGGGGTGCATGTGAGAGCATATGGCTATACCTAAGGCATCCCTGTCCATTTTCTGTTTTTCAGTGAATGTCTAGTTTATACTAGATGCAATCCAAAGATAAGGAATCAGAAGCCAAGTCTGGTCCTCACTAGTGCCACAGGAGACCATGTAAAGTCTGCAATAGACAGGTGGTGGCCATGCCAGTGGCAAGGCCTTTGTGCAAGCACTATCCCAAGGCTGTCAATCAGTGCAACTTCACATGGACCCCGTTACAATCTCAGCTAGAGCCTACTAGAAATCTTCCAGAGTCCAGAAATGTTCTTGGAGGTCTGGCAAGCACCACTTGCAATAAACAGCTTGACTGTGGCAACCCCCTTCCAGGGACTAAAGAGCAAAAGGTAATGCCGCATATGCATGGTCTTTCCACTCCAAGAGATCCTTCAGAAAGGAATTCAATGTGTGTGATGAGTGATGCAACCACCAACGTGTAGGGTTTTTGGGTACTTTTTCTTGAAATAAGATATCTAAATGCTGCTCATGCCTGCATTCCATGTTCTGAGCTACATACTCTGCAGTTTGCCTGAGAGAACAATTATTAAGCCCTTTATAAAGCCATTACAGCCATGTGTTTATAGGCATAATTAGCTGATGGCATCATTGCCTTTCTTCATTGATGTGTGATTGTACCAATTGAATAGAAAGCTGATATTGAAAGGAGTGATCTGTACAAGGAGCAAAACTGCACCTGTAATTATTCTGGATCACAAACTTTTGCACAAATAGGAGACCTGGTTTTAAAGCTGTTGTTTAATACAGGGATTTTTCCATCTTGGCATTTCTATCACACAATATGAACTGCATTTAGCAGTTTATTTTCTGCTTTTAAGTGGTTATAAGATTCCGAAAACTTGTAAGAATTACACCCTATAAACCACAAAAGAGAATATATTCTTTAGATGATTAGGAGAACAGAAATTAATATTAAAATATATATATGTATTATTTACATCAAAATGTGCTTTGCTAGAAAGTATTAGTTCATCCATGCAACAGTGTAAGACATTGATGTTTTAATTCACATCTGTAGCATTATTACACTTAAATGAATAACACTGAGATGCTGAAAGAATAAATCACCACCTATCAAATAAAAACCTATCATATCCTAAAGATTTAATGGCAAATAGCTCACCAGTGCTCAAAAATAGGATAGCTAACTGCAAAGCTGTAATAACGTCTCTGAAGGAAAATGGGCATTTTATTAACTTTGCAGAAGCTGATGCTATTATTGATAACCCATCCTAAGAGATGATTTAATGGGATTTAGCTAATATCATAAAACTTTCCTACAGCATGTGAAAAAATAGTCTAATCAATATCTAGACAAAAGAAAGGATGGAGAGGAGGAAAACACTGAGAAGGGATGATGATACAAGACCAGGTTAGATGGGATTTTGAGCAACCTGATCTAGTGGGAGGTGTCCCTGCTCATGGCAGGGATTGGAATTAGATGATCTATAAGGTCACTTCCACCCCAAGCCATTCTGTGTTTCTGTGATTTTATAATGAGGAGAACACTAAAAATCAGAAGCATTTTGCATTTCTTGTATCACCCTTATTCTTGTATGGTTTCTTCCTCTGTAATATCCAGAAGTGGTGTCTGGGTTGTGCCATACATCCCTGTCGGTTATAATGTGAGATGACATTTTTAGTTCACACTACGTCAGTTCCTGTATCTTTATTTGGCATTGATTCTTACCCAAACAACTTCTATTGGCATGCTCGTTGGCACTGACATAGGTTATAAATGGAAAATAAATATATCCATTCAGATACAATTCATAAGTCATCAGGATATTGTTCTTTCAGTTCTACTCATAGTTATTTGTCTCTGGATGACAGGGAGTACTTGGTCTTGCAACTGATCCTGTTAAACCTTAATAACTGTGCTGTTAACAACCTTGGTACAGATAAAATAAGATAATTTTTGCTCATCACACAGAAGTGGTAATCATGGTCAATACAAAATACTATAGGATAACATAATGGATTTTTTTTTTTTCCTGGAACATTACAGTAATGGAAATGGGAAGAAATATAATACTACAAGGAGAGAGTGGTACTTTTAGAATGATAGAAAAGTAGAACTATAAAATATTTTTGAGGTAGTGGGAAGATGTATTCTGCTGTCTCTTCTAAGAAAGATGGATCTTGACATATGCTCATTTAACTTATTCTTAAACAATATCTCCTCTTCCTCCTTGCAGTCTATTTCAGTTCTTCACTATCTCTACTAAGGGAAAAAATGTCTTTTAAATCCTCTTTTACTCTTTGAATTTTTCTCAATACAATTTCACCCCCCTATCTGTTGTAATGGCTATTGTTAGCATGAAAAACAGATTATGCTTTTCTCTCTTTTTTTTTTTTTTCAGCAATTTTTTGTTATCAAATATCTCCTCAGTCTCCTCCTTTTTAGACCAAACAATTTAATATTTTTTCAGTCTTTCTGATTTAGTAGAGCTTTATAGTTCTCTCATCATTCTTGACATTTTCCTTGGGACTCTCTTCATTTGAAATGTTTTGCTCAAAACTGGGTTCAGCATTGCATCTGCCTCAGCATGAAAAGATGTTTTCACATTATGTGGGCTGCCGCCTTTTCTGCATGTCCTGTGGATATGCTATTTATTTTTTCACAAGTAGAGCACTGTTGACTCATGTCCAGCTCCTGTCTACTACAACCTCAGACCCTTCTGTGAAGATGATTTTCCTAACCAGTTGTTCTCTATCCTGTATTTAAACAGATTATTTCTGTGCAAGTGTAGAACTTGGCTCTTATCCTCCTTTGAATTTCATCTATTATTTCTACACTGTCTGACCAATTTGTCAAAATCACTTTCAATACTTATCTTGTCCTCCAGTATGCTTGCAGTCACTCACACTTTCACATCTATTGCAAAGTTAATAAACATAGACTCTATTTCAAATGTTATGTAATTAAGAAAAATATGAAACAAACCCAGAACCAGGTGAAACTTCATGCTAGGCATCCATCTGATTACTGGTAAATATTTCCAAGTCATGGTTAAAAAAACAGCCTGTGGTACTTTAATCGACATCATATGTGAATAATTCAATTGCAACAATATCATTTGAGCTACTTGGAGTCAATATTTGTAAACAACAGCCAGCTCATATCAAGAGTTGAGTATCTGATATCTATATTCTTGCTTATAGAAAAAAAAAAAAAGTGATTTAAGCTGTTCTTGACAAATACATAAAACCTGTTTTCCATCTCTTTTTCTATGTGTTTGTAGGTATCTAAACAGGTATCTAAACTAATTATTCATTACATAATTTATTTGGAATTTAGGTTACAGCGATCAGTGATCCATTCATGTTTTCTTTTTTTTTTTTTTTTCCCTTAAACATCAGCACTTTTACCTCTATGATTACTAAGAGATAAACACCAATAGCTCTGAGATTGCTTCTATCATTTATTTAGGTATACTAGAATTATTTTATCACACCCAATGAATTTAGATTTTATACAAAAAATTAGCAGAAGCTAGATGATACTGGGGGCACTGAATCTTTGAAGATGATAACAGGATGAGTGTGAAGCCCTGTGCAGTTCCCTTCACTCATAATGGGGCAAGTGCATGGATGAGTTACTGGTATGATCAGGGGAATGGAGACCCTAACAAGACTTTATGAATGTAGCTTCTTTATTCTAGCAAAATAAAAGCAGAAAGAGTACAAAGTTGCTGACAACAGTACAGATAGCTGTAATAATTAAGACAGCTGTAAGACAGTGCATACACAGGTTTTGCATGCTTGGCTCACTGTGGCTGTCATTAATACTTCTGTTAGGAGAGCTGCTTTTGATTAACTAGAGGTGAAAATTTATGGATTTTGCCATCACGATTGTTTGAACCAGAGTTGGGAATAACCTTAACTGCCAACTGTGATTGACACAACAAGTTGTAGAAAATCTAACCCCACTCTGCAAAATATAAAGGGAAAAGAAAGACAGAATGAGGAAGACTGAGAGAAGTATCCTTTGAAGTATGCTCTCCATACTAGCAGCTAGAGTAATTAATGTAAGTGATGTGCTGAACATTTATCTACATTATAAGACATGGGTGGCCAGGGAGAAGAGATCATGTATTGCTCTGTATTACATAAACTGCCAAGCAGATTAATGATTCCTGGAAAAATAATGATCAGAAAAATGACAAAGATTTTTTTTTCTCCTCTAAAGACAGATAGAGACAGCTCAACTTGCTACAACAGTACTGCCAAACAGACAGGAACATCTGTTTGTACTGTTGTGACAGTCAATGATTTTAAAGACACCAGGTGCCAGGATTATGTACCACTAAAAGATTCACTTTTTAAGCCCTCAAGTTCCGTGCTGGCAAACATCCAGAGGGATCAAACTGAAAGATAAATTCCCTGTGACATAAGTGTCATGCATTTGTTTAAACTGAAGGTGTGAAATGTTCCAGTGCTGCTATGACAGCAAAGAATTCGATTTCCCCTAATTATGGACCAAAGTTTTCTCTCCTGAGCAGCTCAGCACTGCTGTTAAAAGTAACCTGCCCTCACCATGATGAGAGTTGTCATGTTGTGTTAATGCAATCTCTGAATAAAGAACAGCCTGTCAAAATCTAGGAAAGATGAGTGAATAGTGAATAGTTTAATCAGTCATTTAATTTTCTTTAGTATATCTTGACAAAGTATTTTCCAAGAATAAGAGTTTATTCTTACTAATCAGTCAAAGAAAATGTAGGTGCAGTCTTAGTTCATTTAACTCAAATGGGTTCATGAACTGAAATTCACAGCACATACTGCTATCGGGGTACTGTTGGGATATAATGTCCATATTAATGGCTGATGTTGGAAGACCACAATCCCCAGTTTGCCAGTGTTTTTACAGTTCTTCCTCTCTTTCTTTTCCTGTGATGTAGCTGTGAGCTTTTCAATCAAATTCTCTAGCAAGTAGTATGGAGAATCATTCTTCATTCTTCATTCTTCCCTTGGGGAAGAGCCCTTACTTTCAATCTGCTTCCACTAAGAAGATATCTAGACGACACTTTGAAGCATGGAATGTCTCTGTACCAGCAAGTTTTTCTCAGATTAGCAGGTTCTCTGTGAAACTGTACCTAACTGATTAAATGGCTAGGATAAATGATTTATGAGAAAAGATTAAAATAACTTTATACTTATTGCTTGGTTAAATTACAGTTACTCTGCCTTTAATAACGATCTACAAGTATTATTTGAGGAGCATATGTTCCTGGGATGGAGATGAATTGTTCACTGTTATCCAGGGACCTATAACTAGAAATACAGCTGCAAGAACGATAGAAAACCAATCACTGAGATGATATTTGCGATCCTTTTAGTCACTTAACATCAAGATTCATGCAAAACCAATTTCCTTGACAAGCAAGTTCATCAAATATTCACATCAGAGCTTTACTATAAACAGAGAGTACCATTTACATGCCTAGATACTCTCCTTGCATTTGCAATAGCTAAAAATCAGCTTAAAATGTCTTTGAGTACAAAACCATCCACTACAGAAACAGAGGCAATAGAAAGTGGCTGGGCAGAAAACAAGTAGCCAACTATGAGCAGATGTTACTCAAAGTGGTAATCAACGAACACTTAGGGAAAGGTCATCAGCAAGGCTAATATTAGCCTAAGGAAGCTTCATGTCTATCCAAGGACAGGGAGAAGACACAAATTAGTGCAGAAGGCAGAAACTCTGGTGCTCTGAATTGTTCTGAATTGAGTACCGTCTTTTGTGTTCTGTTGGTCAGTTGTGTTCTCCCCAGGCTACAGATGGACTTTATGAACACCTTACTCCACTGTCTGAGGCAGGCTTCTCTCAAACCATTCATCATGCAATTGTACAAAGACTGAGATCTCTTTCATGCACAGCAGTCATGGACTAGCATATCCACTGGAAATATCCATCAGGATTCATGGATTCATTCAAATGTGACTGCTGCTCTAGTTTAACTCTAGTTTGTTTGTTTTTTTGTTTGTTTATATTCAATTTTTGATCAAACGAATTAATTCTATATATTTAATAAGTGATGCTAAGATATTCAAACCATTTTGAGTAGATGGGATATTCTGGTAGAGTCTGAGGCCACTGAGTGCATTAGAGATTTTCATTTCTGACCCAGTTTTAATGCTGAATTTTAGGACCAATTAAATGACATTATCCCCTCCTCTTGCTTCTTTTCTTCTTTCAGTCATGTCTCAGCTGTGACTGAATAATGGAATAATGGTAGAGATCTGTGGTGCAACCAGCAAAATTTCCTCTGGGTAGTAAAGGACATTTGGAAACACCACTGTGCTTTGTGTCCTGGATACTTTCCAGGGTGGTTAGAGGACAACACAAGCCAGGGAAAGAACATCATGAGGACAGAAAAGAGAAGAGTCACGGCAGACTCAGCCCTGTGATTCTTGCAAGAGCATATACATGTATTTGTCCTTGGGTTGGACAGGTTGGATAGGGGTTGAGCAACATGATCTAGTGGGTGGCATCTCTCCCCATGGCAGGGGCATTGTAACTAGGTGATCAGTAATGTACCTACTAACCCAAACCATCCTATGATTCTGTGATTCTATGATTCTGATTGTGGACTGCTTCAGAAAATTTTAATCATATATTCCTCTTTAAGGCATGTATCTTCTTTTGTGAAGGGGGCCAGTAGAATTAAAATGAGGATGAATTACATAAGTATTTTACTACTAAAAAGCCTGCCACTGTATAGTGAAGAAAACTTTACTGCCAGACCCATGGATAATAACTTGAAACCCTGTTGAAATGTAATAAAATCAATATGATTGAAGATTTTTTTTGTCCTTATGTGAAAACCAAATTTTCATTGTTAACAGATTTGCTTTTTTTTTTTTTTTTTTTTTTTTTAATACACATCTACCCTGGTGTAAAATATTGGAGGAAGCAAGGCGCAGTTACTTTTATGCAGTTTCTTGAGTTGTAAGTGCTCTGAATTTTACACTGAGATAAATAGTTAATGTGAGTTTGAGTGTGTTTTATGGTGACATGAGAAGTTTGTGAAGGCATGGCCATTGCCTTTTTTTAGACCTTTCTGACAGATGAAAGGAGCCTTAATAAGAATGTAGAATAAGAATTTATACCCACTTCAAAGTTCCTTTATACTGCCAAAGCGGCAATTAGTGGTGTTTGTGCAAATGGCAATCAGACCCATGTGGTTTCAAACTGTTTTTTGATGTGTGGAGAACATCTCCATAGAATTATGTTGTGGGAAATTATATCTCATAGCTACAACAACATTATGTTTCGTATGGATAAATATGGAAAACAAATGTAATGCAAATTTATCTAGTTTACCTACTGTTTGTCAAGTGAAAGACTTTGGAGAAGAAGAGAAATTATTTCACTTGGTGAAAAAAAAAAAAAAAAAGTTTGGGGGTAAAATACTGAATGGTACATTATTTTGTTTCCGATCTGATCAGCCTCTGTGCAGCTTTGTCAACTTCATAAAACGTGTTGTTGTTAAGGGAGCTGCTCCTAACTTTTGCTTGTTTACTTTACCCTGCTGCGACTGGTGTTTGCTTTCTGACACTTGACTTGAATCTTGTCTGGGGCAGGGGGTGATCTCGTGTTATTCTTTGAATGCAGCGAGAACACAGAACTTCAAGGAGATTTTGAAGTAATGTAATAAGTAAATACTGATGACTACAGTATTATGATTACAGAAACAATAACCATTTTTTGGTGATGTTCCAGGTACAACAAATGCACCACAAAAGATCAAGTTAATAACTGAGCTAGAAAGAAAAGTCAGGGTTTGGTTCAAAAGGAGTCAACTTGAAGACTTGTTAGACTACCTGAGACTGAGGAGTCATTTGTTATTCTAGAGTAAATGAGATATGAAGTTGCAATTACTGATGATTTATCTATTGCATTTCAACCTCCTATAACTTCATCTGGCTAGAACTGGCTTCTATTCCTAATGCATTAACTACACAGATTAGGTCATATATTCCGGCCAAGATGAAGTCAGTGAGATACAGGGAGCAAAGTGCATGTTCACTTGGAGTAGGACTGGCAGTTTAAGTAATTTTTAAGTGACATTTCTGTTCATGTTATGGCTCAGAGGACCTCCCACTATCAGCTAGAAGCCTTAGAAACTCCTCCACAATGCTGCTGCCTGGAAGATGTTATTATATTAGTGCCATTACCTAAGCACCTACTGATGGCTTCAGATCCCAACTGCTTTGCAGCCTCGGGAGAGGGCTCCTGAGAGCTCCATCTTGTAATATTGTGATGCAAGATCAAAGTGAAAGAGTGCAAAAAAGCAGTGAAATTTTGCTTTGATAGACTAAGGAGGTACCTAGCCAGGATCAAATGTTTTCAGCCATGACTTTGAAACTTTGAAGAATAGGGAAATGGCTTGTGAGAATAAGGAAATAGCTTTGATAATCATAGGAAACTCCTTCCTTAAAAGAATGCCAGTCATGGAGAAGGCACAAAAGTACTTTTCCAAAAATGTAGTGAGAAACAGTCTTGGAGCATCTGGAAAATGAAGACAGTTTGTTTGATGCAATTGAGAGGCAGGTGGTTACGAATACCACCCATATGGAGGAATTTGAACCCATATGGAGGAATTTGAATGCAAGATTTACACAAAAGAAGGTACCTTGCCGTCTTGAGAAACAGAGATCTTTACAAGCGTTGGACAAAGAATGTTGCATGTGAGAAGCAATGGTGCTGGATTCATGGCTAGCTCTACCTCCTCCTCAAGTCAGAGTGAACAGGTAAGCGCCCTGTGCCTGACCCTCAGTGCCTGCTGGTGGTGAGGGTGCTGTGATGTGGGTGTCAAACAGCTATGAGCTCTGAACATCTCCCTGCACGTCAGCTTGTGTGCGTGGGCACCTGCATACTTTTGAGAGTCAGTCCTACCAAGATACAGCAAAAACATAAGACTCACTTTCTTCTAATTTTTTTCATCTCTGAGCTGCTCTTGTCTCACTACTGTATCCTCTCTCTATCTCCCTCCTTGCCCCCACCACAAATGGGGTTTACATGTTTTTACAGAGAAGTTTTCAATTCTTTATGGGGGGAATTTCCAAGGGACTGAGCTGCAAAGCCCAGAAAGAAGGAAATCTTCTTCCTCCTGGGTTTGTACGTTTTGCCCACTAGTACTGGGTCCGTGGAGATGAGGCCACGCAGGAACAGAGAGTCTGGGGGGAGCTGCCGCCCACCCGTGGGGGACCCATGCTGGAGCAGTTTGCTCCTTGGGGATGGATCCTGTGTGATGAAGACGTGTGGGAGCAGTTCTTGAAGAGCTGCAGCCTGTGGGCAGCCCCCGAAGGCTCAGTTTGGGAAGGACGGCATCAGGTGGGAGGGACCCCACGGGGAGCAGGGGCAGAGAGGGACCATGAAGGAGCGGCAGAGACGAAGAAGCATCAAGGGCTGACTGCAGCCCCCATTCCCTGTTCCTCTGTGCCACTCGGGGAGGAGGTAGGAGAGGGTGGGTGTGGGGAAGGTGGTTTTAGTTTGCTTTTAGTTCTCATTGCTCTAGTCTGTTAGAAGTAAACAACAAATTATGTTAATCTTGCCATGTTGACTCTGTTTTGCCTGTGATGGTAATTGTTGAGTGATCTCCCCATCCTTATCTCAACCCTTGAGCCCTTTCCATTGCATTTTCTTCCCCTCTTCCTCTGAGGAGGGGGAGTGAGAGAGTGGTGTGGTGGAGTTCAGCTGCCCAGCAAGGTAAAACCACCACACCACTGTGAACTCCTGGCCTAGGCCTGAGACTCCTGCAGGGACATCCACTGCAATGCAAACAGTACAAGACTAATTACTTTAGTCATTACCAACAGGGACTTGGATTGCTAGGTGGTATTAGGTTTGTACAGGATTCGGACTGAAAGTTATGTTAACTATTCTTCCTTCCATCATGCTGCACTTGCAATCTTGTCAGAAACCATATGTCAAACCAGCCTGGTGGGAATTTTTGTATTTGAGGTCTCATCCCTTCAAGACTAGGATTTATAATAACTATTATTATAAACTATAATAATTAACTATTTCAATCCTACTGAGCACTGCTGTAAATGGAAATTAATAGGTAGAAACAGATTATAGATAGATTAGATAGATAGATAGATAGATAGATAGATAGATAGATAGATAGATAGATAGATAGATGAATATTTTTTCCCAGGACAGACTCTTGCATGTTATTGTATTGATTGACATTGAACTGACTGGGACTTTGGCAATATGTAGTTATTGAATGATTTGCTATCCCTTGCAGAGTGAGGACTTCAAACATACTGATGCATATGAAGAACAGTACTTTAAATCGTTTAATATCAATAACAAAATTTTATTAAAAACAGGAGAAAAAAATGAAATAATTAATATAAAACTTTTTAAATAGAAAACTTTATTAGCTGTGAACCTATATTATGAAGCTAATTTTCTTCAGCATGCAAATTGATTTGTTTTACTCTTGCAAATAAAAAATAAAGTTGGATTTTGGACTTTAAGGGAAATTACCTTGACTGAATAATTATTTAAAAATGGGAGAAAGGGGGGGAAAAAGTTTCGACTGGAGATTTGAGTCCTCTAAATGACAAAATGATCATTACAGGGGGTAGTCTATTTACTGATCTCTTAATTTTTTTTATTAATAGGCTCATAATTTCAGCACAAAAGTAATTTCAGATTTCTCTGGATATAAATAACATTTTTCCTTGAGGTTAAAGAATAAAACCATGGTAATAAAACCATGGTTGCATTTCAAATATGTGCTGAACAAATTATACAGTCATTTAATTGTGTTGAGCTTTTACAAATCACCTAAATAAATTAATCCCATAACTCCTTTTTGTTTTCATCCTATCTGCTACTTTTGAAGATGGACTATACTACACATTACTGCATAGGCTAGAAATGCTTAATCATCAGACTAAACTGGTCCAGGTAGCTGAAACAAGTCCAGCCAAGGCAGCAAAAGCTATATCCAGATGGATTAATGCAAGTGAAAAGCATTACACAGAGGACAGTGATGCACTGACTTGTTTGCTTATAGTTCTTCATTCAGTGTTGGCATTGATATCTGTGCAGCCTCTCTGTCCTGCAATGGCTTGGCTTCACTTACCATGCTCTCCCTGCGCATTTGAAATATTTTAACAGTACATTTGGAATGTTGATTTCTGCTGCTTTACTCATCTGAAGAAACAGCTTGATTGTTAAAAATGTTAGTCCAATTTTGAATGTAGCAAATTTATAAAAAAATAAGAGAACTGGAAAAAGATGTACATTAACATAGTCATCAACATCACCAAAGTATTGGAAATGACAAGCACTGAGCCAAGTTTTGGATACAATTAAGTGACCACGTCTGTGATCCATATCGAAGTCATTTAAGTTTAACAGGCAAACCATATCTTTTTCTTTTGAACTCATTAATTTCCTCACTCATTTCTACCCTTTCATATACAGCTGCATATATATGTATATACACAAAAAATACAAATTAGTGTGTTTACTATGCACCTTTTTTTTTTTTTTTTTTTTTTTTTTTTAATGCAAGAGAAAATTCACAACATTCTTTGAGTAAAAGGAGAAGTGGGGGGAAGAAGATGTCAAAACTAATTTTATTCTTTACTGAGATCCTTGGAAATATAATGGAAATTATCTTTCTGTGATAGTTTACAATTACTGAGCAACCTTGGGAGATCAAGCAGAAAATCAATTTCCAGCTCTTGTGGATGGATGCATAAAATTTCTACTGGCCACACCAAATAGCTCTACATAATACAATATATCTTATATTTAAAGGCTATAACTTACAATCTTAAAAAAAAAAAAAAAATACAGTTATCCCATGATTTAAGCATTGACCTTTTAGTTTGGAAGTAGACTGTGGACTGAGAACCTGCTAGAGAACAATATAAAAGGTAAATGCAGTGTAACATGTTACCAGATTGCATATATATTTGTACAGTCTTGAATTAAGGTAATCAAATGGCCAAGGTTCTTAAGAAATGAACAGAAGTCCTTTTTGTTTTTTTTTTTTTTTTTTTTTTTTTTAATTTCATTCTGGTTCATTAAAGGCCTTTATTTAATCAAGGGCTGAAGATCTGTTGTAGGGACCAGCCTGACCTTTTGAGGTTTTATCTTCTGGTGCATCAGTTCTTGAGTTCTTGAGAGAATACGAAAGCAGAAGCTATAATTCCCTTTCCAAATGGCGTGTAGAAAACAGTCCTTTTTATGTTACTGTGCTGACAGCAGTGAGCCACGTGCAGTCCCATTCACTCACAGCTTTGCTTTCGTGACTTTCACTTGAACAAGGGAAACTACTTCCTACAGTAACTTTTAAAAAGACTTCTTTTTACTAGGTATTCTTGGGAGGGAATACTTTGATTTGAAACTACTTAAAACTATTCTATCACAAACTGCAGATTTTGTTAATCCATTTGCAGAAAAAATCACTTGAGGCATGGAAGTGCCAGACAATAAGAAGTCAAAGTCAGTTAAAAATGTTATAAAAGTAAACACCATAAGCCATGTAAGAGAGGACCTTTAGCCTCATGTTTGCTTCCTCAAAGTCTATATTTAGAATATATTTAGTAATATTTAACTATATTTAAAAATACGTTACTTTAGCTATATAGGGTCTATACAGCTATAAAATCGTCAGCAATACCCTCTGTAGCTAATGTGTTGATGGAAGCACCAAGTGCCACATGTACTTTTTCTGTCCTTTCACTTCTGTCTCGGTTCTCCATGAAGGTATAAAATCCACCTCAGGGAATTTCTCTGTAGCCTTTTAATATCTCGTGAGATTTTTTTTCCTTTTTTTTTTCTTTTTTTTTTCTCTTTAATTCCTCCTAGGCAAAAAAAAATACTAATTCTAAGAAAGCTAGTGATGATTAAAATGCTTACCTTTTTAATTATTATTATTATTATTATTATTTACTTTTTTCATATTTTCACATTTACTTTAATCAGAAAATATAACATTATTTTGTAATGATTTTCCTTAATTCCTTGCCTAAATTTCTTTGCCTTGCTAAAGGTCAGTGACTCACTGATATACTGTGTTAAATATATTGTACTTATTTGAATACCAACAGGTGTCATTCAGCCACCTGGCATCTGACAGACATATGTCTATGCTGCATACTACAGAGTTGCAATTATTGTCTATATAAAAGCCCACTGTGCAATCATCAAAGCCAGTAATTGCACTGATTTCATGGGGAATATAATGAAATCTAGCATGAAATCTTAGATATGTGGAAATGTTCATTTTTTCTCAACTGGCAGTAGTTCAAGATACATCTGGATGATGTGGTAAATTCTCTAACTTACTTCATAGTACTAGTGCTGATATTTTCAGTTAGAATTCATACTATGTATGAACATTGTATGTGTTAAGAAGGATTTACTTAATGCCTGGACAGTTAAAAGATTAAAACATCCATCAGTTTGTGCAAGAAATCTGTTCTTACATGTCATATCCCATTTCTTACTGCTTTGACTTTATCAGAGTTGCATGGGCTCATCAGGAGATGGGAACACCATTCCCCCCCCCCAAATTAACATGTAATTTATGTAATTTTACTCACTGTTCAAGAAATGTGATTCAAATTAAAATGGAATTGTAAAACTTCCAAGGTGATGCAAATTGAAAAGTTTTAGTACCTATGGGTCTCTTACCTCCTGTGAATGACAGTTGAGGTGATTGTCATGCCAAAATGAAGTGGCATTGGAAAGTGGGATGCAGGAATGAGCACATGGCAAAAAGCAAGACAGAACACTAAAGGGAAAAAAAAATCAAGACTGACAAACTATTTCCACATTTTCATATGAAAAGTAAATAGAAAGTTATATTGATATTGCACACAGATGCCTGAAAATTCTCTGGCTAATGCAGCAGAATTAGACATGCATGAATACTTAAATCAACAGAGTTTTAATTCATGGCTAAAACAAACTCATAATGACCGTAGTATATCAGCTATGTTGCAGCTGTCTCTGGCTATCAAAGCTTCCTTTTCCTGACCTTAGGGGACAGTAGCTCACTTTTAAAATGTACAATTCAAGAAAAAATAGAATTATTTAAAATACTGTGAATAAAATAATTGTATTTTGGTCACAAAGTAGAATATAATGTCAGGTAATACACACATGGACAGTTCATAGAAGACCATCTAATTCCTTCTTCTTCCATTGTGTGGAAGGGAACAGAAGGGCCTAAATCTTCTAAAGTACCTCAAGCCTAGCAGTTACTTCTTAAGAACAGTTTTGATTGAAGTCACTAAGGAAGACACCAAATGGGAGAGTGGTGGTGGCAAAATGATGAACAGTATAACCATTTCAGGATACTGCAGTTTATAATGTCAACACACTTCAAATGTTATTGCTTAGGGACTGTATCAGACTGTGAAAGAGGTTTGGGTACCAAGAACTGTGGCTTTGCACAGGCAAGTAATACTTTCATATCTGAGAACGGAAGAGAGATGGTGGACATGAGTGGGATCTTCATCTTCTTATTCTAATTCTTGTAGATTTACAAGTCATGCTCAGTCATCATTACAAGTCATCCCATTCCACACAGCTGCTAAACTAGGTGTGGGTTTACAGTGAAATTTTGAGAGGGTTCTGTTTTCTTCTCTTCCAGTTTACAAAGGTGCCTTCCAATTATTCTATTATTTGCAACCTGCTACAGTAGTGGCCAGGACTGGCAGTTAAGTCTCATTTCTGCCAATCCGGGTTGCCCTGCATCCAGACTTAGAGCCTGTCGACTTCAGAGAGGTGATACCTCAGGTATGTAGGGCTTGCAGTAAATCTGTGTGTTATTTGCCTTTTCCAATGATTTCTGCATAAAAGGGGTGCACTGTCGGTGTTTTAATGGTTCTTTCTTCCAATATGTGACGTTCATTATGTTAAGCTGCCAGGCTTAGATGTCAATGAGATTTTCTCAGAACAATTGTCTGCTTCATGAATAATCACATTTAGTCTGTTTGACCTGATAACACCATTTAGTTACATCCTATTTGTCTCACTAAGCTTGTGGAGGCATAAAGGAAAATGGAAGCGAGATGACTAAATATTTTTTTCCATCATGATGAACACTTCTTATTTTCCCTGTCTTAAACCAGTGTAAATGATGCAGAACACTAGCAGGAATCAGGTAGCATCAGCATCCAGTATCTATAACCCAAAGCATGAGTCTTTTGGTACAACCAAAATATGCCACTCAGGAGCAAAGTTAGGTGTAGAAAACTCACAGTAAAATGCTCAAAAGGTATTGAAATTGATTTGAATGTAGGAGTTGCTTTTGAATGTGAAAGAGTATAAGCTAGTAAATTTATAGAAGTTTTTCTGCTTGGTAATGCTTTTCACTATAGACATTGACTTCCTACGTATATACCAGAGTTTTATTACAGTTTTGACACAGACTAAAGCTATGTGCATACAACATTGTTCTGTCTTCTTCAGATTCTTGTTCCTTGATAATTAAGAGTTCTCTTACTTTGTGCTGATATTTTGCTATAGCATCTAGAATTGCTTACTGGACCCCTTATATTAAAGATGTTTGGTTGAGAGAGATCCTCTGACTTTAGCAACTTTTATATTGTTGAACTGCACTAATGGGGAAGAGTGTAGTTATATCTGAAGACAGAAGATCTTGTATTGTGACATGTTGACAATAGTGATGATGGTAGTAATAGTTCATGGAGACTGATGGTTACAAAATACTAGATTTCTAACTGTAAGTCAGTAAGAAAATTAAAATATAGGATCTTCTCAGGTAAGCAAGATAAAACACAATATTTTGAACATCATATTTTTACAGAGAATAACGTTATTTTCTCACAATTAAACAGAACTTTCAAGAGTATTGACTACCTTTATTATCAGCCTTTCATGGAAGTGACCATAACTACCACTCCCCTTTCTCAACCTTTCTGTTATTTTTTGAGCAAGTATTAGCCTCCCTTTCCTGCCCGACTGATTGATACCTGCTTTGATTCAGAGCAAATGTTCTTAGCCATGTGGCAGCTGTGGAGTTTCATACTGCTTTTTATAAATTTGGTGAACATTGTTGGTGCCCAAAATCAAATTTCTCCCTTTTTTATGATGATGTAAGTTAGTCTAATCAAAGACATTACCTTTCTAG
Organism: Anas acuta; assembly: GCF_963932015.1. Classification (NCBI taxonomy): domain Eukaryota; kingdom Metazoa; phylum Chordata; class Aves; order Anseriformes; family Anatidae; genus Anas; species Anas acuta. The sequence continues at coordinate 15,538,745 of NC_088979.1, forward strand.
ACCTCGCTTGGCTAAGAGAAGAAATAACATGCTAGGTTCTTTCTCTGACTCTTTTCTCAGATATTTCCAAATATTTTATTGTGCTAATACTCTTGTTTTTCATTATGCCTATACACAATTCCAGGTTGACTTGGAAAATGGGACAGAACTTGTGACAGCTCCCTTTTCATTATAAGGAAGTTTTCTTAGCAATCTACACTAAGTGTTTACATGGTCCTCAGGTAGTGCCTTGCATATGTCACACTCTATGATGTTTTCCTCTGAGGCAGTGATTATCATCCCTTTTATCAAGAGAACATCATGACAGGAAATGGTCATGTGCCAAAATCAAAGCCCAAGACAGGACAGGGACTCTGCCTTCCTTGACCATGACAATGGCTCCCGAGCTATTCTTCTTTGCTAATATAGTATGGTCAAGTTTTGCTGGAAGTACTAAATTCCAAGGGGTTCCAGTTGAACAGTCTCATTGCAGTAGTTATAACGATTTCAGATTGGTCACTTATCATAGCACTGCACTGGAAATGTTTGAAATGAGGTGAAGGACAACTGATGCAGAGAAAGGTGTTATATTAGAAATGCCATATTGAATAGAACTGAAAGCACTGACCAAAATATAGATGAAGCTGGAAACAGCTTTTGCTTGTCTGTGAAATCCGTGATGGAAGGGCTGAGCTTCACTGATTTCAAGGCCACTAGGAAACACAATGGCCATCCAGCCTTAACCACTCATAAAGACACAGTGAAGAGTTTGGATGGTTAAAGAACATTAATCCATAAAAGGATAGTGGTCCAAACTACAATAATCAAAAATATTTTAAATCTATTAGAGAATATTTGTTGCATTCTATTCTTAGTAGACCTGGAACAGATGACAAATTCAGTCACAATTTTTGGAAATTCTTGTTACCCTTTTATTATTGAGAATATTAACTAATTGCCCTGTAAATGTGCAAAACATTCCCTATTTTGTATTTTCCTTTCAACTCTTACATCCTTAAATATTTTGTAACTGCTGGCAGTGTAGGTCTTGTTGCCTCCTCTGTGGTAAAAGTATACATAATAGATGAGCTCATTCAGTGTACCTCCTTTCCTGCCACCTGGTGTCTGTTATTTTCCCCCTTTCCTATGAAGGTCCAGTCTCTCCCTTGGATGTTTGTGTTCTGTGCATTGTAATGTTCAGCATACCTTGTGAATTTGGATCCACAGATACTCATTAAATCTGTAAAAGTACAGTAGAGTCTATATGGGCTTCTATAAAATCCAAAACATTGCATAACCTTCTTCCAACAATAAAATAGTCAGACGCATGCTTGGTCTTTTAAAGTGTAGGAACCTCTGGGAAAAATCAAATCTACTCCCTTGAAAATCCTTAGTTATTACTTGTATCATTACTACTCTGGAAATCAATAGTTTCAATGTGACCAGCTAATATTCCTTCTTTGTTGTCTGAGAAAATGATGATGATCCAGAGATGCCTTTCTGCATGTCTTTTCAATCTTCTCAGTGCATTTTCAGCCTTTTCAGTGTGATTTCAGTTGCAAAACTGAAAATTATATGGATTCCATCATTCTATCTTTAATTAGCTCCTTTTTTAGTGCAGTCAAGGAGATAAAAGAAGTATGATATTATTCTCTTTATTCCCTTAATTATGATAAATAACCTTAGAGTATTTTCTTATGTTGGTATGACTCTCTTACATGTTTTTTAGTGCCCCAAAAGCTTATATTAAAAGGACTTTATTGAAGGACTTCTGTACTATCATCTATAGTGGCTGAAGCATTCATAAAGGGTTGCTGTATAGTTCAGCCTTAACTGTATGGTATTAGAGTGTTTCTGTGGTGAGTATGAATAGCTGAGCTTTTAGCTCATAGATTTTATGAAAAAGGGACAAGTCATTTGCTCTCGATTTATATAATATTAGCCAACTTCCAACTTCCTTTTTTTTTTTTTTTTTTTTCCCTCACGACTTCTCTGGACATCTTATTTCACTGTATTCATTTGTCACTTTAACATACCTAACTCAAAATATATCAAGACTGGGGATTAGAAAGTAGTTCATCTTGGTTATTTAGGCTGTGCCATTTAATTTTATAGACCAAAAGAAAATGATATAAGGTTGTATTTGTTCTTTGATTGGATAAGCGTGCAAGCACTTATCAAATAAACAGTTATAGAAGCAAGTTCAGATGCATGAAATTGAAATTTGTTTTGCCATGAACATAAACTGTGAACAGAAATTAAGTCCAGGTGGGTGAAGAAAAACATAGCTGGAAGAGATTCAGCTACAAACATAAGTCTGCATCCTACTGGCATTTTATCCAATATCTTCTTAGCTTGACTGTCTCTTCTTTTGGTTTCATTTCTGCCCACATCTGAAGTCTCCCTGCTGCATCTTAAGCTCATTAATTCATATGCTTCACTCATTAACTAAAGAGTAGAACGGTACAAAAAAGCCCACTTTTTCTGGTTTAGCAGCAATACAAAAATCTATGCAGAACAGAAACAAATGGGAGGTGGAGAGGAAGCAGTTTAGACAACCAAATACTGCCTTCCTAACTAGTTGCAAAGAAGAAAACTGAAAAATTGGATTTTTCTTGAATCATTCAGAATGAAATGGAGCAATTTGGTCAATGTGGTTCACTTGAGACATCTGCAGAAAACAAACAAACAAAACCCCTGGAAACAGAAAGTAGAATTTTCATAAAACAGAGATAGGGGTGAGTCTCCCTGTGTGCATTATAGCTGTTAAAGTGCATTACTCATATAACAGTGAGTAATACAGTGAGAACAAGCACCATAATCATCTTTCTGAATGTACGTAATCTTAGATTACATAAGAGTTATTACTTCTGTGATACCCATTGTATTATTATTATTATTATTATTTATTTATTTATTTGCATCATAACTATGTGACGTGTATATTAAGAAATGCTGAAATAGAGGAGCTCTGGCGTAAGAGCTCAGTTTTTGTTGACTTCAGCCGTGGCCTTCTGACTCCTTGTTGATCTGACAGCTGGGCAGGAAAAGCTCAGTGTTGCAAACAGCGGGGAAAGAAGGGGTGCTTGAATGATAATTCAAAACCACACAGCTTGTTCAAACAGCTGACACATTGAAGGCAGCTACAGGAGGAGGGCAAGTAGTTTTTAATTTTAATTTTTTTATTTATACAAAATTCAGTGTATTTCTCACATGTTCTTATTTTGCCACCTTTTTAATATTGTTCCTGTATCTTAAACATGAAGTCTGAATCTACTCTATTAAGCATAACACAATAGAGAATTATTTAAGAGCAAGATTTTTTAAATTTATCAGTCAAGTGACCTGCTGATATTCCTTACACCCACTGACCACAATTTACATTGCATATGTGTGTATTCTGTTGTGCCAAACAAAATTGTCTTCATTGGAAATTCGCTAAAATGCACAGAAATAACAAACCTGAAAAGTCTTTATAAATGACAGAAAAGATTAGGAAATGGTAGATTGAGGTAATGGGAAACATTTAAGAATGGAGTGCAGTGCACTTTGGAGGAGAACAGTCCCTGCCTTTAACATCCTGGGTCCTGATGAAGGACGTTGGTGTCACTGTGACTTAGTAGATAGCCTTCTGCCTCCGGGACTGAAAGTTTTTGGCTCAGATCCATTTAGTGCATTACTGGGGAGGCTGTGCACATCCAGAGGTCATGTTTTGCGTGAGATGTGCAGTGGAGGTGGCTACAAAACTTTTCGACATCTTCCAAGCTCTTATTCCTGTTTTGCTTCCAGATAGAGCTCAATATTGTCCTCTGTTGTTCCTTGCACTTCCAAAGTGCACTCAGCAGCTGAGGTTAATTCTGAAAACAAATACGATAGCCCTCTTTTCCTTTGGATGCTCCATGCCTTTGCATAAGCATAGTCAAAAAAAAAAAAAAAAAAAAAAAAGTTCTCTGTCCTATTTAGTTTTGTTCTTCTTAATACTGTGGTGGGATGGGAAATTCTCTGGAGTAACCCAACCCTAATATTCCCCCCCTTTTTTTCCATAAATTTTTGTACATCACACAGTCTGTGCAGATTAGGGGTCATGGGTAAATCTAGGAATATAAACCTGCTTAAGGTCCTTTAGTATCAAACTGTCAATGTTTTACCGTGTTCTATAACGTTAATTCTGAGGAAATTCTCATCTGCCTGCATTGCCTCAGTAATGAGATCAGTTGTGACAATGAGTGACATCAAAATTTGGAGAGAGGGGTTGAAGTTCCATTTTGGGTGCTTCTGGAGGTTTCCAATGAACGGTTTTCCAGTGCTTGGGTGAATTTCTCTTTTTCACTCAAGCAGTCAGGTTTCTTTTCAGGTAGAGAGGGAGCAGAGTGTGTCTGAGGGTGCCTTATCAAGGTTTGCTGGGGGATGATCTTGAGCAGTGGGAGTCTGCCCGGTGCTCAGCAGGAGGAGTTCAGGTTGCCAAAGGGCAGGGGAAAAGGGCTTGGTGTTTTTTTCTGTGGGTCCATGGCTGGAAGTCCAGCTCTTGCTGCAGCACCCTGTAAAAACAAGATCCTTACAGAAAGGCAATTTTGGTTTTGTGAAGCCCTTCCATGTAATTATCCAATATAGAAAACGTGAAAATCTGTGTCAGCAGTGAGCCTGCTGGGACTCACAGCAGGGAAGAGTGTGATTAACAGACAAACACAGCAGCAGGCAGCCAGGAAGGGCTCAGCACAGAGGGAGAACTGGCTGGCTTCTCAAGGAATATGTCCCAGCCTGGAAACAAGAAGTGGGTGTATGTGTAAAGCCAGCGCCAGGAAAGAAAGTTAGAAAAATGAAAAGAATGGGCTTAAATCTCTGTTCCTGTTTCACTGTATATATGTGAGTGGACAGGAAAAGGGTAAGGGTAGGAAACTGGTAGAAAAGAGGTAGGAACAAGCTGTGTGGCTCAGAGCCTGGGCCTCAGATTAGACTCAGGAAAGCCTTTTTTTTTTTTTGACTGATGACATAATACTTGACTTTTGGATCCATCATGTATCTTGATGCCTCTGTTTCTCCTCCTCTCTTGCCTGCCTTGTTCTGATGAGATGGTACTGAAGCCAGTGGCAGTCTCTGAGGGCTGTACACAGCCAAAGACAACACAAATCCTTTCATAACTATGTCTTGCAGGTAATCCAGCACTATGCATATAGCTAAAGACAATCACAAAACCCAGAAACACATTCAAAAGCATTTCCACTACATTTTTATGGGCATTTCCAGAAATTGGCACCGTGGCACAGGCTCAGGTCTGTGTGAGACATGAAGACTCTGTGTGCATAAACTGATAAGCTGCATAAACTGAAGCCATGTGCATTTTCACTTTTTCTCCTGTCCATATAGAAGGGATTCATCTCACCTGACTTTAGGGTCTAGATGCAGTTGCATGATCAAAGGTGTCTGTGGTTGTTTGAAGCCATTGTACACTGTCATGAACATCTCCATACTGCTGCTATCTCAGTTTTGCACCTCTCTGAAATGGCTGTAGAAGCTGCAGGGAAAATACCACAACACCTAAAATGACATCTAAACTTAGGCCAATGTGTTTGTGTATTGGGGATCTACATGTATATCTTAAACATAACATTCCTGCTCTCCTTTAATAGGAAAGTTCTAGTTAAGGAAAGTTTATTGACTACCTCAGCAGACAGGAATTGCATCTAAACTCCACTGACTGCATTAACCAGATGTCTACTGACTATAAAAGAACTGTGATGGCTAGTTCAGATGTGGAGACATGCACTGCAGACATCCAGAGTGAATCAGGTAAATCTCAGCCGATACCAGAGCACTTGCTGAAGGACAGAAGCCTGTAGCTGCTCAGGTGAGGAATAAACATATGTAACAACAACAAAGTCATGCCAAACAAGTAGAAAATAATGGGGTATAAAAAACAATGTAAATAATAGGGATTTATGCACTTTTCTCATTTCATTTGATTTGCTTATTTGCTCTAACAGCCTATGTTGTAATCTCAAACTATTTGACAGCTGGCTCTTTAAGGATTTCAGCTCAAAGTGTATAGGATGAAACAGAAGAAAAAAAAAAAAAAGAGAGAGAGAGACAAAAAAAGGTTTTTTATGAAATCACTTTTAGTTTTTGTGTAAGTAAAAAAGCACAGAGAATTAGTCCAGAATTCTTGTATCAAGGTGTGTTAGAAGTCACATGGAAACAAATAAAACATCTAATCTTACCATGTGGGAGGAAGTAAGCCAAACTTTTAATTTTCAAAAGATACCTTCAGACTTTTCCCTCCCTTTGAAATATGCATGTAACTATGAATCTCACCTCTGAAACTTTAGAGGGAGAAAGTTCCCTTGAAAGTCCATAGCCTTTATCTCAAATGTGGAGCTTGTCAAGCTGTTTGATCAATGTCTGTGGATTAAAGCATTAGAATTTGAAAGGAAATTATACTTAAAATTGTTTGGGCCTGATTCTGTAATCACCTTCTGTAATCTATCATCAAGGTGAAAGATGGTAGTCACCCATGATGTAGAGTTATTACAAGTTCACGGTTATTGACCTGAGTCCCCCACACAGCCTGCCAGTACTAGGAAAGAAATATACAGGAATACAGTCATGGATTTTTTTTTTTTTCCTTAGCAAACCAAGAGAAAATCATCACTCCTACTTCATCTCTTATTTGCTAAATAGTGTTCTTCAGGCCATTTGCATTTCTCTTTCGCAATCAAGCCTGTTAAGCACAAGTTAAGGCTGCAAGAGCTTTCTACTACAATTCTGTCTTCTGTCCTCATTCATGTGTATCTGAAGTGATAAATTAAGTCTGAAGTTACAATATGCAAAGCTGTAAAATGCACCTCAGCCCACTGAGTGCTCTTGTCACCAATACAGAAATGGAAGACAGCTTCTAGGCTATTCAGGAGCATCATGCTACCAGTACAATTCCTAGTCTTTACAACAGAGACTCACCAAATGCATACAGAATTAAAGTATATAATTCAGAGTAGGTAGTGGGATGTTTATGCTTGTGGCCTGTGGAAAAATGTCCACTGGTATTTAATTCTATGCCTTTTGCCTGGTTAAGCAGTCACTTGGCTTGTTGGAGAATTCTTTAGGCACTCATTAAGCAGAGAGAGCTTCTATTGAAAAGAGACAGGGTCATAGTTAGGTTAAAATGAGTTCAATGTGTGTTTTCACATATACTGCTGGTACTGACAGAGTCACTCCAGGTTTGTGCTGATACCACTTACTTTTACATACCCATCAGAGCAACACAAGGCCCCTCACCAGGGTGCAAGACAAGTGAAAGATCAGCCTTTGAATCCAGATGATCTTCAACAGAAAAGTGTCCAGGAAGAGTTTTGGGGGGGTGGAGGTGGGGTACATATTTTTAATTTTCTATTTTTTAACCCCAAATAATTTGTGCATCTTCCCCCACTCTTCTCTAGCTAGACTGGTAGGATTTTTTCCTTTCATCCTTCCTGAGCCACACAGAGAGCTTTCCATCTAGCCTGTGTGTCCTCAGGAGGTCAGTGCTTGGTGGGTACAAAGATGTTTTGGCCTTGCTGATCCACTCATCCATCAGGGCCACTTCTCCAGTGCTGCATTAATGGAGATGGCATGCTGGGGGACAGGGCAAGGACACCAGGCTTTCTGGGTGGTGGGGAGGACTGGGAGGAGAGCAATACTGGGATGTGTTTGAAAAGGTGACCTTGGAGTATCTATACAGAGACACAGAAGACGTTGCAGCAGAGGGAGATCTGACTCCAACATCTGTGACGGAAAGCAAAGACCAACAAGTCCTATCTGGAAACTGGTTTGTTGATGAGTCAGGTTGGTTGATGTATCAAGTTTGTTTTTAAAAACATTTTTCAACCTGTGATTGTTTGCAGCAAGTTTCAAACCAGATTGTACTGGCAGAGCAGAGTATGTGTTCAAACTCCGCTGAAAGCCTGCAGCCAACAAGAGAGATAAAGGCATTCTGTTCCTTGCACTGCACAATAATAGAGAAGGCATTAACAATGCTGAACTGAAAAACAAGCACTCTGTTTAGATAGCTTTGTGCAACAATAACAGGAGCCTGTTCATGAGCTCAGTGTACTCTTTATTTACTAGGTACACTATGTACAAATTACACAAACTTACTCAAGCCCCTGGAATTACAAAATTCACAAGGTAATTAATCAGAGCTTGACAGCACAGCAGCGGCCACTTCACCTCAAATCCAGTGTCAAAGAGGGAAGATAATTTTGTGATGCAGGCACAAGCCTGTGCTAGAGGACAGCTGTTTTTTACTCCTAGCTTTGTGCAGTCAATTCTGCTTGAGTTCTCATGGGAATAATATTTCTGATTGAACAATCTGTCTGTGTTAATAATATACATGTGAAATTTGGGAGTGAGGGGGCAGGGTTATCTTTGGACATAGACGAATACTCAGCCCAATCTGTGATTAATCTTGGAAGTATCTATATGTTTCTCTAAAAAAAATAATTGCATGTGATATATATATATATATATATATATATAGTATGGATGACCTACCTAGTGCAGAGGCAGCAGCATCTGTAAGGTAAAGTGAGGGTCATCTTGCCTTCAGAGTTTCTTTTAGGATGTTTAGATTTTTTTTAAAAATTTTATTCTTGAAGTTCAAATCATTCATAAGGCCTGGGAAAACAGACTCTTGGTGTATGATTTTGTGAACATCTTCGTTGTCCAAGGAGCTGAGTAACTTGCTATTTATATGCCAAATGGGACAACAGAAGTATGAGTATTTGCAGTAAGAGGTCCTCAGCCAGGAACTATACTAAAAACCAAGTAGTTGGTTAGTACTTTTTGTGGTAATCATAAATTGCCAGGCTGCAAAGCAAATCTCTGAATAAAACTAAAACAAAGCAATCAATCAAACAAACTCCATAAAGCACATTTATGAAGTTGTGGAAATTCTGAAAGGAACTGAAATCCTTTTGGTGAGCAATGGTGTAGGGTATCCTGTCTTTCATAAAATTTTGCCACGTTGGCCTCTCCAGAGACTCCAGGCTCACATGAAAAAGATTTTGTCATTATGTTCAGCTTTAGTTTTAGGCTGTTTTGTTCAGTCACTGTGTTCCAACACTAACCACAGCAATGTGAAGTATGAACTAGTCCAGCACTGCTGCAGATTGTGAACACTCTAACAATGCTAGTCAATGTTTGCCTGTATCACAGATTTTAACTTTCTGATTGTTTCCTCTATAATGAAATATCTGAAAAACTTCCTGATGCTATAATTATCTCATGTAAGTCAGTAATAAAGTTAAATGTGTATGTTACTTGCAAAACCCAAGCTTTTGATAGATGTTTACAATTTTTAAAGCATGTTGGTTAGATTATATTTTTTTTTGGTCTCCCACTCTCAGAGGTGTACCTACACAGACCCATGGTAGCAGGTACATCTGTTTGGATATGAAAAAGGATATGAAAAATCTTCATAAATTTTATAAGAACTGACATATTTCAAAATTATTTTCTGTAAAATATATGGCCTATACAGAATAAGTGGTGGGGAGGAAAAAAAAAAAAAAAAGAAAGAAATTTTCACTGGCAGAATGCAATGGCAGAATGGCAGAATCCTTTATATGACTCTCCAGTGTCATTTGTTTCTATATATTTTTAATGAAAAATGGGAAATATGAACTGGATTTTATTGCCTTTTTGAAATAGCAGCATATGGAATTCTGCTCAGACTAGCAGTCTCTGAAATGCATGATCAAACTCTCTCTTAGATTTCCTTTCTAAAGATTTTTCAAAAAGGCTCAGTGGTGAAAAGCATCTTTCAAAAAATGTTTCTATAAAGGGTTAGATTCTAAAGAGGTTGGAATCTTTGTGCATGTTAACATATCCTGCTGTTACTATCATAGCATCTTCATGTAAAATAACGATAAGAAAAATGGTCTTCCTCTCTCAGCATTTTTTGCTCTTTTCTGTAAGAACAGATTGCTGTTCTACTATCTGTACTGAGTTTGCACCAGCTGTATCAGAAATTCAGCACAGGAAAGGAAAAAGGTCATTCACCTTGCAGATCCAACAGCAGAAATACTCCTCATGTCTTTGGCTTGAGACAATCAATATAACAAAGGGTTTGTTTCAGGTTATGTAACATTAGATGATGGGGTCACACATTAGGAGCTACTCCAAAAATAAAAAGGTTTAAAAAGAGAGAAGAAATGAATGAGATGTTCTATCTTAGCCCTAAGTTTTGCAGTGTAAAGGTACTTCTTGACTTCTGTGTCCAGCCTGGGGATTTTCTAAAATATCACAGTTTGAAGGTTTAGTTTGAAGCTTGATGCTTCATAAATCTAATTTTCTAGTGGATGTCCTTTATGACAATGAATGTTTTGCACATTCCTCTGAAAGAACGTAGAGAATTGAGTTTAACTTATAGAGCTATCTGTGTGGACATATAGCTTCTTTGATGCCTAAAATAAATTTTTCTTAGCTGCAAGTAGTGGCAGCTGCCAAAGAAAATGGAAAATACCAGCTTAAAAATAAGCAGAAAGCAAATGGGAGCTTCAAGATATATTGCATAAAAGAAGAGAATGTCTTTAGATATCCCTATCTGCATTCCCCCACAGCCTCACCAGCTTAGAGACTGCCACGTTGTGAGGTCTGTGAGGGAGTGTCTTCCCTCATGGTGCTCCACAGAAACTATGGCAAAAATTTTAAGACTGTTGAAGAAAAGAGGTCTGTGAATGATTTCACTGCAATGGCCTTGAGTAGCTGTAAGAAACTTCACAAGTTATAATGCATTGTTTGTTTGTTTTTTAGCCAATATAATAATTTTGGATTTTTGGCTTAAAGAACACTTCTACAGGGAAAGTTGTATTTTTTCTGTCCTTAGTCATGTCTCAGGTTCTCATTTTGGTTAAGTGGATGCATCTGTGCCTTTCCTGAGGTTTAGATGTCCTGTTTCATTATTACTTTAGTTTTCTCATAGCTGTTCACATAGATCCTACCCACTTCACCTAGCAGCCCACCTCACTCCCATCTGCGCTGGGTGTTTGTCCTTACACCAGTATGCTGGAAAAAAAAGAAAAAGCACAGTGTGGCAATGATTTACAAAGTCTGACAAAATGCCGAAACAATATTTCACACACCCCTCGGATCACAAAAGAGAACTTAATTTCTAGAGGGAACAGTAGCCATCTAACTAATTGATTTAAGCAGAAAACTCACTGTCAAGGTCAGACTAAAAACACAGTGAGGCAGGATATATTTTATTACATGGAACCTCTCAGTGTTTTAATTTGATTATGTTATTAGTTCCATGTAAGTGTATTAACCAAAAAGGCACGATTAGCTGAATACATTTCAGAAGTGACAAGGAGGCTGGTGTCAACATTAGCAATTCCACTATTAGCATCCAGACACTGTTTTTTTATCTAGGAAGGCAAGTAATCAAATTTTAAGGCAGAACTTCTCAGAAAAGACACCTGAAAAGTCCATCATGGAAAAGGAACATTTTGGGGATTTCTGCTTGTCCAGAGAGAGTAAAAGCCTCTGGTCAAATGGTCAAAAAAGGACAGCTAACAGTCTTTTGAAGGTCAATTTAACCTTGAAAAATAAAACTGGAGAACATGATTCTAAACAAAATTTCCAACAGCAGAGAGCAGCACTGCCATGAGGTCCTATCTGAAAAATCTTTGCACACTGACAACTCATGATCACTTTTTTTTTTTTTTTTAAAAAAAAAGCACAATATGTAATTTGATATTTTAAATATAAAGGAAGTTGACTATGCATCAAGTATATATGAGGACATCAAGGGTAAGACTGAATTCCATTAGACCACTATGATATTCTTCTGACCATTACAAAGGCAAACAATTTATCAAAAACTAAATCTGCTCTGAACCCTGAAGCTGCTCCTTATGCTTCTCTTAGCATTTGGGCTAATCTTCTGATTTTAAATATCCTCACTGAAGAAATAAAAAGCTGAGAACATTAGGAATCAGACTACATCTCTCTGGACACCAAAAGGCAAGGACAGACTGGGCACTATGTTGAAAAAGTACAAATAAATAAATAAATAAAACCAGTGATGTAAGAAGGAAATAAACCTGAAATTATGCAGGAATTATATATATATATATATAAATATTATTATAATATTATGTATGTAATCAGATCTGTGTTCTCCTAGGGTAAAATCTTGACTCCCTCAAAGTGAACAGCAAAGGCCTCCTGAAAATAAAGTGACCTTGATCTTACCTTTGATCAATCTGCAAGGTGTCAGGAGTGCTCAACCTTGGTGTTGTTGGCAGAGGCCACGTACACCTCCAACCCAGACCTACAGAGCCTGCAAAAAGGAAAGCAAGGCAAAACGTAGTGATGTGGTAAAAAAATACCTTCCCTGACCACGGGAGACCTCTCCAAAGGGAGGAAGCAATCAGATGGGATGAGAAGCCTGGAGGAGAAACTAGTGTCCTTCAGCCAGCATAGGTTGCTCTATCCCTCCAGCCCAGCAGCCTGTTTCTAGCTAGGGCATCACCAAACCTGGTCCTGAATACCCCCTTTTAACATTTTGCTGCAAAAAAAACTCTTTTTCCACTTCCTTGAGAGGTGAGAGGAGATGTCAGAAGAAATTCTTTGCCTCTTTGAGTTTAATGTAAGGTGAGTAAATCAGATGCTTTGGAATCACTTCATGGCTGCTCAAAACACAAACATTTGTCTTTCTGTTCTTCTCCTCCTACATATTTTGAATGAATTGGCTTTGTCATCTCAATGCAGAAAGGACAAAATCCAGGCTACCTCTTTTTAGTACCCTGATTTTGTCCTACCTGGACTTGGATATTTCATACCACTTTTCATTTGCAGGAAAAAATACAAGTGGTACTGTCTTTAGATTAACTCACTTATCTTAGAGTTGTATTGTTTAAGAAAGAATTTCTTGGACCTCTGTTATGTAATATGTGGGACATATGTATTGCGTATGTGTTATGCAATATGTGGGACAAACACCTTTAAAGGTTGAAGTTGTTTTACTTCCTTTAGAGTAGGTACTTGGACTTGGCTGCCTTTGTCCAGGAACAAATGTCTTGGGAAATAGTGATCTAGAGTAGGTTTTGTATCCATCAGATGCTGACGTAAAGTTACCTATTGGAAAGCTATGAAGGTCTGGGACACAGAGGGCTAGGTGAATGAAAAGCAAGGCAAAAACTGTAGAAACAGAAAAATATGTGCCAATCATACGTCTGTGTTGCTGTCCAAAAGAAGAATGTGAGCATATCAAACTATTTATTTAGAAAAGGTTGTAAAAATAGTGTACATCATTAAGCTTTTATCCCTGGGGAGGTAAAGAAAATATATTTGGATCTCTCTGTCAGACTGTCTATGAATTATTGAGAGGGAAATCGTCAGTGGCAGCCAAACTGAAGTCATGGGTTTACCCTTAAAACCTCGTCATACAAGCCATCATTGTTTCAGGAAATCCTGCTGGAATCACTGCGATTGCTACCATGAGTCCTTATTTTACAGAACTAGACTCTTTGGTACAGCACAGGAAACTCTTCGTGGTTTTGTGCTTATTGAAACAGCTATAATGTATATAAATTGAACTGAAGTCACACCAGTCACTGATATGAATAGAACAGATCAAACTATTCATTATGAACCATACTTATTATGAGCTCTGCTTTTATACTGAGTAATAAATTACCAAAATCCCAAGAATGAAACAATTTAATGTGTCTTCCTCACTCAATGATCCTTTCTGTAGATTGTATTAATATTAGTTATCAAACTCCAAGGTATTTTTGGACTGTGAGCAGGCTGCAAGGAGTTGTAGCTGTAAGCGAAGGCTCTCTGAGCTGGCCTCTAACTGTTTTTTCGAGCTTACCAAGACATACACCAGCTGGCACATTGTGAAATGTCCTCTTCTAGCTCAGCTGGAAGTGAGAATGAGACTTTGACAGTTTTAAAACAGCCCATCATTGCCGAAGGGAAGAAAGGTAACATGCTGCTCCAGGGCACTATTCCAGGGTTGAGTCCTCCACCTGTGTTGTTTTACAAAAGGTTTTTCCCAAGAGGCAGAGATACGACCCAACAATGGGAGGAACAGAATGATGTTTCCCACTAAGTTGTATGCAAGCAACAGGATAAAGTTATTTCTGGGAAATACAGTCCTGAAGATAACAGCTTTGGAGTGCTTTACTTGCCTAGAATAAAGAGAAAAAGTTAAAACTGTTGTAACATAACTTGCAACGTATTGGAATCATTTTTAAAGCTAAGGGCTGAAAAGAAACTGTATTATGTGATAGAAACTTAACACTAATAGTTGAAGAATTACTAAAACAGATACAAATTCTTAAGCTATTGGACATCAATAAATGCATTAATTACTATAACTACAAAATCCATGAGTCTCATAGGAAAGTATAGTCTTATATAAAACATTCAAATGCCCACAACTGATTAGCTAGTTAAGTCAAGAGCTTTTGAAGGCTGTAATGTAGTAAGATTTACTTCAAGAAATGGCACAGTTAATTTCTTATCACTGACAGCTTTCTGTTGCAAGAAAATCTATTTTTCTGCCTCAGGACTGTAGCTGATATGCCAAAGACTTTTTATTTTCTAACATATTTCTTTGGGCAGTGACATTAATGCTCTGACGCATTCTTGTAAAATTCAAGAACTGATCATAAAGTTTAAGAGAGATAGTTTTCCTTTGGAAATGTAAGTTCTTCCAGAAGAAAAAGAGTCCATAGTAAAATGTCACCTTTCATTGATTTATTTATTTATTTATTTAGTTTTTTTGGGAAAAGCAAACCCAATTGATTGGTCTTTGAAAGTAAAATTATATTAAAGATTACAATGACTTTTTTTTTTTCTTTTTTTCTTTTTTTTTTTTTCAATCTGCAACAAAGAAAAATATAAAAAGTATCTTACAGAGTATTAAAAATGTATATACTACTTTTGGTAAGACAGCGTGTTGCAGAAAGGCTTTAATGTCATCAAGTGATGTACAAAATTCAGATATCCCTTTTTAGCTGTAAATCTCCAGGCTTTGTGGGCCATATTTCCAATTTATGGTAATCCCCAATGAGAGTCTGAGGTTGGTACCCTAACTCACTTCCTGTGCACACTTAACCCCAATATCCCAGACCTGTCTGCCTGCCCACCTGCCTGGAATTCACAAGCTTCAGGGGTAGCTGCTTTGTGCCAATGGGCACCACAGCTGTGCTTTGGAAAGATACTTCAAAGCAAGGCTCCTCCAAATACCTTCTCACCTCATTACAGGCTTCAATTTCTTCTCTTTGCTGGTTAATATTGCAGGGTCTTTCTGCTGGACTAATACACTACTCTCACCTCAAACATTATAAAATGATTGTTCCAGGCATTAAAAGAACAAAAAAATCTCCTTAAAATTTGGCATTATTTATTGCTAGCAAGTATCTCAAAAATAGCAAGCTCATGAATATGAAGAACAAAAAATTACTTGAACTTTATGGATCACTGAAGAGATGAGCAGCCTTAAACTGGATGTTTTATAATAGTTATGAGAAAGGCAGTGTGGTGCAGTGTGGCCATACCCTGAATCCCCTGCTTCGCATTGCCTCTCCTCTACATTTTGGTAACAAAGTATTTGGTACCTTTTACTAATCCATTCATAGCTGGCTCTGCATTAATTGATTTTTTGAACACAGTCATCTATTAGTTAAAGCATGCAGCACAGCACATGTGGCAAATATGAAGTCGCCTTGGTGATTCTCACTAATGGCATCATCAGGTAGCTGTCACGTTTCCTGACTATCTCTAGTGAGCTTAATGCAGAGGATCCAGTCTCACAAACAGATTTTGCATGGAAAACAGGAAACTCAGTGCCACTAAAACACTAAATATAGGTGTCCAAATGTAGCTGTCTACATTTGAGTGAGGTGTCTAAGCGCTTGTTACAGTCAAAGTCTGGGTGTGATTTTACCTGCCTACTCAGATCACTTGGGATGCTGACCGTTGTACCCACCTGGCTCTTGATACCAGTCAAGGAGATGTCCATGGGTCTTTTCATAACCTTAATGATTCTATGATTCAAGGTGGGAGTCTTAAGTATCCTGAGGCATCTCAAATATCACCAGACACTTATCTGAGGGAAACTGATGAATCCTAGACCTCCACTGTTTGTAATGGGAGTTTAGTCCACACATAAACATCTGTATGCAAATACTCAAATAGGATGCATTTCAAAGGAGTATCATGCATACAAAAAACATTAATATAAAATATAGGTTTATGTCCTCAGCTTGAGGTTTTATATCCCCTTCTAGTGCTTTTATTTATTAAAAGAAAACCAACGAAAACAAACAAACAACTTTGGAATTTTGGTTATCCTGTTCATAGATCAAAAGAAAAGCAATAACATTTGCAGACACTTGCTAATCTCTTGATTACCATAACTTTGTGTACCTTTCCCTACTAAGACAACATGACGAATTTTATCTGAGTTAATGAGGTGGGTAGCTCTTAGCTGTAGCCCAGTCCTACCAAGACAGAGAGTGCTGAAATTGTGCATTAGGGTAGTTTCAGACATGCTGTGGCATGAAACAGGATCATGAGAATATACCAGGGATGCAGTCTATGTCCTTACACCAACTCAGAAAATTAAAGCCATTTCATGTAGGGTTACCCAATTGAGGAGAAAAAGGTCACTTTGTAGGGTTGATGCTAAATACCCTAAGGTGCACAGGATGAAGATATGCAAGGTTTCTGGATCAATTTAGCAGCCACTTGAACACAGTCATTTTAATTCCTTGGCAAAATTAGCAGCATGCTGTGTTAATGGTACAGAGAAACTGATGAAACAGCCTCTCACTTAGATTAATTCCTCTGTGCCTGCTTGTTCAGAGCACCTTGTCACTGATCCGCCTCGTGATGGTCGTCAGGACAGTACAGATAGATCTGACCCCAATGGCATTCTGTCTTCTGCTGACATATGGTAATGTGGCTTGTGCACTTACATAGGCCATAATAAGAAATATGACTGTTACATGACATTTCTATGACATGCAAATACCATGTATTTTTCCCCAGCTGAACAGATAACTTCAGTTTGTTAAAATGTTTACTTCTGGAACACAAAGAAACAGTCAGGAAACTGTTTTGCTATGATAGTATTGTTTGTGTTTTGATGTTTGTATGAGAATTTCATTAGGAGGCTTATATTTTCATCTTAATTTGGAATCGATATAATTTTTATTGTATTTGTACTGGTGTCCTAAAGAAGAATTTGGCCCAATGTTTTTAACATCATGGTTAATTCTCATACTTTGGGTTCAACTGGGAAATAAGAAAATCTTGATTACTCCAGGGCTTCTCAAAATTGACCAATCTATGAAGACATTAGGACTTCATCCTTTACTTGCACTGAATAACACTTACTTTGGGGGTTGGCTTGTATTGCTGAAACCTATGACCCAAATGCTTAGGCATTTGCTTCCTGTTGACTGCAGGGCTGTAAGGGAGCTATGAACTTTTAATCCATCTGGGCTAAGTGAAGGGACATTCCACAGTATTTCTGAGGGATGTAGGACTAAAGCCATACTGGAAACAAAAAAAAATATTAGCGTCATTAACAATGGTGTAAAGTGCTGATTGGGAATAACAGCTTTTATATATTAGAAATTGTGAAATACTGAGAAGAGGGGAAAATGTTTGAAAAACATTAAAAAATATTTAGAAGAAATGTAATTGCTGTTTACACTAGGGAGCTCACTTTGTCTTGTTACCTTTGATGTGGTAATTGTGATGAGATTGCAAAAACTCCTAGAGGTTCCATTTTGCTACCTCATATGTAGGTTCTTGAAAAGAGAGGTCCTTGAGTAATAATCTTGTTAATGAAACACTCTGAAGGAGAACAGCTGCCAAGAACCATGTCTGTATTCCTAACATTATAGAGCAGGGGAGGAAGCTCAGTTCGTGGCTGGGATTGACTGAAAAAGCAATGTTACATCTTAATATTACAAATATTAATGCAAATCATAAGGATTCATCACCAAATGGGAATGGTTCCAGTACTATTCTGCACAGATCTGTATAGCCAATATACACAGTGATTCAGAAAACAGTGGAACTAAATAAACAATAATGGCAGATTGATTAGACGACCCCTGAGTTTCACACCGCTTGGTGAGTTGGGCCTATCTGAAGTGTGTTTTAATACAGTCAAATGCCATGTCATACATGTAGAAACAGCTAATGCAGTTAAGAAGCTGGATTCCTAAGAGGGATTCATCTCACCTGATATCAGATGCCTTAAATATAGAAGTTAACACCTTATCTGGTCACACACCCCCATTTATAGTGTGTAGATAAAACCTTAAGTGTCCAATTAATCCAAGCCTAAAAAAAATATATCTAAGACCTATGAATTACTCCTAAAAGTATTTATTGTCTTTCACAGATTATAAAGGGAGTCTAGATACCTATAATTAACCTGTCTTGTGTAGATATTTCCCACATATGCTTCAGAAAACCAATTTTCTCTTTGCTATTGATCACAGTAATCCAGCATACAAGAGCACAGGCAAAGGTGGGCTCACTACAGCTTGAATTATTGTCAGTTTATAAATGCTATGAGATCTTACACCACTTTGGTAATTATTTATTATTAGTAGTAGTATTAATATTGGTATTGTTTGTTTTAAGCTTAGTAGGGAAGGTTCTAAAATAGGAACATTGTTTTGTCTGTCTCTTTGTATGCTCACTTGGTTAGGCTTTTGAACCACACAGAGCTGAGGACTCAGCTGGGGCTGTATAAACATGGGAACAATACCGAATCTCTGGCTGCAGGAAGCAGCAGGCCAGAAGATGTGATGAGGTGGATTTTACTAGGATCTTGGCTGCATGTTCAGCCTGATCTTATTCTGCAGCAGAGTTAGGATTTTGGGAAGCAGCTGTCATTGTCTTCTTGTAAAGTAATATCACATGTCCCTTTCTCTCAGGTCTTGGAGAAACAAGACTCCGGCACCTAAGGTCTTGATATGAGGTTTGTGAGTCAGCAGTCATAGTCACTCCTGCACTACAGAGTATGCTAATTAATTCAAAAGTGCTGTACTGCATATACATCTGTTAAATATAAGCTCAACCACAGAAAGAATATAAATAACATGCCAGTAAACCATGAAACAGCAATCATTTTGACTGCCTACAAATCCTCACAATTTCAAGACTGTTTCTTCTCAGTCCTGATATTGTTCCCAGAAAGGTTTCTTTTAGTGGGTAACACAGCAGGAGCATCTCAGAAAATATCCCATGCAGCAGTGGGTGTACTGAGAAAGCAAATGGCATGATCAAGTGGCTTCCCTATTGTTTTCTTGCTCCTAGCTTTTCTGCCTCAGCTAACAATGCAAATGTTGTTGATATTGTTTGTGCTCTGTGAATTCCTGCACAGACCATTTGATCTAATTTTTCAGGATTTTGTAGCAGCTAATCTAACTTCGGCAGAATTTTAATTAAGATATATGTATGTGGTATCTGAATAATGATTAAAGGATTGGGGATGCACATGACAAATCAGATGAGGTGCTACCTGTGGCAATGATGCTTGCTGTTCTTTTATCTCCACCACACAGTATTAGATGTAGCCTTTAGAAAAGTGGCTTGTCCATGTCAAACAGGAGATAATCTGGAACCTCTTTTTTTAACCATCTGTGCTTTGCTGAAGCCTTGTGAAGTGCCCCAGTGTCCTTGTTCTGTCTCTAATTACAATGCTGTGAATTCCTCTGGCATCTTTAGGCTTCAAAGACAAGCATGTGGGGCTACACGGTGTACATTTGTCTGCCAGATAAAGCCCTATTTCCTACATTCCTCTGATGTGTTGGTTTAGTTAGTTAGTTAGTTTGTTTCTGTAATGCAATATGGAGTACAGGCTTATGAACTGCAGGAATATTTAGCCCATGTGTATACTTACTATACCTCAGATTTGCATAACTTATTTATTTATATATTTATTCATTTATTTATTTATTTTCTGGGAATAATTAGATCCTCCTCACACTGGAGAAGTGGTTTGCAGATCATGATAATCAGAACTACATCAATTCAATTAAAGCCCAAAGAAAATTCCTGTTATTTCTCCTGTTATTATCAATGGGAAGGCCAAAAATAAGTTCCTACTGCTGCAATACCTTGCTGCACTAATATGGGTGACAGGAAATGTTTTTTCACATTGCCTAATTGAATGCCAGCACTGCTAAGAACTGATAGCAGCTGCTGGCAGATGATGCCATTTGTAGAATACAATAGCAAGTTTTATTGAGCCTACAAAACCAGAAGCTATGTGACATACTAGACACTCACAAAAAGCTCACCAAAAAATGATACAAAAAAAACCTACCTACACTGTGACAGGTAGGATGTCTGTCCGATGGATGGTGATTGTAGGAAACAGTATAGCACCATTCCAACTGAAAACTGCAAGGTTTATGACTTAGTCCTTGGGCTATGAAGCAACATCCAAGCTTGGCATCCCTGGAACAGCTTGAGTAATAGTAATATGGAAAATCTGACTCATGGCTACCCGAGGTTCCAAAGCAAGGTTTGGAATGAGACCTGTATTTATTTAAAGATATATTTCTTGGCAGCATTAGAGGGACATTACCACAAATTCTTTGTTTTCTAGCTAATTTATATGGTAACAACAGAAAGTTTTAGACCAGAAACTTTTTTTTTTTTTTTTTTTTTTTTTTCCTTTAAGGAAATATAAATTAAATTCCATTTTAAAAATTAATTCCTTTGAAATATTTACAGTTATACCTTCCAGGAGAAGACATAAAAGCTAAAAGCCCTTGCTAGGAAACTTGCATTAGTTTAGAAAACTTATAACAGTTTAGTGCATGATCACACATTTGTAAGCAGCATAGACTGAACTTGCAGTGTTGGGAATTGTGCTGTGGAAAGCAGTAGCCTGGAACAGAGTTAAGTTGATCAATGAGCAATCAGTGTGATGTTATGTCTGAGGGAGCTAACATGCATGGGGAAGGTACTACTGAGCAGGCATACAGGTCTGGTATTGCTACTCTGTAGGGAAGCAGTGAGGCAGGGGGTGTTTGGGGTCTGTTTGGTGGCCAAGAATCCATTGGAAGGTCAAGGGCTCCATGACTGATCTGGAGTGTAAATTCAGTATGGCATTTTTTTGGTGACACTTGTAGTAAAGTCACCCTTTTTAACTTATCCAAGAGAAATTTTAAGGATAACTTGATAACAGAAACTTAAGTGAATTGAATATTGGAGTGAATGCAGATCAGTTCAGGCTTGAAATATCCAATCAATTTTTAGCAATGAGGATAAGAGGTTATTGGAAGACAAAGTGGTAACACAAGAATATCTTTGGAAAATCATGTACTATCACAGGACTGTGTCAAATGTCTTGGCCTTAAAATAAGTGAAAACATACTTTCCTCACACACCCAGTTTCAATGAATAGATTTGCTATTGCTCCTTTCTTAAAGAAAATTAGAATTTATTTATTTTTATTTTTTTTCTAGTCCAGCAGTGCTGAATTAAAACTGAGTCATCACCAAATTTAGACACCAGTATTTTTTACCTTTTAGATACTGGAGCTTTCATCTCGTCCTCATGAATGGTCTAGCTGCACAAAACTACTCAGGAATAAAATCTCTGCCTAATGTATTCCATGCTGAATGAGCCTGTTTGCACATAAGGTGGGTAACTTGTGAGTAGTTGCCCTCCATAGCTCTATCTGCAGACATGCGGAGAACTTTTGACTTCATTTTAACATTGAGAAGCTGTCCATAAATGTAGACTATAGGCATATATTCACATTCTGTGAAGGGTCCTTCTACCAATGTCAAATAACCTTAATTTAACAGTGTAGTCTAGTGCACCTCTCCTTGATCCTCCTGGCATCATCAGTCTATGCCTGAGGCAATTCCACAGTGCCAGTGAAAATGCTAGGGTAAAACTGGAATATGCTTGGATATCAGTCCCATGGGTCTGGTTCTGACTTCAGCACCCTGAGACAGTGCTCACTTGTTCTTTTTAAAACTGCTGAGAAGTGGTCTGAGCACTGAGCTACAGAAGAGCTTTCCTTTCTAGAAATCAAAAGACAAGCTGAAAGGCAAGGAGCTAATTAAAATCATTTCCTCATAGCCAGCTGACATTGGAGTGCTGTTCACAAGCAATTGGGCCTAAAACATGTTGAGATTGTTATAGAAATCACAATTTTTAAAGGCAATATATTTTTTTCCTTGTTATTTGCTAGTTATATTTTAATCCTTTCAAACTATGTTTGTACAACCATGAAGGTTAGAATTTGTTTTTTATAAATTAGAGCATAAAGGAACAGTGAATTTTAGAAAAAATTCAAACACTTATATTATTACAATAGAAACTCCAAATGTCATCAATATTGAAATAAGGAGAAGTCAAGGCTCTCCTGACTATTTTCCAGAGAACCAGTGTGTCTCTTTACCTTATAAAGGACTATGCCATCCATCCACTTCAGCATTTTATTATAACCTGTGTAATCACTTAAAGATAGAAGATATTTTGGCTCCAATGGCATTATACAAAGAAATGAGCAGAAGCTTGTAATATTCACAAAAAGAGGATTTCACTGCAACGTTTTTACATGAAAAGCTATTATAGCCCCTTCCATCCTAGAGCTAAAAGGCAGACTGCTGTCCTCATTAATCAGCCTTCTCAGCTTAATAATATTTAGCAGTCACATAATACTTTGCATCCCCCAAGCACTGTACCAAAATTAAAGATCCTATTTAGCAGTTAGGCATGTAACTACCTGCTAAGGGAATGCTGATAGCAATCATAAGTATAAGAGGTTTTGAGTTAAAAAAAAAAAAAAAGAGAGAGAAAAGAGAGAGAGAAAGAGAGATTGAGAGAGAGAGAAACTGGATGCCTAAAATAATGCACACAATCTTAGAGGACTGTTATTTTTCCACTCTTACAGTGATTAGATATCATGTTGATAAATGCCTTGGTACCTCTGAAGAAAAATAGACCATCAGGGTGTTGTAATTTTCTGAGTTCCTGGGAATAAAGCATCTGAAAAAGCATCCGGACAGTAGTTTTTACATAGTCAGTTCACTTATGTCTGTCTGGAAAGCCTAGTGACTTCATCTCTGGCTACATTATTGAGTAATGTGAACAAATAAGATCTAAAGAAATAACATTTAATGTTTAGGGCCTGACATTCACAATACGCACACTTCAGAGGTTTTATATTAGGACTAAGCTGATCCCATGACCTGAGAGCCCTTTTACAGCTGCTGTGCATTAAGTGTGCTCCCGGGAGTACATCTTCTAGTTCAGCTTCATCCTGAAGGAATCCAGGTCACACACCCTGAGATTTGTGGTGCAAATCAAAGCATGGTAAATAGAGATAATAGTAAAATTGCTTCAAAATCTCAAACTTCATCTAAACTGAAACACTACTGTAGGCACCCTTGTTGGACTGGGGTGGAATGTGCTGTCTCTAACCCAAGAGTATAATCTGTACTGGTACACACTAAGGAGCACATATATCATTCTGAAGCACTGACTGGCCTGTTTTCAGGGAAAAAGGATATTCATCTTTCATTATGGATTATAATTGGCAGCTGGAAATAGAGGTGGGCGAGCTGGAATGATAGACATTGATATAACAAATAGTATAAGCATACACGTTTCCCAGAACTCACATTGTTTCTTTGCTGAATCTGAACCCCTGAAATTTCATGCTTGGGAAGACTGAGTTATCTACAATAACATTTTCCTCTGATGGTCCTCAGACATCAATTCGTACTGTGAATTTGGCCATATGTTGCCATATGGGCATGAATATGGTGCCTGAGGGGCCAGTGTGCTGCCTGGGGTCGGGTTAAGTTTTCTCCAGAGTAAGGTAGAGGAACCCACAGCAGTAGGCATCTGTGTAGCAGTCTGCCCCCAGCATGAGATCTCCAGTCCTAAGTAAGAGAGACATCAGGCTTTGAACTAAAACACAATTAACACCTGCTCCAGAGTGCTATCGGCAGCAGTTCAAACTGGGTACCAGCCAGAATCGCGTGGTGTGTTTAAGACCTGTCCCTATGGCAGGAGTCATCAGGGGTCTTTAGACTCTTCAGACACATCTAGAAAAGAGTTGCCTGTCAGTGACCAGCTCATCACTAGAATTGTCCAAATGTACCCAGAAATGTGCATATGAGGGGACAACCTGCATAAAGTACATATGATTGTTGGCAATAAATATAGGCAACCACCAAAAAGAAGAGTCATTTAATGGGATTATATGGTAAAGTTGCCTTGAGTAATAGGAGGATGGAAATCTCACAAGCTGTTCCCAAGGAAGAAGCTTATTTCTTGTTACATTTTAAATCTGGCAAATATCCTGAGGCAGGGGGCTTCCATCCTTTCCAAATTTTTAAATTTGTTCACAGTTTATAAGCCTGTAACTTTGCATGGTCTCATCCATGCAAATGTTCAATCCCTTTTTGAGTCATGCCGAGCTCCTGGCTGTGTTGTTGCCTCATGAGAAGATGTTCTATAGGCCAAGCAGGAAAAACACATTTCCTTTTACTGGTTTTACATCTGCTGCCTTTCTGTTTCCCCAGATGTCCCTCTGTTATGACAAAGTAATGGAGAAAGTATACACGAGTGTTCCATTTACCACCTGACTGATCCTCATTAGTTTGTGTTTCTCTATTTTGCACTTTCTTATTTATCTCCTCTTTATCCTTCGGTGAAAAAAAGCAGTCCCTGCCCCCCTTTCTTTGGGGGGGGGAGGATTTTTTTTTCTGTCATGTATTTTATCAGAAAGTATGAACAGCCATAGATCTTAGCCCTATCTCCCCAGTATCACACATATCTCCTGTTACCTTCATCAGTTGCTATCTGTACAGTATCCCATTGCTTTTAGTCCCAGTTTGCAATATTTCTTCCTCTCTTTCTGCCCATCTTCTTTCCCTCTAACTCCTAATTTCCTACCCAGATACAAACCACTGCTTGCCTTTACACTGCAGTATCCTTCTGTTGTTTTCCTTTTTCCCCATCTTGCTTTTTCCATTCTCTATTAAAAACAAACAAACAAACAAACCAACAAACAAACCTGCTTCTCTCTCCCCTCCCCCTCCTCCCCCCAACCTGGGTGCCTGAAAAACAGTCACAGCAAGGACAAGCTTCCTCTCAGGCTCAGTGGTTGACCCTTCCTGGTGCTCCTGTTCCTGAATATAATCAGTTTCAGTATAGTTGCGGCACTGGCAGCCCTCCTGCCCCATGGCTGTTGAGAGGAATGAACTTTGCTGTGTGGGGAGAGGATATAGCATTAGGAGCTGAAATAGGTTCAAGAATATTTCTTTTGGTTTGTAAGAAAAACAATTTTTCAAAAGCTCTTTTTGGTCAAGTTTTCATTGGAATTTAAGCTCCTGCTCCACAGAATAGCTTTACTGCTGCTCAAAGAAAATGTCACCATGATTTTTTAACATGGATCAAACCATGTATTATCTCCCCCTGATGCAGCCTTGATGCAGGCTGAACTGTTTCTGAAAGAGAGAACAGGTCAAGGTCCATTATTAATAATAAAAGGATGGATTTGCAGTGAAAGATGCCTGCCAACCTGGATAGAGAGAAATGTAAAGCACAGTCACAGTATGAAAACTGTAATCCACAAGCTGAAGTGGAAGAAAATCTACAAACCCAAGTAAAATGCTTTTACATTCTCAGAGAAACATTTATTGAATGCAATTACTCAAATTCAAAAATTATTCAGTTACTCTCCATGAAGCACTTTAAAATCACTTGAATTAAACTGTGAGATTTAAAGACTGCCTTTTGATACTTGTTTGTTAAAATCAATATGTTCCTGAGGCAAATTTAGGTTCTGATGGAACTGACTCTTCCAGTGGAGAAAAATTCCATTAAAATCAGAACAAAATGCTAACCACCTCATTTATTTATTTATTTATTTTATTTTTATTATTTTTTTTTTTTATCATGATAGAAGCTGATAATGACACCAATTCCTTGTTCCAAACATTGCCATACTGTCCAAGTTGGTCGTAATCCTTTGTGCAAGGACAAAGTGCTTAAAAGTCTTCAGTTTTTAAATAATGAACAAAGTAGCTATTTCCCATGTGGTTGTATCATTATTATGTTTGAGGAAATTGCAAACTTGAATATGCAGAGTGTGTTATGAGAACCAACAGGCTGTGCTCAGAGCAGTCCTGTTCCTCAGAGAGAGCATACTTCTGCTACAACATAAAAGGCTGATGTTTCCCAGTTGAAAAAATGAATAATAAAATTTCTGTGTAGTAAGGAGCAGCTTGTGTTTTTAGGATTGTTTGTCTCTTTCCATAAAGAATGGTTTGGTAATATTTAATACCCAGGCATCACATTTCTATGCATAGAATGGTTCGATAAATGGACGTTTTTGAGAAAGGTTGGAAAGGAGTTTTTATGTTATCAGAGTAATTTCACCATATTTTAGATACCTATAGTTTTTATAATGAGCAGTAGCTTCAATAGGCATTTGTACTATTTTATTAGTTTGTCTTAGAAGAAGTATCTGTGTATTTCCGTCTCTGGTAGTCTCAATGTTCACTGACTGCATCCTCAGATAAAGACATTTGTACATAGTCAGGTGAAGGTTCCCTTGGTGCTCTTCCTCTTTAGAGGCTCTAGTGTCCTATAATTTCATACATAGACTTAGAATTTGTATTGGAAGGGTCTGGCCTCCAAGACCAGATGTGCCATTTGTCATTTTTGAAAATCTGCCAAGTTACAAGTCTTTTGGGAAAAAATGAAAATTATATATGCCAAGCCTTGCCATCACTTCACAATTAAATCTTCTGAAAAGTCCTGTCCTTTGTACTTTCCTATACAGAGCACTGTTCAGGCAGGACTTTTCTTTTTTCCTCAGCTTTTGTTGTTATAGACCTAGTTTTGCCTGGGTCCCTGTGCCAAGGGACCCAACATCTCTTAAGGCTCTTTAGGCTGGGAGAAAAAGCTTTCTTTGGAGCCATTATACCAGGAGAGAACTAGGGTTGACAAAGCAGGTACAGGATAAGGAACATGGGAACGGGAGAAGGGTGGGAAAGGGGCTGCAGGTCTGGTTCCTCCAGAAGCAAGGACGAAGTGCAGAGATAGACCCGTCACAAAACAACGAAGGACCAGTCTGCGGGCTGCTCCCTTCCCGACGGGGCAAGAAACAGCCCCCAGGGTCAGCACGGAGCCCCCAGCCCCAAATGTCACCAGGCAAAGGGTGTCTCCCGCCGCCCTCCAGTGGCTGGCCGCCGCAACGACGCTCAGTTGGGCTCTTTCGCGTTTCAATGTGTTTCGGCGGGTAAAGGCTTTGCCTTCCCCCTTCCCTTAGAGAGATAAAAATCAACTGCATAGTCAGAAGGCGATGCAATTAACTTGTGTCAATAAACCAATGGCCTTTAAACTTATGATCACAGTATATCTTTCCTCTCTCATTAGTTCTCTCTATGCATTTATACCATGACTATTGGCTATCTGGATTATCACACCCTAGTGCACTATTGCTATAAAATGCAGAGTTAATATCTGTTATCTCTGGTATTTATTTACTGACAAAAATTAAATTAATTACCATATACAACTGAGCAAAGATGGTGATATTTGTCACACACTAATGCATGGAGTTAGGTTTTGCCCTTCAGTCTTCTCAAAGATCCTTGGACAGGATCTTTAATAAGAACTCAGATAGGTGGAGATCTGCAATTACGGAAGGGACCAGAAAAGGTGGTATTACTGTAAATACATCAGCCAGGCTCTGACCTTGCCCCAGGGTCCTTGTGAATGGAGCTGCTGACTCTGCCAAAACACTTAGTTCCTAAATCCAGGCCTGCTCTCTCCATCACATCTCCAGATAAAGATGTTCTCCATGGAGAATCTGAATCTCTGGGGACCTCTGAAGGCACAGCAGGCTATGCTTCTCTGCTTCCTGCTAAGATATAAGAGGTTTTATGGAATTGTCCATGTGGGCATTTGACACGTTCTCCAAGTGCCATATTGTTTAGGCTTTGTTCTTTTCTTTTTCCTGTAAACTCTTTGTTCATGTGGAGAAAAGAAAAATGCAAAAACAACTGGAACAATGAACAAGCCCCTGCAGAGACCTGGGCCCAACAAAAGCAGCAGCCTGATAAAAGCCTCATGGATGCTGCTTTGCATTCTGCTCTCATCCAAGGTATCCTAAGGAGACTTGCTGTGAAGAATCCTGGGAAGATGCACCCTGTTTGTGAATGAATAGCAGCTCTTTCCATTTACAGACACTTTGGTTCATTTCCCTACATAAGCACAGAAATAACCACTTTGGATCTTTATTGAAGGGAGGGGGAGGAAAAAAAAAGATCCCAGAATTAACTCAGGGAAAGAAAGCCAGGTGCCATCTTTGCATTATATCCAAATGAGATGCAGCTGTTTAAATGTAAATATTAAACAAGGGAGAAGAATGCCTTAATTAGCCCTCAAAAGGAGACAGGAAAGCTGTAAGAATGCACCTGACACTAAACAGTATGAGATAAACTCATTCCAGCTGTCATTGAACTGACTGTTTGAAGGCAAAGCAATGCTATTTTGTGCAAACAATGTAAAATGCTTAGGGAACTGCAATTAGCATCAACATGCATAGTGTAAGTGAATGCAGCCTGCTGGTGTTTACTTGGCTTTGAATTGCTAGGGTTTGGAGTAAAAAAAATAAAATAAAATTAGCTATGCATTACACACTAGAGATTTTATTCCAGGGTTTTATGCATTACCGAGAAAAAGGCACAGGAGAATGAAAAGAAGAAGAAGCTATCAATGACTTTAAAAGAAGATATTCTACTCAGAGGTCATTCTCAGATTTTCCCTTCCTACCTGAGCAGTATCATACAGATTGGATCTGTGAGATAAATTTTCATACAAGCTGTCCATCACATAAACAAACCTGAAATGTCCCACACACTGTGTCAATATAGCATGTCTTACTGGGTGGAAGAAAACATGGATTTCACTTAAAAAAAAATAATACACAAAGGGCAAAATCAAGGTTATTTAATATCCTTAAAATCTTTAATTTAATTTATATATTTATATCTAAGTTTATATGAATTAATTATTATGTAAGTTACAGACTGTATACCAATGTGTACAATAAACCGAGGTGTATAGAAATGTTGATCTACCCAATATATTCTTGTTGTAGGACATGGTACCCTCTCAATAACCTTGACTGTAAGCCAAATTTTGTATGCTTTCTATACTTGTCGGAGTTCACCTCAATACTCAAGGTTTTCTTATCTAATCTCTCACTAGACTTGTTTTATTAGAGCTGATGTTTCATGCAATGGAATGATACTATACATAAAGACCTTCATTAACTACTATTATTATTATTGCCAAGTATTCTATAAATACATATAATTTGTTGGAAAATTAAAGCCCTAAAATAATTCAGTCTGCGAGTTAGAGATTTACCTCATGATGAAAAAAAAAAATAAATCTAAAGACATTTTACAGGGAGAAAGAAACAAACGTGTAAATGGTACTTTTCCTGCTTAAATCACCCATTTTGATCCAAAGCAGGTATATACCTGATATTTTGATCCATTAGATGACACTGAAGCCTAATCTTTCCATGTGATGTTTTGGATCAGAAATAATGACTAAATTATGCTGATCCCTTGATCTGGCATTCTAGATATCTGGTTTATCCTATCTGCTCACAAGACTTGCTGCTATAGTTTGCAGCAAGTCTTAAAATTGTGGCTTTTTTTTTTTTTTTTTTTTTTGCTTTGAAATTTGACAAGCTCTCTCATATGTACCGAGATAACAAGACTGGAATACAAAAAGTCACAGCAGCTATTGTTCATTATTGAGTAAGTGCACCTGATGGGAAAGACAAAGCCAGGAACTTTTGTTGTGGCACCCACAATTCAGTGCCACATCTACAGGAAATACCCATTTGTAAACACAGCAGCAGACACTATGGCCCTGAACACAATATTGTTGTGGCATTAATGCTCTAGTTGCTGCTTGATTTGCAGACTTCACAGACACATAACTACTGCAAAACATCTACTGTGGAACCCGGTGGCTCCCTTGAGGAGAATGAGCAGTTACATTTATGAGACCCAATTATTCACATATTTGCATGCAAAATAAATCTTTAGCCAGAAAAGTCTTGATTTTTTGTGTTATGGAAAAAAAAAAAAAAAAAGTTTATGTTAACTATTTATAATATTAACAGATCCCCACATGAGGGAGCAATTGATAAGAGATAGGTAGTATCAATAGGCATGTGCAACTGTATTCTGATAACAGATAAAAAAGTTATCTGTTAAAGTTATACATAACTTTATACATATACATATATATGTATATAACTTATACATAACTTTATAAATATCTGTAAAAGTTATACATAAAAAAGTATGATGCTTATAGAAAGCTATAGGATTTGAGTATATATAATGCCTCTTGATTGGTAGGGGAAAAGGGGTGATGCTGAGGGCATGTAAATTTTAACCTCATTCCAAATTGTATTATGTTCGTAGTACATAAAATACTTGCAAATACTATAGAGCAAAAACACCTCGTAACATTGTAAACTTTCCATTTAAGACTAAATGCATGTGTGTGTGGAGTATATAGGGGCTGGTATCTTGGGTCATGCAGCTGGTCACTGGCAGAAGTAGGAATGGAAATTAGGTATTCTGACTTCCTACCCATTTACCATACATTGCTGTCTCAGGCAGCACAGACTTCAGCACAGACAGGTATTCTAGTGGAGAAAAAAAATATGTTTGAATTGGAGAAAAAGGCACAATTAATGAGGAACACCTGGATGAAGAACCAAAAGAGTAACACCCAGGGTGACTGGGTGAAATGGCCAATGAGAGACCTTTGCAAAAAAGCCACAGTGTATGATCTCATATTGCCTATTCAAGCTGATCCATCTCAAAACAACAACAAAATAAAATAAGAACTTTTCCTGATGATGCAGCAGAAAGCAAGAGACTTCCTCCTTTCCAAATTAAACCTAAGAAACTTTGCTTTTGTGTGAGAATAGCAGCAATTAGGATAGATTGTCTGAAAAGTAAGTTATTCTTTTTTTTTATTGTCACAGATGAGTCACATAGCAATAACTGCATTGTCTTTCTCATTGTCATTCCATCTTCATAAGCTAAGAGAGCTATCCTTACCTATTTTTAGTCATTAACTTGTGACGCTGTAGTCCTTCATTAGTTCTTCAAAATACTGTCTTCCAAAAGAAAGCATTCACGTTTTGTAGGAAAAATCCCAAGTTTGCCAACTGCTCATGCTAGTGAGCCACAGGAGCACCCTCCAAACTTCTGTTCAGATGCTCAGCTGTCATGTTCACCCTAGTATGCTTGGCCTGGCTGTCTGACAAGGAGCTCCCAGACAGATGCTTGGGGGGTTTTCAGTTCACCTAGCCATGACCTGATGCCAAATTGTATTTTGTGCCTCTTCAGAAACTGCAGCTTTTATGCCATTCAAATAAGGTTATTAGTGACTCCCAGAAGCCAGGAAAGATGACAGCTGTGCCACAAAAGACCTGACCTCTCTGGAATGATGACATTTTTGTTGTAGCCTGCACGTCCCTGCCTAGTAAAATGATGCCCTGATTTGTACCTTGATGAGTCTACAATCATACTGTTAAGGAGTTCTTGAATGCCTCACAAGACCAGATGATGCTATTGGTACACCCACCTTCTGGAAATCCTCTGCATGGAGGCTACAGTTTATCCAGTAACTATATATGACCCCTTCTTAGCAGGAGGCCAAGCCATACACTGTTAGGACACTGCTTACTGTGAAAAGTAGGACGGGCAGAAGCACAGATGGCCTGGGCCAGCCAACATGTTTCTGTTTGAGGAGATGGAAGCAGTTCATTTGTCCTGAAGCTGATGGGCAGTGTGTGACTGCCCACAAGACCTCTCCTAGCCCAGACTCAGCTGCCAGACATGATTATGATGCCAAAGAGGAGTTGCTAACAGTGGCAGCAGGAAGGAATATACGGAGGTAGCCTGCTGGCCAAAGAACCCAAATTGTAACCTAGCACAAAGGTAAAGTGACTGCAGCTTCAGAATATTGGACACAAAAGGAGATGCAAGACATAAGAGGACCCAGAGGAAAGAAGGGGAGATAAAACCAGTGTAAGAAGTATGCAAGGGCTGAGGAGGAGCATCAATTGGTAACATGTCATGTGAGGGTGTAGCATGGTTAATTTCCAAGTGACAGTATCCACCCGCTGCTGGACTTTGGGTCACAATCCTGTTCTGTCCAGAAAGGTTTTCCTCTGATCACAGACCAGGGATGGTGTGGCATTTCTGCTAAACCTCCAGGATCCAAAAAGAACACAGGCCAGTGTGGGTGTTGTCAGGCCATGTTAGATGGAGTGCCAAAAGATGCCCCTTCCTATAGGTCCGGTGCAAATGAAGGGACAGTTATCAGAGAGTCTGTGACAGATACAGGTGCTGTGCAGCAAGAGGGTAGTAGGCAAAAGCTTGTAGAAGAGCTGACATCCCCAAGGACATTTCATTTGGAGTACATGTGTGAAGAAGAAATGAAGAACATCATCAAGGGTTGTGGGGCAGCTCTTGAGGATTCCCTGGAGAGGTGTGGAGATGTAGCTACCGATAACAGCAGGCTCTCTTCAGTGAGGTCATTTCCAAAATTACTAGAGCTTTCTATAACATGATGCAGTCAACACTAGATTGCAGCCTGACAGCTGGGTTTATAAATCAGTTTTCCTCGGCTGCTGTATAATACACTTAGTGGTGATTACTCCTGGCTCTATGAAGTAGTTCATGCTATTATTAAGTAACACTGGACAGATTAATTGTTATTATTTACTTCCTTCTTTGATGAACTCAAGCCCTGTACATACTGATGAATGATGCAGGAGACTACTATAAATGCAACATAAAATGAAAAGCATTATATTAACAAGTTCTAAGCATAAATAATAATAATAATAATAATAATAAAACACTGCTTGGTATTTAATAATAAGATGAACCAAAGATTCTCCACAACCCCTCAAAACAGGCAGATGTCTTAATAACTTGCCTCTATTCCTCTCTTCAGAGACATAAAAGTCATTGTGCTTCCAGCATTTTGTATGCCACAGGGAAAGAGAGGAGGGGGACAAAATTGGTCTTGCATATTTCATAAACAGTGGAAGATTTCCTATCCCAAATGGCAATTGCAGTGCAGACACCATTGGCCTCTCTTTATAAAGGTCTCCCAGCAAAAAAAAAATTGACTTAATAAAAAAAAGAACAGTCAAAAATGCTCTTGAGATTAATGTTGCTGATGCTTATAGAAAGTGTTTGTAATTGTTACCTATGGTCACAAATAGTAAGGTAAAGCTGTGAGTATATGTCCATGCCATAGGGATGAAATGGGAATGTACACTATTCTTTTCTTGAGGAGTAAATTTTTCATTCATGTTACTGCAAGAGAATAGGTTTTGGGAGTAATGAGAATGTTTTCATTGAGAAGAAGGCTTTGTACTGGTGTTGAGTAAGTTGATATGTCTGCATGTTGCAGTCCATGTGGGAATGCTATGTAGACTCTGAAGGTCGTATAACTGTGGTTTTGACAAGCTCTTGGACAAATGTAATGAAAAGAACTTTTTATTTAATGTAAGCTGAAGAACTCATTTTGGGATTTTATCGTAACTTTCTTTACCCTCTGCACAGAGTATGAAGTCTACAGTGTGTGTTTTTGTTTTTGTTTTTTCCCCCTGATGCTGTTGAAATGGCTTGTTTAAAGAGCATGAGAGCTCTGACTTTTTCTGCTAATTGGTCATAAAAGGTATGTCCTTTCATTGACTTCCTCGACCTTGAATTAAGCTCATAATTCTCACTGAGATACATTTAGTACTTTTCACAGATTATAGACAGTATAATGAATTGTTACTACTCACTGAAGCTGAATTTTGTATTGTTATTTAAATTAAAAACATGAAAAATTTGATTTTTTTTTGGCCACCTTTCTATCCCTTCTGTCATCACCACCTACACACAAAATTCTGCTAGTTCTATTTCCAATGCTTTCTCATGCAGGCAGCAGACTGAAAGAAAATGAATATATCATCCACTATTATACATGCTGACATGCCATTTCAAGCAGTCTGTTTGTCAAAGAAATTCATTTGTTTAGATTTTGGAGAGATAAATGTTTATCTCATAAGGTCTCAATCATAACCTAAATCCAAAATGTCTGTTTGAGTTGAATTTGTGCACACAGACAATGAAGAGTTTGGTCTTGAGGTGATAGGAAATTGTGATAGATGAGAAAGAGAAAATGACAAGATTTCAGGATGTAAGTGAAGTTTTCATTAGAACATTGACTACTGAGGAATCTTTGAATGAGTGAGACTTGGCTTTGGTAAACCAAATACTTTAGTATGAACACTGGCTACATTTCAAGAAATAAGTACACGAGAGAGAACAAGATTTCTCTCCTATTTCTCTCTCTCTGTCTCAGCAAAACTGAAGTATGAACTCTCCTTTCTGTACTTCAATTTGATATTTTTTAAATTGATGACAAAAAATCTCATCTCCTATAACATGCTCTTTATGTGAAAATACAATTGCAATCCGTTGAAAAAGCTGCTGTATAAGCCTACATCTTATAAACCATTTTTCATTTATTCTCAAAACTTTCTACAAGTGAAGTCAATATTATTATACTCTTTCTACAGACTGAGGGAAATTGAGGCAAAAAGCAGAGAAGTATATTACTCAGGATTACCCAAATTAGCCATTAGTTAAACTAGGATTGGAAATGGGATGACACTGAGTTCAAGAAAAACTAGAGTCAATCTAACCATTAAGTGAAATAAATTGTGTGGGGCATTTTAATGAAATGTTCAGAGATATCTTTGAAGATGCTGTGCATAGCTTAGCCTTCACTGAAGAATATATAGTATTCATTATATGGTATTCATTATATGGTCACACATACACACATAAGTATGTTTCTATACAATACACAATAACAGAATGTATATAATACACGTGTATTATATAGTATATTTTGATGTGGTTTACTTGGATTGAATGGTTGTTCATGCGGTACAGAATTTACATGTAGGTTCATCTAAGGAAAGGTTTACATTGTCTAGTTTACGTCTTAATGAGCCAGATAATCACCTAGTATAAATAAGCATAAATCTAGCAACATAAAAATCTCAGACCCCTTTCTCAGGTCTGACTGGAAGGGTAGCCAAAGCCTAAAGCTCAAAAATGGCTAACCTCACAGTATTTGTCTTTATCCAACATATCTTTATTCTACTGCTCTTTTGGTCATTGTGCAGATCATGAACTTGTCACTTGGAATCATAGCGAAGGTGCTGTCATAGACTGACTTATCTGCAGATCTGTACACATGCTCAGTTATTTGCTCAAGTTTCTTTCTGGATAATGTCTCATCTACAAAGGTAAAATTCATGTAGACTAACAACATTTTATCATAGAACAGTTTGGGTTAGAAGGGACCTTAAAGTTCATCTAATTCCACCCCCCTGGCCATGGGCAGAAACACCTCCCACTAGACCAGGTTGCTCAATATGGCCTTAAACACCACCAGAAATTGGGCATCCACAACTTCTTCGGGCATCCTGTTCCAGTACCTCACCACCCTCACAGTGAAGAATTTCTTTTTATACCTAATCTAAACCTACCCACATTTAGTTTTAGTCTAAAGCTCCCTTGTCCTATCACTGCACCTGCTGACAGAGTCCCTCTCCAGCTTTCCTGTAGGCCCCCTTTAGGTATTGGAAGGCCATTATAAGGTCTCCCTGGAGCCTTCTCTTCTCTGGACTGAACAACCCCAACTCCCTCAGCCTGTCTTCATTTTAGCCATTTTATGACAGTTCTTGCAGCATCCTTTTCTCTTGCTTGAATAAATGAAGTTTGTCCCCTTCCTATCCATGCAGAATGCTTTTGCAATGATAGTCTAATATTCAACTAGACTGATATTTGTCTATATAGCCCTTTCATTATCTTACAACTACTGCATTACACTTAAGTAATTTATTGTGGATTAACCCTGTTAAGCAGCTAAGTACCACACAGCCATTCACTCACTCACTTCCACTTTCCCCATCTGGATGGAGGGGATAGAACTGGAAAGGTACAAGTGTGAGCAGTTGTGGGTTGAGACACAGACAGTTTACTAGGTAAAGCAGAAGCTTCAAGTGCAAGCAAAGCAAAGCAAGGAATTTTTTCCCTACTTCCCATCATCAGGCAGGTGTTCAGCTACTTCCAGGAAAGCAGGGCTCATCATCCATAATGGTTTCTTAGGAAGACACATTACCTAATTCTAAACATCTTTGCCCTCCTTCTGCTTTCCTCAGCTGTTATTGCTGAGCATGATGCCATGTGGTATAAGGACATCCCTTTGGCTAGTCTGGGTCAGCTCCTGGCTGTGTCCCCTCCCAGCTTCCTGTGCACCCTCAGGTACCTCTCTGGCCGGGCAGCACAAGGAGCAAAACAGACTTTGGTCTGTGTGAGCGCTGCTCTGCAACAACTGAAACATCCCTGTGTCATCAACAGCTTTCACTAAAAATACAAACCACAGCACCATACCAGCTACTATGAAGAAATTTAACTCTATCCCAGCTAAAGCCAGGACCCCTGATATTTGGCTATATAGCCCTTTCACTGGCTTACCACTACTGCATTAGACAAAAGTAACTTATCTTCACATTCACAACATTTCGGACACTATCCCTAATCCTACAAGTCCTGGGAGGTCAAATTTTCATTGCCAGCTGGTTTATGCTACCAGCCTCCCTTACCCACTTGTTACATTTCCAAACAAACTAACTTTCCTCCATTTTGTCTTTTATGCTTGCAAGCAGCTCCCTTTAAAAAAGCTGCCTCATTTCAGCCTCCTCTTTTCTGTTCCTCTTCCAGCCTCATTAGAGATGCTTACAAAAAAATCTTTGACTGGATTTCAACCATGTTAGGTTGACTCCAGGCCACGCATGCCCACACTGTTCCACCAATACTCTCTACTCCTTTTTTTTTTTTTTTTTTCCTTTGTGCCTTACTGTTGCCTTCTGTCTAGATGTTTAACTGCTTTCCTGCAGAATCATGCTCTACTTTTGCACTACAGTGAGATCTGATTTTATGAGCAGAACCAGAGCTGGCTGGCTTTAGCTTTGTCAGCTCCAGGAAGTAAGCAAGATCTGAACACAGGTATTATACAGCTGCCATGTCGCCCTTCCCACCTTCAAACCTTATTAATGGAGGGAAACAAACAAACAAAACCAACCAAACAACAACAAAAAAGCACAAACAAACATTGGTGGACAAGTTTTAATTTCACCATGGCAATGTGCTGTATGTGAATGATTCTCAGGACTCATCTATGTCTGCATTACTTACAGGTGCTGAAGCAATGACAACAAAACATATCCCGTGCGGACCTTGTGTAGATGTTTTGTGGATGCAAGGAATGCAAGACTGGACTTTTGTCAAAATGAAGTTTATATACACGGTTCTAGAAAGAGCATCTCAAGGATTAGGCCATGGGTAATTAGTCCCATTAAAGTTACTTCCCAGAAGTGTATTAAGGTTATTTTTCTAATTGAACTGCGTGCTTTATTCTTGCATATGCTTAGTTGCATGACAACTGTGTTGCCAGAATAAGCAGCTCATAACAAAGGCTTACCTTCATCTATACATTTTGTAAATATCCTCCAGCAGATGTGACTTCTGTTATCTGCTCTAGGCTATTGTACATACTTTTCCAAACAAGCAAGTATACTACTCCCATTAATTTACAGATAACTGTCAGGGCTGGGAACTCCTACAACAGACCTTATTATAGATGTGTTTTATCAGTGCAGTTTAAATTAAAACAGCCACAAAAGCACTAGGATTATTCTACCTCTCTCTTCCACAAAAATACAAGCATGTTCTGAATCAAGATCAATAAAGACCCTGACTTAGAGGATTAATTTACATTAATGTACATTATGGGAAAATGATAGTCCTGCTTCTGCCTTGTTTAGGATAGCCATGAGTTAGTTCTATGCATCTTTTCAAGAAGGCAAAAAAATGCAACAGTTTTTGACAGATCATATCATAACATCACAGCACTTTTTCATCAAACTAAACTGCAAGTGTTGGTAACTTTCTAAGCAATGTGAAGTCTGCTGAAAAATTTCTAGGCTGTTGGGCCTACGCTGAAATTTCAACAGCTAACAAGAAAATGTATTGTCATGCAAAATCTCTCTCATAACAATTTAATCCAAAAGATTGTTGGAATCAGGAATGCTAGTGCTTTGCTTCAAAGCAGGAACAACAACAACAACAAAAAAAAATTAAAAAAATGGGGAGAGGAAAGGGAGAAAAGGAACAAAGAGATTTCTGTAACCGTTTCTTGAACAAAAATGTTTAATTCAGTCCTCTTTCCAGCAAAGAAAGATTAAAAGCTTCTGGAAGCTTCCTAAGCTCTCGGTCAAGTTCATGATACTGTTTTGTGCCCTGAAGAAAATTGTAGCCATTTGTTTAAGCAATGAAGTTTCCATCTGTTCTGTCTTGGTTTAAAGAAGCAGTATATTTTCAAAAACCTCAAGGCAATGTTTACTGAAAGTATAAAATGTCCCTGAAGTGACATCACAGAAGCAAAATAGATGGCAGGATTTTAAAACTCACAATCACAGAAAAACACAGCTATGGTTTCAACCACACACACATATGCATATTTGCATATATAGTTAAACACGGACAGAAGGAGCACTGTATTTGCTTTAAAAACGTTGTTAAATGACTGGTTTCAGCTGACATACCTGCCTAGCAGAGAATCCCTCTAAATAAAAGCATTTTTATTTTGTGTGACAAGCGAGATCTAAATAAAACATCAACTTACATGTACTTTATGAAATATTCAAATTCTGTGTTGCACTACATCTTTACTTAGCATATATGTAATGTGTTTTCAGGCAATTTTGGAACAATGTTAAAAGTCTCAAGATATATTCTAAAGAGGGTTAATTGAGGCTAATTTTATTTATACCATGTGCCATCTACAGAAGTGACAGTAGAAAGAATCTAAATGCAACCTTGTCAATACAAGACTTCAGATAGCAGATAACAAAACACCTGAGCAGCCTCCTGAGTTTTCAGAATGATTTGCTTGAAGTCAGTCTTCTTGAACTAACTTTGCTTCCATTATACCAAGAGTGATGTAAATTCTAATATCCTGCAGCAACAGATATACAAAAGCATCCAGCATATTACAAGGGATCCTTTAGGAGCTGCAGTTGAGGAATACACTGAGGGATCTGTCACATCCTGCTGAAGGCAGTGCATCAAGCTGCCTCATCTGCCAGTAGAAAACAATGGCCCTAGGTACTCTGGATGGAGAGACAGACTTTTTACTTGTTGACAGAAAAGTAATTTAATTAACTCAGGGCATAATTCAACCCATAAGATCATTACAGAGATACCTGAATATTAAGCTCCAGACACTGTTCTTGCATAATATGCCTAGGACAGCCAGTTTTTAACCATGACTATAATGACTAAATCATAAGTAATAGTTCTAATGTTAAATATAACATCAACAAAAATCACGAAGACGGAAAATCAGATTAAGTGGAACATTGCACAGGAGCCAGAAGAAAAGCTGAAGAGACCAAATAGGAAACTTAAATTCATACAACTTTTGAAGAGGAAGGTGTTCAGCTGCCTTGATAACAATCACAGGAGAAACATCTACTTCCCACAGCTCTTAATGGGAGTACCTATGTACTGCACTGGGGAGAAATTGGGGATAGGGAAGCTGGGTGTGTACACATATAACCCAGCGTCTAAAGTAGCCTGAAAAAAATGTGTGGTAACATCCACCACTGCATTTACCTCTCTTGTCAACCCACAACAATGTTTTCCTCCGTGCCTCTACTCCATCTTCTCCCTTCGCTCAGTCCTTCATCCTCACATCAGTTGTGGTTCTGGTTGCTCCTCCTGCTTCCTTCATGTGGGTCTCCATCCTGTGCTTCTTTGCAGGGTGTTGCTAGAAAGGAGTTAAGCTGTTTTGTTAGATGTTTTCTCTCTCTCCTTTTTTTTTTTTCCTTTTTTTTTTTTTTTCCTTTTTTTTTTTTAAGTTTATTTTATTCTTCTGTAAGAATAGGCTCATGGGAGCAGAAGTTGGAGCTCTTTCCACCTTTTGCAATAGCCCTCCTGGCTCTTTTGCTCCTGGGCAGGAGGTGGCAGGGAGCCAAACAGGCAGATGGAAATTCTCCAGAGGGAGAGCTGGAAATATGCAGTGACCCACTTGCTGTTTGCAAGCTGCATTGCCCAGTTTTATGGTCTGCCACAATCTAGACCATTTTAAGCAGTGAGAAGTACAGTTAGCATATACTTTGTATGCACTAGAGGGTATATACAGCACACATATAAAGCTGGCATGCTGCTTTCAGATTAGTCACTTTGCCAACAAGACTAAAAACTTACATTCATTCCCTAAATCTGGTGTATGTTTATTGTCAATTTATGCACCTGTGCATCTAAGTGTAAGCCTAGGTTTCTAGGCTTAGTGAGTGCACCATGTTGTATCATTACCCGGTTTCTCAATAACTGTAATTAGATAAACTAAAGAAAAATACTTGATTCAAAAATTTTTAACAAATGACTTTTTAAATCAAGACAGTGCAGCTTCAGTCCAAGTAACATTGAATGAGTTTGAAGAAAAATGGTAACTATGGAATTATATTACTGTTTAAACTTACCAGCAACTGTTCTGTTTCTGCAGTTCCTTTCTATTACAAATTTTCTGCCTAAAAAAAAAATAAAAAATAAAAATGTTAGTTATGTTAGCTTATTTAGGGATGTTTTGCATGTGCGAGGCATAGATATGATTTGTGGCAGTATATGAAGTGGCAGTAATGTTACAAAGACTATTGATTTTGGAATGTTTCCCATGCAACGCTTGGCAACATGTTTTCAGATGAAACACTTGATTTTACCAGTACAGAGGTCATAGTTCATACTGTGTTACAGCACCATAAATGAAAGACTTCAGTAAAGTTACATTAGATTTAACCCATACTAACCAAGATCAGAATCTGCAGAAGCTTATCTTTTTCTGTTCAGCAGTTAAAAATACAAATATTTAGTAGCTAAGGAAGTTTGTTATCCATCCACTGAGATGGTGACTGCATCTTGTAAGGTGTTTCTAGTACTAAGAGCAACAAAATATCAAAACTGAAGCCATTGTAATTTGAGATAACCCATCAATCATAATTTTCTTTGTATCCCACCCCTTAAAAATTCAACTTCCCAAACAGTAAGTCTGTCTATCACATATGCTTCCTACGGTTAAATAAAAGCTATTTATCATTAAAGCCTTCTGTGGCTTGTTGCTCTACCATATTTTATTTATTTATTTATTTTTATAGCTGTTGTTGAGCCATTGCTCTCATCCTCCCTACAACTGTGATACTACATGTCATTGTACAGCTATCTATGGCTCATTTTCCTGGGAAGTCCTGGGGTCTACAAGAAGACTCTGTCCTAGGACTAGTCCCATTCACTACTTCAATATGTTACTTATAGAGTGTGTGCACAACGTCTGTATGACTAACTTCTACTGATGTGTGTGATTATTCCTCCCCAGGTGCAAGACTCTACACTTGCTGTTTTTGAATCTCATCAGGTTCCTCTCTGCCCAGCTCTCCAGCCTGTCCAGGTCTCGCTGAATGGCAGCACAGCTTTCTGGTGTGTCAGTCACTCCTTCCAGCTTTGTATCATTGGCATATTTGTTGAGGGGGGGACTCTATTCCTTTGTCCAGGTCATTGATGAAGATATTGGACAATAAAAACAAATAGCAAAATATTATTGGAAATTAATCCATTTCATTCATCAAAGTCTACAAGATAAGTGATAAAGTCA
Organism: Anas acuta; assembly: GCF_963932015.1. Classification (NCBI taxonomy): domain Eukaryota; kingdom Metazoa; phylum Chordata; class Aves; order Anseriformes; family Anatidae; genus Anas; species Anas acuta. The sequence goes on from NC_088979.1 coordinate 15,580,631, forward strand.
ATTCCTGGTGTAACTTTCCTGTGAGACGCACCAGCCCTGCAGCAGGACGGTATAAACCGAGTACTATCCTGTAACGTAGAGAAGACAGCTTAACCATGAGAAATCTACCAGAGTTCCTGGATAGTTTTTGAACAGAACTGAGGAAACATCTGGTATTTAATTAAGATTTAGCTCATGGTTAAAGACACCAAACTGGAAATTGTTTTAACACATTAAGATACTGCTGTAGAGACAGGAGGGGGGAATCCACTCCTCAGAACAGCACTGAGAAGGAATAGAAGACTTTGCATACCATTACAGCCTGTCCTTCCATTTTATGTCCTACCCAGACTGACCAAAGAAAGAAATCTCTTTGCTCCCCACATCCCTTCATTGCTCTTCCAAGGGAAGTCATGGTGACTGAACCTCATGAAGTTTCCATGATCTGAATTGTTGTGTAGACCTCTTAGTGCCAGGAGTTAGACTCGTTGATCTGTATGTGTCCCTTCCACCTCGGGATATTCTATGATTTCATGACTCTATGATACCAATTGGGCCTCCCAGAAGCATGAAGATGAGGCTCGTTTGGTGCTGTGCCAGTTTTTGCCATAAAAGTTAGAGGAAATGTTCCCTCAGTTTTACTGAAAAAAGGTGCAGATACTATTAATGCTTACACATTGAAATAAATGGTAAATATTTCACTGAAAGATTGTTTTTACGAAGAACTTATGATGTAAAAGGCCTTGTGTTAAATCATACATTAAAATAAAGCTTGCATACAGTTCCCATTTATTATGGTAAAATTGTGACAGATGGAAAAACATTATTTCATCAGAGATTACATTAATGCAATGTGTATTTTTTTCAGTGACAGTATGCTTGTACGCTTACTTGATGGATGGAAGGCATTTATTTATAGCTGGCACATAACTACACAACTATTTACATATCTAACTGCCATTGACATGTCAAAATACTATTGTGTTTTTCTATTGTGGTACAACTAGAACTTTCCCCGGACCTGGTAAAAAAATATAAAAAAATAATTAATAAAAAATAAATAAAAAAGTAAACTGATGCCCTTCATTTTACTTATAAGTCCCAATTGTTTCAAAGCCTCATGGATCTCATTGAAAGCCTGAGGAAGAAGCTCAGTCCTTATGCTATTGTAGAAGGGAAAGATCTATGTCAGTCCAGGTTGAAAGAGATTTCCATTGCCTAGGAAATAGCTCATAAGCAGTTCCCAGGCTTTAAGATAGCTATCCAACTCTGGCCAGAACTCCTCGGTGCTCTAGAATTACAGGCAAATAAAGAAACAGAAGTGTTAACAGCAAGGAATTAGCACTTTCAATGCTCCACCATCACCTCTCATAGCTGCTATCCATAGGGAGATAATTATTTAAACCAATGAACTTCATGACATTTTGGTCCTCACAGTGCTTAATCAACCTAAATTGCACCTGGAAAAAAAAAAAAAAAAGGGGGGGGGGGGGAGCTTTGGCCACTGAGCACACAGGACCCATTCCCACAGTAATTGAGAGGAGTGACACAGAACTACTACATCACTCTCACCTGACCAGTCCACACTTCTGAGCAGCTCTGAAGGTAGCTGTAGGTAAAAAATGCTGTACTGGCTTAATGTAATACAGATTCATAGATTCAGTCAAAGCAAGTGTTGACTTGACCTGGTAATTGGTGCATATCATTTAAGGAAAAAAGGCTCTTGGCAGGAAACAAGGAAGTGTTCTTCTAATCAATTACACTGTGTGTTCATCAAAAACACCAGGGGACTCAGCTGTACCCTTGGGGAGGGATTTCAAGTACCAAATTTTAGGTGACATTTTTAAATGGCAGATACAACAACTCACAAATTCTGTACTCTCTTATTTACATAAGTAATTGCTGTATAATTAATAACCTATTGAAAACCTTGGTCTTGCCAACATACTGCCACATATATGCAACCAATATTTTCAAACAGTTGGAAAACAAGCAGAAGCACTGCTCCTGGATGAGATTTGAGCTATTTCTCTCTGAGGTCAGAGTTTGCTCAGGTGTCAGCGCAAATTGTGGTAAATCTATGGATGGTATAGCCCTTTTCACCCCCCTTTCCTGGGCCAGGCAGGGGACATGGAAGGAAAACTTAGGAGGACAGGCAGTATCTGACTGTATGGAAAGCATATCACAGGCCAGCTGGGAAGCAAGATGAGGTGTAGGTGCACATCTATGACACAGGCCTGATTTACATTCAAAGGGAGCACCTCTGTCCATGCTCATCAGCTATTGTATCCACCCTCATCAGCTGTTATGGACAATGTCATGGGTCACTCCAGCTGACAACTCCAATTTTTGATATTCAGATCACAAATCCCTGTTTTTCCTTCCTCTTAACCAAAAGAATGATGGAACTCAAGGCAGGAGTCCTTTTGAAAATGTAGTGATGTCTTTCCATTTATTCTGCAAGTACAAGATATTTCTAAGCCATTCCTTAAAAAATACCCCAATACATATGAGAATAAAGGCACAGAAGATCACTAATGAGAGAAGTTGAAATACCCACACCCATAGCATCCCTTTAGTGTTGTGGGAACGTTCTCTAATGTACGATTTCCATGTTTTCTGCCATTTCACCTACTCTCCTTACATCCATCTTCTTTCTTTCTTTTTCTTTCTCTCTTTCTCTCTTTCTTTCTTTCTTTCTTTCTTTCTTTCTTTCTTTCTTTCTTTCTTTCTTTCTTTCTTTCTTTCTTTCTTTCTTTCTTTCTTTTCTTTCTTTCTTTCTTTCTTTCTTTCTTTCTTTCTTTCTTTCTTTCTTTCTTTCTTTCTTTCTTTCTTTCTCTTTCTTTCTTTCTTTCTTTCTTTCTTTCTTTCTTTCTTTCTTTCTTTCTTTCTTTCTTTCTTTCTTTCTTTCTTTCTTTCTTTTTCTTTCTTTATTTTCTTTCTTTCTTTCTTTCTTTCTTTCTTTCTTTCTTTCTTTCTTTCTTTCTTTCTTTCTTTCTTCCTTCCTTCCTTCCTTCCTTCCTTCCTTCCTTCCTTCCTTCTTCCTTCCTTCCTTCCTTCCTTCCTTTCTTCCTTCCTTCCTTTCTTCCTTTCTTTCTCTCTTCCTTCCTTCCTTCCTTCCTTCCTTCCTTCCTTCCTTCCTTCCTTCCTTCCTTCCTTCCTTCCTTCCTTCCTTCCTTCCTTCCTTCCTTCCTTCCTTCCTCTCTTTCTCTCTCTCTCTCTCTTTTTTTTCTTTTCTTTTCTTTTTTTTTTTTTTTTTTTTTTTTTTTTTTTTTGTGCTCCATAAAGGAATAAAGACTATAACATAACTCCTGAGAGGGGATTCTACTAATATTATTCTACTAATATTATTTTCAATATTATTTTCTGTCATTAGACCTCTACTGTCATTCTTCATATCAAGTATTTCCCCTGTTGATAAGTTTCAAGACGATTCTCATCTACTTCATTCTGTGAATCATCTCACAACTAAGTTACAAATACTCACTGATTTTAGTCTTCGGTTTTAATTTTCTCATTGCTCAGTGAGAGTAAGTGTTCAGATAAATGAGTTAGAAGGCACTTTACAAAACTTATGTTGCATTTTGTTCTGGCTTTTGTTCTCTTTCTTTTTAATATTGAGGGGAGGGTATTACTTGCTGCAAACTGGATTGTTTTTTAAAGGGTTCACCCCCACCTAGTTAGAAAGGTGTTTTGCATTTACTGTGGATGTTCTGCTCAGCTCTGTTAGAAAGTGAAACAAATGCATCAAATCTTTGAGTGATGTTGTCTTGGAGAAAGTAGGTGTCTACAAGCAGGCTTGTTTTGGAACATAAAACAGGGTTTGAATGAAGATCTTCTTTATTTGTGAGAGCTCACAAAATTAAGACAGTTAAACAACTGAATTTGCTCAACAATGAGCAAAGTCAGAAGATGTACCGGTCAGAAGTTCAGAAGATGATGAGAGAAAGGTTACAGCTGCAGACGTGACAGATACAGCTGAAAATTGAAAAAACAAACAGAAAATGCACTAGGTTGCCCTGACAGGAATTTAAGAAGGAAAACTCCTTCCTCCTATGTCTGGAAGAAGAGGCTTAGTGCTGTGAGAAGAGAGGCTGTTACCCCTATCTGTCAGTGTATCCAAAGAAACAGTCAGGTTGTGCAGACAAATAAACCAAACCACATAAAATAAATATGTATATAAATAAATAAATTTTATCATCGGCTTCTTCTAACAGGGAAAAAATGCCTCAAACGCTGAATACTAACGACACAGAAAAAGCAATTAATATATTTTATGAGGAACATAGGAAGCAAAAATAAACAGACATGACAAGTTATTCCCAGGGTGGTAGGACTTTTCTGTGGCTTTTGTCCACCAGCTGCCCTCCTTTTAGTTGCCTTTCACTGCTTTGCTAGCTTTGACCTGATTCAACACACACATGTGCTAGATGGCTTTCAGTACAGACACATTGACTAAGTGCTGCTAGGGAGGTTTAATCACATTAAATTGCACAGAAGCATGCTAGAGGAGGCACTGATTTGTGTGTCTCTCTTCTGCCCTCCTGCTGGTTTTCACAAAATGTGCAAGAGTTTATTTATAAATTGCTATGAGGTACAGGCAAGGATGATGCATCTACAATAGTGCATTTTGTGGAAAGGGGTATTTGTGCTCTCCCTAAACAGCCTCTCCCACTTCCACTGACTAAGGCAGAATTCCAGTGGCTAGATGTGCAATTGTGTGAGCTGGGAGTGTATTTGTTGTGTTCGTAAATGTGAGACATCTGTACCTGTCAAATGTGGTTGATGTTGGCTGACAGCTTCAGAAGTTATGGGGACTGTGGGAGAATTAATAGGAAGAGAGACTGTATCAGCTTCATTTCCTTAGGAACCAGGCAAAAATATTCCAACCCATTATCTCTTTATGAATTATTTCTGTAAAGACTGCCTTTACATGCTTTAAATATCTAAGCTACACAAGTAGAAAATTCACAGTGTGTAGACCAGTCCTAAATGTTTTGAGATGATGTTTTTATTTGCTTGAGAAACACAAGAAAGCACAGATAAATATAACATATTTTTGTACCTGCCTAAACCTAGCCAGTGTATTTCTCTATGTAGCTCACCAGGCCTGAGGTAAAGGAGGAATGTGATTCACAGCAGTGCTGCACTCACTCCAGATGCTGTGTCCTTGCAGGAAGAGGGGGCTTGAAAGGGGTCACCCCTGAGGCTGCATCCTCCAGCAGACCGTCCGTGAATGCCATCACATTTCATGAGATTGTCAGATTCCTTGCAGTGCAACAAGTTTGCAGTGAGTGCACTCTTCCCATGCCACAATTCCAGAGCATTTATGGCTTTAAACCTGAAGGAAATATCACTATTGCAAAGGGCCCGTAAGATGTAACTGGCTTTTAGCCAGTCAGTATATGCAGCTTTTGGTGTCTCTGTAGAGGTATGCTGTGCTTCTAATTAAACCTCTGGATTCCTTTTCTCTGCTATGACATGAACAAGCTTTGTGGCTTGAAGCAGGGGTTGATATTTTTGTAATGAGTTCTTCCAGACACTTGTGAGCCTTAGTTCAGCTCAATCAGGGAATATGTCAAATACAGGTTATCACTGATAAATGCAGACTGTTATTAATTTTGTACAATTAGCTTTACTAGAAATTTTTCTTTCTTTCTTTCTTTCTTTCTTTTTCTTTCTTTCTTTCTTTCTTTCTTTCTTTCTTTCTTTCTTTCTTTCTTTCTTTCTTTCTTTCTTTCTTTCTTTCTTTCTTTCTTTCTTCCTTCCTTCCTTCCTTCCTTCCTTCCTTCCTTCCTTCCTTCCTTCCTTCCTTCCTTCCTTCCTTCCTTCCTTCCTTCCTTCCTTCCTTCCTTTCTTTCTTTCTCTCTCTCTCTCTCTCTCTCTCTCTCTCTCTCTTCCTTCCTCCTCTCCTCTCCTCTCCTCTCCTCTCCTCTCCTCTCCTCTCCTCTCCTCTCCTCTCCTCTCCTCTCCTCTCCTCTCCTCTCCTCTCCTCTCCTCTCCTCTCCTCTCCTCTCCTCTCCTCTCCTCTCCTCTCCTCTCCTCTCCTCTCCTCTCCTCTCCTCTCCTCTCCTCTCCTCTCCTCTCCTCTCCTCTCCTCTCCTCTCCTCTTTTCTTTTTCTTTCTTTCCTTTTTCCTACTACTTTATTTTACCATTTCATTTAATATACAGTAGCGCAAATATAACCAAACCTGAAATTCATTGGCCTAGTTATAAATCTTCTTTTACAAATTCCTTTACATATGCAATATTATAATAATGTTTGGAACTTGGGTGATTCCTTATATTAAAAGCTGGCAGATAGGTAATACCAATTTTAAAACAGAAAATAGATGTATAAAGATTCAATGGTGAAAATGAGACACTGGGAAAAGATGGCTAATGAACACTCACAAGTATGTTTAGTGATTAGTCTCTGCCGAACAATTATAGCAATTATTCTTTAATTATTATTATTATTATTTTTTTTTCCTGCGCAGAATTAACACTGTCTCTTTGAAATAGATATTTCAGAAGCATCCAGAGCCAGTGTGATACCCATCCCTTGGAGCAGGGGTATCACAGTGAAGAGCTCAGCATAATGCCAGCTACAGCCCTTTATGGGCTGAGCAGCTCAGCTCTTTTTGGGGCTGTCCTTTGACTTTTCACTATGTGCAAATACTGTTTCATTAACAGCACATATTTATCCTGTCTTACTGGGGCCAGTGAAGCTTATGTTATCCCTTTCAGGAGTATTCACATAAACAGAGTCTGATTTTTTTTTTTTGTACAAATAGCCCCAGTGATAGAAATAAACATATTTCAATGGTGAGGTTTATTGGCCATAGGGACAGTCCTCTGCTCTTCAATGTCTACAGGTTATGATTAGATCTCTTTCCATGGCATGTTGTCTCTCAAAATAAATTCAAAGACCTGAAGGAAAATATTAGTGGTGGTTCCTAAGCAAACACTATTTACCACGGCAGAGTAATAATCCCCAATAATCTTTAAATTTCAGAACTGCTACAAATTCTTTTTGAATTGAAACAAGGGACTATTCTTAAATGTCCATATTCTGCTCCAGGCAGTTTGACAAAGGTAATGATGTTTCAAGTAATTTTCTGAATTTTTGCTCTTAGTCTTTGTGTTTGAATGTATGGCATACCACTGCATAATTAACATGAAATTTTGATATTTTAAATTCAAGTATCCCACACTAATCCTCCTCTTAAACTAGCTTAACAATCCTAAAAGGAATTTTTGGCATTAAGAATTAAACATGTAACATAAATATTAAATCTTTACGATTTCTGTCAAAATTTTAAACTGGTCTTAAACCAGATAGAAACTATTTATTAGTTTATTTATTTATTTTAAATAATCTTTTAAAATAGTTTAAGAATCACAGGAGGAACACTAATATTTAATATTTAAATAAAAAATCTTAATATTTAAATGTTGAAATATATTTCCTATTGTTAAGGATAAAAAATAGAGCTGTACTAAAATAAAATAAAAAAGTAACATATAAAGAAATGAATAGCCCCTATTCTAAATAGCCCACTGTAGCTGAATTTTTATTTTAATAATAATAATAATAAGCATTAAAATGATATTGCACATAAGTGTATTAACTTGCAGTTAAATTTTAAATCCTTATTAATTGTTTTTGGAATCTTTTTACTTTGTAACTTTGAGCTTTTTATTAGCTGTGTTTACAGCCTCTCCTTAAATTGAAAACTACCCAAAATATCTCACTAGGAAAGCAAATTATTCGGCAGCAGCAGTAGCACAGAGAAATGCTGTCTTAGATTTTAATTTTTTGTGATTATTTATTAAGTTTCTGATATTTGGATTTAGCTACGTAATACAGAAAAAGTAATTTGAATTAATCCTTATTTCTCCTTCATTTATTTATTTATTTATTGGTTGGTTGGTTATTTTCTTTGCTTGTTTGTTTGGTTGTTTTCTGACCCTATCTGCTATGCTAATCAAAATATGTTTGGATTTGCAGAACTTTTGCTAGACAATGCCATCAGAAGGAGATTTATCATGAGAGAACCAGCCTGTCATTATTTCTTTCTTTCCCTCATTGATGGACATTTTCCGAAGTATATGACCCTCTTTTTTTTCATGTCTTCTAGCTCATGAGCAGATCAGCCAAAATGCACAGGTACAAAAAATCCAACAAAGATATTCTAAAATAATATGCTTGCAAGCATATGAATGAAGCTCTTGTATTTTGTCAGTTTTTGTTGATTTCAAAAAATTCATCAGAAGGCCTCACTGTGGCTGTGTGTGTGAAAACAAAGATCTATAATATACCTTTATTACATAGTTTGCCATTTGTGTTGTTAAATTCCTCAGAATTCTTTGGTGTAAGTACATTTCAGTGCACTACACAATACATCACGGGTAGTGTCGTAGTGTATTCAGATATTCTCCTGTTCTGCAGCACCAAATGTTGAAGATGCTCCCATTGAAATTAATGGAAACTCCCCATGTATGAAGCCCTGACAGGAGGTGGCTTTAAAGGAGCCAAGTGTCACTTTCAGCATCACTGTGCTTCTCTGGTGGAACCCTGCAAGCTACCCTTGGTTCTGGCAGTCTCTGATGTTGGTGAAGATAGATGGTGCAGGTTCAGAGCAAAGTTCCAGCAGAGACCCCCTTTCTGCAGGGGACATTGACCCTGCGACAGCTCCAGCCTGGACATTGGTTGGTGGGTCCCAGATTTCCTCCAGTGGACCTTCCATGCCTAAGCTATCCCGCTAGCAGAAAGCTGCTCAGAGATATAGGGTGTGGAGTCTCTTTCTCACCACCTTCAGACCAATAGATAATGATCATACTGAAAAGAAGCCTTCTTGGTTGTTTGTGCGAATGGTGTTCTCTGGATTATTCTGCAAATGCCTTTCTTTAATGTGGAAGATGGAATAATTTCTCAATATTTTCTGACCAGGAGAAAAATGCAGTGTACTCACCTAAGAGTGATCCTAGCTCTTATTGTTTACAACTGATTGCCCGGAAAGAAAATGACTGAAATAAAACAAGTTATTTCACATGCAGAGAAGAAAAGATGACAATATATAATAATGGAAAAATAATAATAATAAAAGAAGCAACTGCAAATACATAGTTAATACGCCCAATAAAGTTAGCATAGTAAGGGAAAAGAATGCAACCCTTTGATCTTTTAATAGATAGACTTTGTGTTCAGAGAAATTTGAATAGTTAAAAGATAATATTTCCTAATTAGCTCTTTCTTTAGCACTTGTTAAGAAGATCTAAGATTTCCGTTTTAGGGAATATAACCCAGTGAGATTCACATGGCTGATAACCCTCACTGTGTTACTTGATTGCCTTCTGCCCTTGAGTGATGCTGCAGTGAAGTCTGTGCATTCTGCTCCCACTTGGAAGCCAAACCTCACAGATGCCAGAGAAAATTCTCAGTGATGTTTCTTTTTTCTTAGAAGAACTTTTTTAATGGAATATTTTGCCTCAGCAAGTAAACAAGATTTAAAGCAAAGGCTGGCAAATGGGAATCATGCTGTTGGTAACAACAGAATAGTCATGCATGTGCTAAGCAGGGAACATGCCACATTCTTCCTGAATTGTTCCCACTTGGCTTGAATTGTCCTATGAGGAAATGGTCTGTACAGTCAGAAAAAGACCCTGGGTTAGAGTTTTGAAAACATTTTTTCTCCTATTATTTTTCTCATATTATTTCTTCCTCTAGACAAGCAAGTCACTGTTCCATGATAGTTTTGAAAACAAATGAAAAATGGTTGCACATATTATTTAGCAGACATATTTCTGCCACCTTTATAGTAAATCTCATTTTTGTGCTCACTTATATATACGGAAAGGAAATCAGTAGTCTTACCTAAAAAATGTTTTAGAAAGCAGTAGTGCATGGCATCCTCTACTGCAGGTATTGAGCCTAAGCTAGGCGTTCAGGGTAATTCTGTGCATCAGAGTGGATCTTTGCAGAAACTCCTCTCCATTCCACCCTCATCCAGAGGGCCTGTCACTCTCTGCTGAATATAAAGGGAACTCAACCTGCCAGCTTAGACCAGATGCCTAACTTCTAGGTAGCTAAAGTTAAGTGAGATAGTCCCACGGATAGTAGGTGGAATAAATATGTCTGAGATATAGATGCTGAAGTTCTACAGCGAGGTAGAAGCAAGTAGAGTGGGCTTGTGTAGGCAAGTATATCATTTATTCCAGATGGTGTTTTGCTTCACTAAAAGCTGCAGACTCTCTTAAAGACTCTTCTGTGTCCCTCAACATAGAATCTGAACAATTTGTAACTGATGTATTTGTAAAATTTGTGAGACATCACTAGCAGAAGAATGTATGGTCAATGTCATGAAGTACTTGTCTTGGCAGGGAAGAAGATGAAGGAGGAGAAATTGGTGTGGCTGCATTAATAGTGAGAGAACTCAGAAACAGCAAGCTGCAGCACAGGAACGCAGCTGGGGAGCCCCTGAAGGAAGCAGTTAACTGTACTAACTGGCCACAAATGCAGCTGCGTCTGGGGCCAGCTGATACTCAAGAACAACCTCTAGTGAACACACGGGATGTTCTGGAGAAAAATCCAAGTGTTTTGAACACAGACTTTCTGTAGAAATCATTTCATCAACGCCTACAATAATTTGACTCAAAAGTGTGCATTTGTAGAAGGTGCCTGGGGAGCTTTTTAATTTGTTTTTCTCTTTAGACAAAATTCTTTACCCAAAACCTTAAACAAGGAGTTTAAGAAGGCAGAAACAGAACTAGAATATGCATGCACATGGATACACACACACACACAAACATTTGTCCAGACGATGTGATGTGCCTAAGTCTAGGTATGCCCAAACATGATTCCAAAACACAGTGTGCAGAAAAATCATCTGGTTTGGAAATAATCTCAAATGCAAATTGACTGAATTCCCCTAGACAGCCTTAGCTATAACAAGAACTTATCAGGCTGTGACATGAATATTTCTGCTGAAATCAGAGGTGCTTGCTGACCTGTATGTTATAAGTCGCTTCACTTCTTTCACTTCTTTTGCTTCAGTTTCTTTGCCCATTCTTTTTTTTTTTTTTTTTTTTCTTAGACCCTTAGACTCCAGATTAACCCTTGGATTAGACTTTATCTTGGCCATTTATACTAGTATTAGCATAATAGAAAATATAAGTAATAAAACAATTTAATTTATGTGTGAAATTATGTAATTGCAAACCTACACAATCCAACTACTTTAGATTTTGTTAATTATTAAAATGTGAATAGAACTTTAATTATCACATCTTTTTTTGGAAAGAATCAACAGTAGAGATTCCTACTCTTATTTCTGGCAAATAAGGAATGAATATGACTTCACTTCCTTACCCCCAAAAGCACAATGTGAAGAATACTCTCTGCAGTGTGATGTTCCTAATAAGTTGCATGTGTCTTCTGGCTGCCTTTATCAATGTGACTGTTGAAAACACTGGGTTATGTCCTTTTCCTGGCTCATCCAAAAGGAAGCAAAACAGAACATTAAAGGTCCATGGTGCTGTAGTGTGGTTTTATTTTTCATAGGAATTGTATATCATGTACCACTGTGAAGAGATATTGCTCTGTTCCTTAAAAAAAAAAAAAAAAAAAAAGCAGGGATGACTCCATTGTATGACTAATAGCAGAGTTCTGAGGAGATACTTCAAACTCAATTTATAAAAGCTTTGCTCAAAAGGTGGCATAAAAGTTGAAAAAGATAAAAGAACCAGTATTTTAAATGGAAATAAAAAAAGAGGTGCCTTTGATACGTATAAAAGAATAACAGCAATTTCTGAAACACAATAATTCTAACCAAGCAAATGTAGTTTAATGGCTATTGATAATAACAGATAGCATGCAGCTATGGAGCTAGTCATATTAAATTGATCAAAATAACTCCCTAACAGTCACTTCTGTGTGTGATAACCAGAAGGTAAATAAAGTAGAGATGAAGATTTGAATAAGGTTAAAGAAAAAGAGGAGACAAAATAACATTAATGATGAAGTAAAAAAAAAAAAAAAAAAAAAAAAAAACTAAATATGATAAGAAGGGTTGTTTTGTCCCTGTTTTACATATTGGCCTTTTGAGTGAGTAAAATTAAAAAAAAAAAAAAAAAAAATAATGCAGTAATAACATTTGGTAGCCTTACCTTATAGATAAGCTGTGGAGATTCATTAAGCAATTTTCCTATGGTAGATGAAGATTGAAAATACTGTGCAAGCACAAATTTTATACCACTGATAAAGCAGCTCAAATAAAACTACTATATCCAAGAAGAAATAAAAGCCACATGACATTACAGAAAAGGGCAAGGTGAGATTTAAGAAAAAAAAATGGGAAAAGAGGAAAAGCAGATTACAAGGTTTAAATAAAGAAAAAAAAAAAAAAAGAGCTTTAAGCAGAATATAAATAAAAAAAAATAGTCACATACACAAAAAATATAAGGAAGGAAAAAAGGAAGAGGTACTAATGTCACAGTCTGAGATTTATTCACTGAACTGAAGTGTCCCAGTCAGGATCCTAAGCTGGAATCCAGTCAGCCAAGTTTGCAGCCTTAAATTATCAGTCACCCACTGAAGCAGTCCTTCTGAAATAAATGAGCAAGCTGTCTAACTGTGAAAAGACAGGAGTAAATGCCTCTTCTAGAGGAAGAGCCAATCTGCCAAGGTCCATTTAAAATTTCAGCTGAAGTTTCATGCTTGAGGTGGGGGGCTGCTTTCTCTCATAGTTTCCTAATTTAGCATGTCAATGAAGTGTCTGTAGCCTAAAGGCTTCAAGTCTGCAGCCTGAAATTAAATAATGTAGTTACTTTCCTCTTAAATAATTAAATTAACAAACTGTGCAGGTGCAGTGTGCAAACAAAATATTACAGTTTTCCACAGTGTTAGTGCCCTGCTTCCAGGAAAATGAAATCATGCCATGTGAGTATGTGAGTGGTTTTGTTGCCAGTGTATGAAGTCCAGCATGAGATAAAGTAGTACTAGGATGTTATTAAAGATTTTTGGTCCTAGTCATTGTGGTCCACATCTTAAACAACACTGACTAAATAATACAAGAGCTAAAGAGGTATGGTGCTTGCATTTCTACATTCTCGCAAAACAGAAGGCAAAGTGACATGACAAAGTGACGCGCTGGGTGGATGAGGGAAAGGCTGTGGATGTGGTCTACCTTGACTTCAGCAAGGCTTTTGACACCATCTCCCACAGCATTCTCCTCAAGAAACTGGCTGCTCTTGGCTTGGACTGGCGCACGCTTCGTTGGGTTAGAAACTGGCTGGATAGCCGGGCCCAAAGAGTTGTGGTGAATGGAGTCAAGTCCAGTTGGAGGCCAGTCACTAGTGGCGTCCCCCAGGGCTCGGTGCTGGGGCCGGTCCTCTTTAATATCTTCATCAATGATCTGGACGAGGGCATTGAGTGCAGCCTCAGTAAGTTTGCAGATGACACCAAGTTAAGTGCGTGTGTCGATCTGCTCGAGGGTAGAAAAGCTCTGCAGGAGGATCTGGATAGGCTGCACCGATGGGCTGAGGTCAGCTGCATGAAGTTCAACAAGGCCAAGTGCCGGGTCCTGCACCTGGGGCGCAATAACCCCAAGCAGAGCTACAGGTTGGGAGATGAGTGGTTGGAGAGCTGCCAGGCAGAGAAGGACCTGGGAGTGATGGTGGAGACAGTCGGCTGAATATGAGTCAGCAGTGTGCTCAGGTGGCCAAAAAGGCCAACGGCATCCTGGCTTGTATCAGAAACAGTGTGACCAGCAGGGCTAGGGAAGTGATCGTCCCCCTGTACTCGGCTCTGGTGAGGCCGCACCTCGAGTACTGTGTTCAGTTTTGGGCCCCTTGCTACAAGAAGGACATCGAGGTGCTTGAGCGGGTCCAGAGAAGCTGGTGAGGGGCCTGGAGAACAAGTCCTACGAGGAGTGGCTGAAGGAGCTGGGCTTGTTCAGCCTGGAGAAGAGGAGGCTCAGGGGTGACCTTATCGCTCTCTACAGATACCTTAAAGGAGGCTGTAGTGAGGTGGGGGTTGGTCTGTTCTCCCACGTGCCTGGTGCAAGGACGAGGGGGAATGGGCTTAAGTTGCGCCAGGGGAGTTTTAGGTTAGATGTTAGGAAGAACTTCTTTACTGAAAGGGTTGTTAGGCACTGGAACAGGCTGCCCAGGGAGGTGGTGGAGTCACCATCCCTGGAAGTCTTTAAAAGACGTTTATATGTGGAGCTTAGGGATATGGTTTAGTGGGGACTGTTAGTGTTAGGTTAGAGGTTGGACTCGATGATCTTGAGGTCTCTTCCAACCTAGAAATTCTGTGATTCTGTGATTCTGTGAAAGGGAGAATTTTGCTAGCTGTCTATTAATAATCTGAACTGCCGTGCATCACCAAAGGAGGGACTTCTGCCTGTATAAAGTAAAAATCTGCTTGAACTCAGATCCAGCAGTGAGGGGACATGGAAGAAAACTGTGTGAACCAGCACAACATCCTCTGCAACTCTGCAGACCAAAACATAGAGGTTGTGTAATGAATGTACTTGTACTCCAAGTAAAACAGAGCACAAAAGATTAAGCCTTCATGGGTTTCCTCATTTCCAAATAATTACTTATTTTCTTAAATTGATTTATCTTAGTATGGACTCATGTTGGCAAGTCCTTATTAAATCCCTGTGTATGTTAGCTAAATCTCCACAGACAACAGAACTCTTCTGTTTGACTGTTTCTGCAGCATGTTCCCATAAAAAGAATGCATGAGATTGTTAATGTGACAGTCCTTCGAGGCAAAGTCTATTTCATCAGTTGAGAAGAAATCTTTGTGGAATACTACTAGAAGAGATGAATGCATTTCAATTTTACGAGACTTTCATTATGAAAGGAATTTGAATAATTTAATTTGAAAGTATGTTCTCAAGTGATTTTTTTAAATAGTTTTTAATTTTTTTTTTGCTTTTTAGTGTTGATTGTGCCCTGTGAGAAGTCTGAAAATAATTTTTCCCTATAGACTTTTTTCCCATATGACAAATTTTATTTATTTTCCTCCTGTTGTTTCAATGCAGTTGAAGTGATTATGATGACTTTTATTTAATCACAGTATCTCAAACTTATGTGTATAGCACCTTATGTTGCCAAAATTCATTTTCTCTGACAACAGCCAAACTAAAAGCATCATTTTAGTGATAGCTGGTTGCCATGACTCCTACAGCAGAATCATGAAAAAAATTATGTCTCCAATGTTTACACAAATAGTGCCTACTATTAGTATTGCTTTATGCTAAAGGAGGTAAGAGAGGAGTTTGTCCCCCTTGTAACCATCTGGAAACACCATATTTAATAGCTTTGGCTTAACATGACAGCAGTAGATTTCTGGCTGTACTATAGCACTAACACATTCAGTGAGGAACAGATAATGTGATATTATTGTGCTTTTCATGTCAATGAAGCCCAAGGTTTACTCAGGATCATCCAGCAGCCAATGCTCTGCAATGATGAATGTTGAAAAAGAGATTATTCGCCCCAGTTCAGTCTCTGAGGAATCTGTGCAACAGTTGCTGAGACTGATTTTATATTGTAACATATTCAACAACAATATTTGCTGTTGCTCTTTTTCCTTTTCCTTCCCTTTTCTCCATCCACCTCCCCTTTCCCATTTCCATTTCCCTTAATTTTCTTGGTAAGGGATTTATATTTCATGTTGGATATGTGTTTTCATCTGCTCCAGAGTGATGAGATGAGCTAAACCTCTTCTGTTGAGTCCCAGTGAAGGAATTGCTGATGTTTTTTGAGAGCCCAAAGAAAGAGACTATGCAACTTCTGAATGTTACAGTGCTGCTTTGTTAGTTTAGCAGTCTATGGAACAAGTAGTTTAATGTCTGAGAAAAAAAAAAAAAAGAAAAAAAAAAGAAAAAAAAAGAAAAAAAAAAGAAAAAAAAAAAAAGGGAGTCTTGACAGATAGACCAGTTATAAGAACTCAAACTTCATCCACAAACTGGCATCTGGGAAGCCAGTAAAATAGAAATTATTGCAGCAACAATTCCACCTAATACTTAGATGTGCTGGATTAACGATTCCTCACTCAATGAATACTTGAAATGGACATCAGACCTAATAATTTTCTCAGTCTGCACAAAGAGTATAGATTAAATTTTGGGTGCTGTGAAACTCTGAAAAGTCACACCTGTAGGTTGCTTCATACCACCACACTGCTCTCTCACTTCCTTCCTCAGAAGGCCAGTAAGAAAAAATGATGAAAAACGGCTCAAGAGTTGAGATAAGGACAAAGAGAACACTCGCCAGTAATTGTCATGGGCACACCAGACTCAGTGTAGCAAGATTAATGTAATTTATTGGTTATTTCTAACAGACTAGAGCAGTGAGAATTAAAAGTGAATTAAACACACCTCTCCTCCCCACCCCTCCCGAGCAGCACAGGGGAATGGGGGCTGCAGTCAGTCCATGACTTTCCATCCCTGCTGCTCCTTCACAGTCCCTCTCTGCCCTTGCTCCCCGTGGGGTCTCTCCCACGGGATGCCATCCTTTCCAAACTGAGCCAGTGGGGGCTGCCCACAGGCTGCAGCTCTTCAAGAACTGCTCCCACATGGCTCCGTCCCAAGGGGTCCATCCCCCAGGAGCAAACTGCTCCAGCACGGGTCCCCCACGGGTGGGTGGCAGCTCCCCCCAGACCTCCTGCTCCTGCGTGGGCTCCTCTCCACGGGCTGCAGCTCCGGCCCGGGGCCTGCTCCTGCGGGGGCTCTCCATGGGCCGCAGCCTCCTCCAGGCCACATCCACCTGCTCCACCGGGGGCTCCTCCACCCATGGGGGGGCTGCAGCGTGGAGATCTGCTCCATGTGGGACCCATGGGCTGCAGGGGGACAGCCTGCTCCACCAGGGGCCTCTCCAGGGGCTGCAGGGAAACTTGTGCTGCCTTGTGCCTGGAGAACCTCCTCTGCCCTCCTGCTGCATTGACCTTGGGGGCTGCAGGGCTGCTGCTCTCTCAGCTCTCACCCCTCTCTCCCAGCTGCTGTAGCACTGCAGATTTCCCCTTCCTTCAGTCTGCTCTCCCAAAGGCCCACCCAACATCACTCATGGCTCAGCTCTGGCCAGCAGTGGGTCGCTTTTGGAGCCAGCTGGAGTTGGCTCTGATCTGATCTAAGGCAGCTGCTGGGCTGTGCTCACAGGGACCACCCCTGCAAAAAAGGCAGAGGCCACTCTGCCTTTGTAGGAGTGGCCTTTGTAGAGGCCACTCCTACAAAAATCTTGTCATGTAATCCCAATACAAGAGGTTTTAAAAGTGAGTTGGATTTTGGAAAATTCATGTCACTCAATAATAACTGAAATCCACTTCCACATTTTAAAACAAATTTGTCTTAAAAAAAAAAAGTCTTTTTTCCTCATATAACTCACAAGTATGTGCATAAGTTTTTTCAAGGAACCCATTTCTTCTTTATAGGCAAAAACAGATGAGACAGATCTTTAATTAATTATTTTAATGCATTCAGTAGATCTCACACTATTAGAGCCATTAGAGCAATGTAAATAACATAGGAGTTTATCGTTAATTACAATGTACTTCAGATCTCGGGACCCAGGAGCATGAGACTTCCACTTTTTAACAACATTCGATCAGAGGTGTATTTGTGGTTTGAAAACATTTCCATCCCAGCTTACTTTGATTTAATAAATTTATACATTTATGCAATGTGCCATAGAATGACACGAAGATGTGTTAATCCACACAGTCTGTTCCAAGTCTCTTAATTATTCAATTTTTTTGTTAATGTCTGAAATCTGCATAAATTTATCTTGCAGTATAAAACTACAACATTTGGTAATGCCCTTAGAATTTCTTCTGATCTATAAATGTTTTCAGCTAGAAGAAACCTTGGCAATCTCTTTCTTTAAATCTTTAAAATGAGCTTCATTAAAATGAAAGTTTTCAAGTATTTATATCCTGCAGGTTTCCTTTTTGCAACATCCATAGCTCTTAGGACAATGCTTTATATTCAGATCTGTGCCCGTGGGTTTTGGTTTGCGAATGTTGTAACCTTGATTACCCCATTATGGTCTCAGTGATAGACCTTTTTGCCCTAAGAGAAATTATGTTGTGGAAATGGCTCAGAAGTATACAGAATGATTGCTAAGGCTGATGAAGTATAACACCAAAATCCCACAAGCCAAGGCTTTTTACTAGAGGCTCTCATGCCTTGGAGAGAGCAACAAAGAAGACAGTGCATTAAGCAGTTTTGCCAGCTTCCCAGAAACTTTCCCTTAGAGACTTAGAAGCCATTTTACTTTAGGTACAAGAAGTCAGTTTTCCAGTTGTCAGTACCCTCATCTATGCTATTTGATTTACTCCTGAGCCTATTACCTCTTTCTTTCTTCATACTTGAACGTAAATTTAAAATAAATATAATAGTTATATATATATATATATATATATATATAAAGAGTGGGAAAGAAAAAGAAAGAACTAAGCACAGATGTGTTGCTTACCCTCCCAAACTGTATCTAATAGCTTTGCATTCTTGGCTTTATATTCTCCTGGTTTCTTATGTCAAACTCATCCTCCAATACCAGCAACTCCTACATATACAATTGTGTCCCATAGGAGATAATCAGTTTGTCAAGTTTCTCCCTTGTCTAAGTATATGTTGGATTTCTTACCTTTGACTGCAATATCCATAAGACAAGAAGGTAAAAGCCAATGGCTATAGTAGTAATTTCGAAGATGATTTTGACTTAAAGCCTACAAAATTTCAGCCCGCTTAAGTGGGAGTTTTACAAAAAGACAGAAGTGGGGATTACAAAAATAGTTCTGACAATCTTTTTTTTTTTTTTTTTTTTTTTTTTTTTTTCTTTCTCATGGTTTCTGCATTATACCTGTGTTTTTCTGTGGATTTACATTCTCTTCTCTGGCGACTTGCAGCCGTAGAAGGAGAAGAGTCCACTTGATGTCTTCCTTCCTTCCAGTACAGTTCCTAACCTCCATTTTTGCCATTCTGGGACATCACTCTTAAGTGTGGAAAGAAAGAAACAATACTATGAAGAACACAAAGCCCTTCACTTCTTTGTATATTGCAATTACTTTGTTCCGTGTTTTTCCCCTTCCCTTTCTTCCACGTGTCCTATATCTCTTCTTACCGTTAGATTTGATCCTGGCAAAAGAAGCAACAGAAAAAAAATACTAATAAAAATAAAAAATGAAGTGACTTCTGCCACCTTCTGCTGCTGTGAAATAATTGTCTACAGGAAGGAAAGAGGAAAAAAATGCCTGCAAGGGAATTTATTGGTAAGGGAGTCTTCCTGAACCTTTCTTCTACTTTAGACAAAAAAAAAACTTTTACCCATAAAGGTGCCAGCTCTCCACTCTAGGTTTATGGAGCCCAAAATCAAAAGGTTTTAAGGAGATAGAAATTATGATTTATTTTTATTTTTTATTTTTTATTGGAATTATTCTTCTCTCACTGAAATAGGCCAACTCATTCCTGACTGGATGTACTGTGACACTTGCAGATTTGAAGAACTTCTAAAATCACTTTCCCAAGAGTAAGCCAACATCAAGGCAACATGTTTTCAAGTCAGTTACAGTATCAAAAAGTTTCCCAACAAGACTCTGTTAATGGTGTTTTCCAGATGGGATGAAATTCCTTGAAATCTCTGTTCTTTTTGTGCCACTAATCTTACCTCATGACTCAGAGATTGAAAGCCATAAATAACGTTGATAATCCACTGTAGTCTCTTATCAGTCTTAGCAGTGCCTGTCCTCTAATGAAACACATTATATGCTTTGTAGAAGAGATCCCATGATTATGATGAGAAAGTGTGCTGTCTTCCTGGGACAAGTGTCAGAGACGTTAGGAAGGCTCTGCCATGACTCATTAAACCAGAGAACTACTATCCTCTTGTAGTCATTCAGGTTGGATCCTGGGAAGCTGCTATTAGAAAAATGAAGAATATTAAAATGGACTTGCATCCCTGGGGAGGTTGTTGAGGGGATCGGGAGTGCAGGCAGTGTTCTCCTCTGTCCTCCCGCTGGGTGACTGGGATGTAGATAGAAGGAGCAGAACAAGACAGGTAAATGACTGGCTGAGGGGTGGTGTCTGGACCAGGGATTTGGGTATTTTGATCTTGGACCGTCCTTTGAGAGGCTGGGTATATGAGCTACGGACAAACACCAACTGAGCAAGTGGGGCACAAGTGTGTTGGGGAGCAAGCTGTCTGGGCTGATTACCAGGGCTTTAAACTAGGTTTGATGGAGGAAGGCAGGGGAGCTAAAGGTGACAGAGAAAGGCTGGGGGAAGTTGTCACTACTGTCACTATTGAAGACAGGGAAAAACTTCTGAGCTCTCCCATAGAGAGGCTCCTCAGAGAAGGTAGCTCCTCGGAGAAGGTAGCATTTCCGGCCAATATCTTCTTCTTGCATCCCCCCAGGGGTAACTGCATCTGCTACTTCCCTAAAGTGCCTGTACACCAATGCACGGAGCATGGGAAATAAACAGGATGAGCTCGAGATCTGTGTTTGGTCGCGGGGCCACGATCTCATTGCGATCACTGAGACGTGGTGGGACAGCTCGCATGACTGGAACGCAGTCATGGAGGGCTATGTCCTCTTTACATATGTCCTGTCTCCCGAGAAAGGCTGGGGAAGCGAGGGGGTGGGGTTGCCCTTTATGTGAGGGAGCAAATAGAGTGTACCCAGCTACAGCTGGAGGAGGGTGAAGGACAAGTGGAGAGCTTGTGGGTAAGAATTAAGGGGTGGGCTGGTATGGGAGACATGGTGGTGGGGGTCTACTACAGGTCTCCACATCAGGAGGAGGAAGTCAATGAGGCCTTCTACGAGCATCTGCTAGTAGCCTCACGATCACGAGTGCTGGTCCTCATGGGGGACTTCAGTTACCCAGACATCTGCTGGGTAAGCAACTCGGCCAGGCACGAGCAGTCCAAACGGTTCCTACAATGTGTTGAGGACAATTTTCTGACGCAGGTGGTGGAGGAGCTGACGAGGCAGGGGGTGCTCCTGGACCTTGTTCTTACCAACAGGGATGGCCTTGTTAGGGATGTGAAGGTTGGGGGCAGCTTGGGATGCAGCGGCCATGAGATGGTGGAGTTCCACATGGAACTAGGCAAAGGAAGTAAGGCTAAAAGCAGGATTGCTACCTTGGAATTTCAAAGAGCAAACTGACCTCTTCCAGGACCTGCTTAGGAGTATCTCATGGGATAGGTTGCTAGAAGGCAAGGGTGCTTGTGAGAGCTGGGCTACCTTTAAGCAGAACTTCCTCCATGTTCAGGATCGGTGCATCCTGAGGAATAGGAAATTGGGGAAGAGGGGCAGGAAACCTGAGTGGATGAGCAAGGAGCTCATCAATAAGATCAAAAGGAAGAGGATGGTCTATGAAATGTGGAAAAAAGGCCTGTCCTCTTGGGAGGAATATAGATGTGTTGTCAGGGCCTGCAGGGACACAACGAGGAAGGCTAAAGCCCACCTAGAGATGAGGCTTGTGAAAGAGATAAAGGATAATAAGAAGGTTTTTTTTCAAGTATGTAAACAGCAAGAGGAAGACTAGGGAGGGGGGTGTCCTGGTCACGGGAGACGCTGAGAAGGCAGAGATACTGAATGCTTTCTTTGCTTCAGTCTTTGCTTCAAGGACATTCCCCCGGGACTCCTTGCCCCTGGCAATAGGACAAAGGGTCTGGGAAGTGGAAGGCTCCCCCCTGGTGGACGTGGGAGTGGTTCAGGAGTGTTTGAGTTGGCTCAGTGCACACAAATCCATGGGTCCCAATGGGATGCATCTGTGTGTGCTAAGGGAGCTGGCAGATGTGATTGCCAAACCGCTCTCTATTATCTTTGAAAGGTCCTGCAGAATGGGTGAGGTGCCTGAAGACAGAAGCCAACATCACTCTGGTCTTCAAGAAGGGCAGGAAGGAAGATCTGGGAAACTATAGGCCAGTCAGTCTCACCTCTGTCCCTGGAAAGGTATTGGAGCAGCTTGTTCTGGATGCCATCTCCAAGCAATTGGAAGAGAAGAAGGTTATGAGGAGTAGTCAGCATGGATTCACCAAGGGGAAGTTGCACTCGACCAACCTCGTTGCCTTCTATTATGGTGTCACCAGCTGGGTAGATGGGGGGAGAGCGGTGGATGTCATCTACCTTGACTTTAGCAAGGCTTTCGATACTGTCTCCCATGACATCCTACTAGCAAAGCTGAGAAAGTGTGGAATAGATGAGTGGACTGCAAGGTGGGTTGAGAACTGGCTGACTGGCCGAGCTCAGAGGGTGGTGATCGGCGGAGCAGAGTCTGGTTGTAGGCCTGTGACTAGTGGTGTTCCCCAGGGGTCGGTGCTGGGTCCGGTCTTGTTCAACATCTTCATCAATGACCTTGATGAGGGAATAGTGTCTGCCCTCAGCAAGTACGCCGATGACACAAAACTGGGAGGAGTGGCTGACATGACAGAAGGTTGTGCTGCCATTCAGTGAGACCTGGAACAA
Organism: Anas acuta; assembly: GCF_963932015.1. Taxonomy (NCBI): domain Eukaryota; kingdom Metazoa; phylum Chordata; class Aves; order Anseriformes; family Anatidae; genus Anas; species Anas acuta. The sequence continues at coordinate 15,603,073 of NC_088979.1, forward strand.
CTGGAGAGATGGGCAGGAAGAAACCAAATGAGATTTAATAAGAGCAAGCGTAGAGTCCTGCACCTGGGAAGAAACAACCTGAAGTATCAGTACAGGCTGGGGGACGACCTGCTGGAGAGGAGTGCTGAGGAGAAGGACCTGGGGGTCCTGGTGGACGACAGGTTGACCATGAGCCAGCACTGTGCCCTTGTGGCCAAGAGGGCTAATGGGATCCTGGCGTGCATTAAAAGGAGAGTGGACAGCAGGTCAAGAGAGGTGATCTTCCCCCTCTACTCTGCCCTGGTCAGGCCTCACCTGGAGTACTGTGTGCAGTTCTGGGCTCCCTGGTACAAGAAAGACAGGGATCTCCTGGAAAGTGTCCAGCAGAGGGCCACAAAGATGATACCAGGCCTGAAGCATCTTCCCTATGAGGAAAGGCTGAGAGACCTGGGTCTGTTCAGCCTGGAGAAGAGAAGACTGAGAGGGGATCTCCTTAGTGTATATAAATATCTGAGGGGTTGGGGACAGAAGGATGTAGCCAACCTCTTCTCAGTGGTTTGTGGGGATAGGACAAGGGGCAATGGCTGCAAGTTAGAGCACAGGAAGTTCTGCACTGACATGCGAAAGAACTTCTTCATGGTGAGGGTGGCGGAGCACTGGAACAGGCTGCCTAGGGAGGTTGTGGAGTCTCCTTTGGAGATATTGAAGGCCTGTATGGACACCTACCTGGGCAGCCTGCTCTGAGGAACCTGCTTTGGCAGGGGGTTGTTGGACCCGATGAACTTTCGAGGTCCCTTACAACCTCTATAGTTCTGTGATTCTGTGATTATTTTTGCTACTAAGCCTTCACTCCATGCTAACTTACATTGCAAGTCATTTTTCTGATTTATATCATAGAGTAGGATTTAGAAATCCAGAGTTTGTATGTATTATATGATCTGTGTTGAATAAAAAGTTTAATTTTCAGAATCCACAGAATATTTGTCATGCAACCTAGCTGGTTTCTCTGTGAAAGACATAATGATTTTATGGCTATATCTGTGGCACCTAACTTCAGGGTTAAATACACGAACTCACAAGTAGCTATCTAAGTTGCCCCTGTAGTCAAGAAAGATTTGTGTAAACATGGGTCCTTATTGCCACCTAAGATACCAAAGGACAACCAAGATACCTATAAATGGCTGGTAGATGGGACACAAGACTTGAAGGAGGCTTGAAGCCTCAGACGTAGTAGCTGGAAACTGGGTAAGATACCTACACTGACAACACTGAAACAATCTTAGTGAAATCACAGACACAGGCACCTACTATTAAACCTCTTTGAAGATGTCTCAGGTATCCTAGATGTATTTCAGATACCCATGTATGATAATGGAGTCAAGCCCTTTGAGTGTGTGTGGTAGTGATGTGTTCTCTGTTGGTACAACGGGATTGTTTTAACATCTGTAGGAGTCAAAAGGATGTTTGCTTCTCTATTAGACCTCTCATGGAGAATAATTAAGCAAATGGTAAGCTTTGTGTGTGTTAGTTAAAAAATTAAATTTACGGTGACTATGTATATAGTGTTGTACATTACAGTGCAAACCAGCTCTTCCGATTAATATGCTCAAAAGATAATTGTCATCTGTGCATTTTCTATGTGGCTATGATGTATAGACCTCAGTGAAGATGACAAAAAAAAATTGTGTGCCTACACAAGTATGCTGGGAGTAGCTATTCTCTGACTTTTGTTAAGATCCGTGAGTAAAAACACACTGAACATACACGCACACACATTGTCGTGGTTCCGCTCGAGTGGGCAGCCGAGCTCCACCACAGCCGCTCTCTCACTCCCCCTCCTCAAAGAGGAATGGGGAGAAAATATGTGAAAGGGGCTCAAGGATTGAGATAAGGACGAGAAAATCACGCAATAATTAGTGTAACGGGCAAACCAGACTCAGCATAAGAAGACAGATAGTAAGATTTATTGCTCATTACTAACAAGCTAGAGAAGTGAGAAACAAAGGAAAGAAACCAAAAGCAACTCCCCCCCCATCCACCCTCTTCCACCTCCTCCCCCCGAGCGGCGCAGGGGAACGGGGGAATGGGGGTTATGGTCAGTCTACAGCACTTCTTCTCTGCCGCTCCTTCTCGGTCACTCTCGTCCCCTGTGCTGTGGGGTCCCACCCACGGGATGCAGTCCTTGACGAACTGATCTGGTGTGGGCTTCCCACAGGCAGCAGCTCTTCCAGAACTGCTCCAGATATGGGTCCGTACCACGGGGCCCATCCCTCAGGAGAAAACTGCTCCAACCTGTCTCCCACACGGGCAGCAGCTCCTGCCAGGTCACCTGCTCCTGCGTGGTCTCCTCTCCACGGGCTACAGGTCTGGCCCGGAATCTGCTCCGGCAGGGGTCTTCCACAGGCGGCAGCCTCCGTCGGTGCAGGGCCACCTGCTCCACCGTGGTCTCCTCCACGGGCTGCAGCGTGAAACCCTGCTCCACCGTGGTACTCCATGGGCTGCAGGGGGACATCCTGCTTCACCATGGTCCTCACCACAGGCCGCAGGGGACTTCTGCTCCGGCGCCTGGAGCACCTCTCCCCCTCCTTCTACACTGACCTTGGCACCTGCAAGGCTGTTTCTCACTCCCTTGACTCTCCCGGCTGCTGTGTGTCGCAGCGTTTTTTTTTTCCCTGTCTTAAATATGCTCTCACAGAGGCGCAAAACAACATCGCTTATTGGCTCAGATCTGGAAAACAACGGGGCCCTTCCCAAACATGGGGCGGCTTCTAGATCTTTCTCACAGAAACCACCCCTATGGCCCCCTGCTACCAAAACCTTGCCACGTAAACCCACTACACACATGCACACACACATACACACATTCAGATGCAGACACATTAGCACATTAGTAACATCCAACTAGGTATGGATTAATCACTATTTTACTTCTTTAATTCAATAAAGTTTTATGTATCTTCTTTTTTGTAATTCATATTGTGGAAAGGAGCAACTGTGTAAACAATAGACAGTGACAGAAGTAACTTTCACTTCACATGGAACTTGATAAATAATAGCACACTTTCGTAAAAGCATGTGCTAAAGGAGGGAGTCCATTACATCCTCAGTTCATTCTGGGATGAAAAAAGAAAAAAAAATCATTCCAGGGATATATATATATATATATATATATATATATATATATGTATATGTATATGTATATGTATATATATGTATGTATATATATAAAAAAACTATTTTTGGGGAAAAAAAAAAAGACTAAGGAAGAAAAACATTAACTTTCTGTACTAGCTGGTGAGATGCTCATAAAAAAGACTAACTATCTATTGACCCTGTGCTCTCAGAGCTGCAAATAGTCTGTACATAATAGAATTGCACTATAAAAGCTATTTTTGTTATGAAAAAGCTCTTTATATGTGCATAAATAATTTAAATTACTAACTCTGTCTTAGGATAATGAATATTCATATCTTCAGTAGCACTAAAGCTGGACAAAGTGAAAATATGTATTTGGTTCTATAAAATACACAATCAAAGGATATCTATCAAAATATATAATCCAAAGGATTTTTTAAGTTCTTTTAGGTCATGGAGAAGTTCAGCTCTGTGAACCTAAAGTGGATGGAGTCTCATAAACGGGAGCTGTATAAGATCTTGAAGGAACCTAAGTAAGACAAGTATCATTCAAGAAAGCCAGACACAGATCTCCACCAGAGGGATCACAGAATCAGAGAATTGAAGGGGTTGGAAGGGACCTTGAAAGTTCATCGGGTCCAACCCACTGCCAAAGCAGGTTCCTCAGAGCAGGCTGCCCAGGTAGGTGTCCATACAGGCCTTCAATATCTCCAGAGAAAAAGACTCCACAACCTCCCTGGGCAGCCTGTTCCAGTGCTCCGTCACCCTCACCATGAAGAAGTTCTTTCACATGTTGTTATGGAACTTCCTGTGCTCCATCTTGTGACCATTGCCCCTTGTCCTCTCCCTGCAAACCACTGAGAAGAGGTTGGCCAAATCCCTCTGTCTCCCACACTTCAGGTATTTATATACATCGATGAGATCCCCTCAGTATTTTTTTTGTCCAGGCTGAACAGACACAGGTCTCTCATCCTTTCCTCATAGGGAAGATGCTCCAGGCCTGGTATCATCTTTGTGGCCCTCCACTGGACTCTTTCCAGGAGATCCCAGTCTTTCTTGTACCAGGAAGCCCAGAACTGGACACAGTACTCCAGGTGAGGCCTGACCAGGGCAGAGTAGAGGGGGAGGATCATCTAAGCTTATTTAGTCTATTTTAGGGTATGTTTTCTGTTCTAAGGTTGTCTGGCTTTACTCTTTCTTCTTGGCAAAAGACAATTTACCATGATGAATAACTGAATTTCTTCCTGGAGGTGCCTATAGACACTGTACTTTGCTGCAGACATTGCTATTGCATGTCATTCTGTGTCATTGCAAGGGTGTCAGAGTGACACGATATTTAAGGAACATCAAAATAGAATTATACTCAGAAGGACTGGTCACTAAGACCCTGTCTAGATTGAATGGCTGGGGCACCCCACAGTGAGTCCCTGAGTCCTGGTCCCCTCCATATACTGTCCCTGTAGGGATCACTGCTGATGAATGTTCCCACAAGAATTTCAAATGCATGGGTATCTGGCTCACAGGTTAACTTCTATCTGGATAAAGGATAGGACTTAGGCAGGCGGGATTCCTCAGGACCTGGTCCTCGTCCTCCTGCACCAGATCACTGGCAGCCCAGCAGTCCCTGAGGCTTTCACACTGTTCTGTACTAAGGAACTAGCCTTTCCCAAGCTATCAATATTGCATTATGTGCAAGCAAACGGATCCTATTCTGTTAGGTACAAGATACCATCATGGAAATTATGAGTCTATCTTTATAAAAAGATGGTTTACCAATAACGTCCCTTACATTCACTGAGTAAAATATGGTTGTAAATTTATAAGGGATATCTCTTCCTATTACTTGCTTTAGAAAAAAACAGGCTTCTGGTCCTCTGCTTTTAGAAAATGTGGGTTACTATGCAGAGAGTTCAGCTGATTTGCTATATGGATTATATTGATTCTGCACCTTTAACAGGCTGGCTTAATTTGATGAGGGATAAATAGTCTAATTAATTAGTGAATGTTTCTATCCATAAAACTAAAAGATTGTTTTCAGATCACCAGAGACTTCAGTGCTTTGGAAGAACTTACACAGAATTTAAGTACTAATGTGCTATTTCAACTCTCTACAACTCAGGGTGTCTTAGTGCAACTAGTTAGAAGTGTATCTTTAGAAGTGTGAGAAGTGTCTCAGGACAAAGACCTCTGACGTCTCACCTTTACAAAATGCAAAAAAGCCAATGGGAAAGGGCCCAGAACCTGAGATCTTTCCTACCTGTGGAACTGTCCCTGTAAGTGAAACAAAAAGGCAGGCTCCTCCTCTGGCATGTTCTTTCTCTAGTCTCACACATTTGTGTCCACAAGAAAGCCTGGTGTCATCATGGAAAAAGAGTGGCCCTATGTCCTTTGCTGAGAATATGATTGTTATAGACATTTACCTGTACTTCTCCCTTAAAATAAAGAAACAGTTCTCCACCAATGTTTCATCAAAACTGATATATTGCTTCAGAAATTTTTGGTTGAGTTGAACTGAAACTTTCCAGGAAAAAAAAAAAAAAAGTTTTGCTGTAAGTTTCTCACCTTGCTCTAATAGCAATATTGTATAAAGTACAAAACTACAGGACAAATGCCTGCTACAGGAAGATTAATATCTATGTATAGTCTCCATCTCTTGGTCCAATGTAGCTTTAAATGTCTTGGAAAACAGATTTTCTACAGTTGTCTTTGAGATTGCTCCTGCCTTGCAGACCTCACTCATTTTCAGCTCCTCATTTTAAAATTTATCTTTTCTTAATTTCATCCCATTACTTAATTTGTAACCATTACATAGGTTCATAGCTGATGGTTAGAATGTCAGTGCAATATCACGCTGATAAGACTGACAGTATCAGGGCACATTCCTCCTTTCTGAATGTCTTCCTCTACCCTTAGTAAAAATTAATTTATTGCTGATTGGGGTTGTCAGGCGCTGCATCAATGCCACACAGCTACATCATGTTCTGACTCCTGGCCGGCTTGGCTTATTAAAGCTTTTTAAAAACTTGGCATCAGCCTCTACTGGGGCTGTGAACTGCTCTGTTTTAGCAAAACAATCTTTCTGTCAATTCTGTTGATTTTAGAATGAGACTGGTCTGATCAGACCTTTCACATATGGAGGTGCACAGCTGGTTCTGTTGCTTTCAAATGCATCCAGAAATATGCCCACTGGGGCTTCATGGAGCTGAAGGGAAAATGTTATCTCACAAACCAATTTTCCGTTCTGAGGTAAGATATATCAGCTAGTAATGACAGCTCTGTAGAAACAAGTCAGGTAAAATATGTTACAAAGATTTTCAGCATATTCATATTTAATTACAGTGGAGCTGAAATACTGCATCCTTTTAAAAAAAGAATAACAACCAAGGAATGAATGAATTCACCTTGTTTGTGAACCTTTGAAAGGAATTTGCTGCGGACTGATAAAAGAAGCTTAACCAATATTTTAGTTACTGCAAATGCTTTTCCACTTTCTACTCTGAACACATGACAGATGATGCTGGATCTGCTCCCTGCTGCATTAATTGTAGGATTACGATTTAAGCACAGTAGTTTTATTTTCTACTGTTATGGTCACAGTGTAGGCTGAGGTGATTTTCCAAGGGAATAGATAAATGTGTGAGTGTGTATACAGGTACTGGCAAGATGTGGAGATGATAAGGCTGTCTCCTGTACATCCTAATTTACTAACATCTGAGTTTTAGCAGTGATTCTGGGCATCTGTAATTTGAAGAATTGCTAACATGATTCTCAACTTCACCATCTCTGCTGGTACACAGTTTTCCATATCCATATGTTCTAACATATGGATTTTATTATTATTTTTTTTAATTTCATAAAAGAAAATGTATTTATTCCAAGGTATGTGTGTGGGCACACCTCTTCCTGTTTAAATCCTTTAAAAAAGAATGTATAGTCTCTCGGTACATTGAAGAAATATTAGTGAAAGTTATACTACAGTGCAGTAAATATGCATGTTACAAAGACAAACTTGAATTCTACCACATAACTAGGGACCCCATCCTAGGGTTTAGCTTACACATACTTTGAGCAATTTCCCTTGAAGGAGAAGATTGTCATTGTTTAACTCCTACAGGATGAATGGCTTTCTTTAGTGTGGTTTGACAGATCCCACACTCCATTTCTTATTTGTAGCAGTGCAAGAAATGTTTGAAGTCTAATACAGAGGTGGCAGGTGACATTAATGAACTCAGATACCACTATTTCAGAGAAGCATGACAGCTTAGACTACTTGACTCCCATAAGGAAGTCTTCCTCATAAAGCCAGGACCAGCCTAGCTCACCATTTTCTGACACATTTTGGCTTTCTTCTTGGCCTTCTAGAGACATTTGTCCTTCATGTTGATATTGCTATCTCATCTTTGTAAGCAAAAGACCAGGAAAGGAAAACCCGACTTGAGAAGGGACTTGCCTAGAAGAGACTGGAGTGGAAAGGCACATTTTTCAGGCACTCTGGCATCCCAGAACTTTCATAGAATAGCAAGTTTCTTCTTGTTCTTGGAACTCTCCTTTTTGGTGTTTCAGGGCAGATTTAAGAGACTGAGGAGTTTCTTTTTCATGTGGATGACAGATGGATAGTGGCAAACAGGTTGTAATAGAAAAAAGACATGACAAATGAGGCAGCCAACTTTGTTCTCTACGACTCTCCTTAGCATCAAAAAGCATAGTAATTCAGAGACAGACTGTAATGTAGTTCCTATTATAACAGCAAAGAAAGTACATAACAGAACTATGGATCTGATTGGAGGGGGACAATTCCACTTGTTATATATGGAGTGGTAATTAGTGTCGAGAAGATGGTTAATATTAATAAAGAAGAGGGAGATGTGGGAGTGTGGCCATGGGGATGGGCAAGCCCTGTGGTTGATGATAGCATCAGACTTAACAATGAGGCCATCAGGAATGTAAAAGAGTTTAGAGGGAACAAAGAAGAGTGATTCAGGAGACTCCATGCAGTCTCCAGTTCCTTGTTCTCCAGCCATTAAGGCATGGAAGTGTCTGGGTGTTTGCTGTTTCTGTTATATGCAAAGTTGCTTGACCAATGAAAAGCTGTTTTGAAAAGAACTGCTGCGGGGTGAAGAGTATAAGAGGGGAGCCTGTCCTCAAGATAAAAAAAAAAAAAAAAAAAAAAAAAAGGCAACACAATGTGATGAAGTTATGTCATCAATAAAGAAGTAGAAAGAAGGAATGAAAAGGAACAGGCAAGCAGGACAGAGACCAGGATGGGAACAGGCACATTGATCGCTTCATGAAGATAGGTTCAGCCAAACTCAGCAAACCACTCAAAGAAGCTTGTACTGATAGTCGCTGGAAATGGCACACTGGAGCTGGAAATAAGCTCAAGCTGAGAGAAGCAGACCCACGCACACAACTGCCCCTCACTGGTAAGCAGTTGCGTATTATGGGGAATCATACATCCTTAGAAACAAAGACTGTCCTAGTAACCTTACAGCTTATTCTCCTTATTAACAATCAGACAGTTTATGATCCTGAAACATGGGACCAAATTGAGGTCAAGGTGTGGGACTATGCAACTAAAAATGACAAGGTTGTGGTGGGATTGCTCAGCACCTGGCGAGCAATCTCTGAGGCCTTAAAGAGCCATTTGTGGCCACAGTCAGAAACGTGTGGTTTGCCAGACAGTGAGGGGACTGCGGGCTCCTTTACTGATCCAACTGCTATGCCATCGGCCCCTCTGCTGCTACAGCCATCGAAGGCTTTTGCTGTTACACCCCCTGGTGACCTGGACATGCCTTTTGACCCAGGCCCTGTTGGGATGGATATGCCTTTTTGGGATGGATATGCAAGGAGATGGACATGCTTTTCTTCGATCTGGGAAGAACGGGATACATAAGGCCTGAAGGCCACATTGCTTGACAACTTAAAGCAAGACATACTGTTCAAAAGGAATGGAAAATGGAGACTTGTTTGTAATCAAGAAAAGAAATGGAAAATGGAGACTGTTAAGTCATAGAACTTAAAAAATTGTTTGTTACCTTTTCTGATTGCACATATGTATAGGCATACTCGGGTTTAGTATGTAAAAGCAATGTTCTATATATTTAGAATGTTTTATGTTCATGTGTGCATGTTGGTAGTGCATAGACTCCCCGCACACCCCCATGGCCACACTCCCACATCTCCCCCTTCTTTATTGGTATCAACCATCTTCTCGACACTAATTACCACTCCATATATAACAAAAGAATGCAAACTCATAACAACCCTGGCTGCATTAATTTGCATTTCTTGAAAATACTTGTTTCCTGTGCATTAAAATGAAAAATGAAATCTTTCAGTTTGGGAACACATGAATGCACGAGTGCCATGTGTATGTTGAGGCAAAAGAAGAGCATTACTGGATGAGATCTAACATTTGATTAGCACTAGTGAGGTTAGTACTCTGTTTCCAACAGTAGCCAGTGGCAGCTCCCTAAGGAAGAATACTGGGAAGGGACAGGATAATGACTGATAGTTATTGATAGTGATGCAGTGATAGTTCCCCAGATCTCTCTTACCTCCTCCAAAAGCTGATTGTTCCCAGGTGACATCAAGGGGATCTTGATATTTAGCAGCTCTTGGTGGATTTCTCTTTGCTTTGTCCATTTGCTTCTTAATCTTATCCAGAAGTGTGCATACACATCATGCAACAGAGGTTCACAGGGTAACCATTTTATGAAAAAGTACGTTTTTTTCTTCTTCTTATTATTATTTTATTATTATTTGTTTATTTTGAATCTGCCACCTGCTGGCTTCAGTTGATGTCTCCTAGTTCTTGTATTGAAGAGTCCTATAAGCAATCATTCTCTATCAGATTTTCCAGTCTACTCATTATTTCCCAGATATTCTGGTATCGTTTTGGAAGTTTTCTGTTCTCTGTCTATAGACATCTAGTACTTGGATGAAGACCATTTCCTATCTTTTATCACTGTGTGTATTTTCCAAAGTTGCTTTACTGTTTTGGGGTTCTTTTGAACAATGTATAAGCTGTACAATGAAAGAACACCCTGAAATATTGATTCATTTGTTTGTTCATTTATTTTGACTTTGTTCTATTTGTTATTTAGTTCTTGGCAAATCTGTAATATAAATATCTTTCTCCCCTGTACTGGCTTTGTATGGGTTAGTCACATGCATATACTGTGGAGACAGTCTTTCTCACTCTGGAAAACCTTTTCTAATAAACGTGATGTTTAATCAAAATATAATTTGGAAAAAATGTCCCAGTCCTATTTTTGAGAAGCTTGAAGAACACAATTCAGGGAATGCAATCCAGGGGTTCTTTGGCTCTAATTCACTTTTTATGGATATGTGATTTTGCACAGGGAGTGGCAAGTCTGTCTTTTCCATGTGACTGCTCTTCTATCTTGCTTCCCCTGTACCTATATAGTGTACCTATCTGTACCTATATAGTGAAGAACACAGTCATTCTTTCTTCATGGTAGACAAACTTACTTTATGCTTTAGACTTTGATTGGCAATAGTCTCTATAGCAGAATTTTGTCTAACCAAGTATTTGGTGCTATATCTTAAAATTACTTATAGATGAATGTAAATTTGGACAAAGCTCAAAACAAATGTTTAATTCTGTAAGCAAATACTTAGACTCAGCAATGTTGTTTGGAAATTCCTTCATGAATTCTTTAGTCAGCTGTTAGGAAATGATACCATCCAGTATGAATGAATCAACTAAAACAACAAGCTGCAAGAGTGCCGCCAATATATAAAATGCTAGCATTTATTTCTAAACATAACTGAACGGTAACGTATATTTATATATTTATTTTAGAAACAACTTTTTTTTTTTCCCCCCACAAAATGTCAGTGATGAGTTTTAATTTTACTCAGAGAACATCCATAATGAGAGATTAATTAAATTCTATGGACAGTGGATTGCAACTCCAGTTTATTTTGACTGGCAAGCTAGAAAATAGTCAAACTAGAAAAATGCTGACTAAAATTCAGTCAAGTGCCAACTCCACATTAAAGTTTTAGATGTAAAAACTTGCTTACTAAAGCCAGGGAAGGACAAATAAAACTCTTTTTACAAGATGCATCCTTCTTATTGCTCTCTAAATAACAATTTTGCATAGTTCACTATTGTGTTGTTTTAAAGAATTAACATTTAAAGCATAAGAAAATGTTTTGCTTTCAGAATGAGGTACATATCTTTCCTCAGTGCTTGCAGAGAACAACAGATTTTTTTATAAATTATTTACAAACCATTTATGAGCCGGGATTTGCAAGCCTCAAAGCAGTGAGTTATAAAATATCATTGAACAAATTCTTTTACATCCTTCTGTTATGTTCACACTACTGGATAGTACAGACAGACCAGTGCAGGGTGTTTTGTTTTTCATAATGCCCTTTAGTTCTTAGGAATTTGACCTAACTTCAGAATGAGAAAGTCAAGGGGTCACTGAAAAAAAAAATGTAAATGATGATTTTTTGCCCCTCTCACCTTATCTGTATGTTTATGATAGATATATGTTTATGATAGGCTATATATATCTGGAAGGCTGTAGTTGATAGAAAATAAAAAGCATATTCTTAAAAAAAAAAAAAAAAAAAGAAAAAAAAGTGCTGATTTTAATTTCAAGATGGATTCATTCTGACAAAATGTACAAAAAGCTCTTTTCTCCTGAGCCACCATTATGTTCCAAGATTGCAATAAGGGCATGCAACTGGTTATTATTCCCTGTAGTGAGGAAATAGTCTGCAAAACATATATCAATATTTGAGCTCCATCTGCACACTCTGCAAATCTCAAAGGCATTTTTCAGAGCCACCAAATGAGCACTAAGAAGGTATTCTGACACAGCAGGAGTGGTGTCTGCTCATTACCTCTGAACATTGTCATGTAAGTGTTAAAACAACAACAAAAATTTTATTCATATCCAGGTTGCCATTGAAAAATCAATCCACATATCATGGAAACATTAAAAACCTTAGATTGGAAGGAATTTCTGGGTCTTTCAAACTCCCATTCATGGTTTTGTTCTAAAATTAGATAGAGCTGATGAGACATTGGGCAAGTGTTGAATGTCTCCAAGGATGGAGATTCCCAGACTTCTCTTGGAACACTGTTCTAGCACTTGAGCAATCTTATTGTGCATACTTTTTTCCATAAGTACATTTTTTAAATTTTGTTATAAAGTCCAAGAGTTGCCTCTGCCATTAGTTCTTCTCTACCCCACCCCCACTATCTGTTTTGTTCACTGAGCTTAAGAAACTTAACAAACCCAAGAAATCCAGTTTCCTCACCTTTTCCTTATTGCATGGAGACAACAGACTCCAGGTCCCAAGTTATCTTCCCAGTTCATAGTTCCCTCTGCTCTATTGGGACATTCAAAACTGGACACAACATTCCAGATGTGGTCTCACAAGTGCCAAATATAAGTGAATAATAACTTTCCTTGTCTTGCTGGTTACACTCTAGACTATACAGTGCCAGATGTGGTTGGCCTTCATTGGCTGTAGGGAACACTGCTGTCTCATGTTCAACGTACCCTCTGCCAGGACTGCTCACTCATTTTCTTTGGAGCTGCTTTTTAGCCAATAAGTCTCCATCCTGAAATTGGTATTTGAATTTAAGTTCCTGTCAGCCGCATCTTTCATCCTTGAGGGCCCTCTGAGAGGCAACCCTCGCACCATTCCTCATTGTCTGGTGTTTGCAAATGTGCTGAGAATGTGCTACATCCCGTTGTCCACCCTGTCAGTGAAGGTGTTATACAATACTAATCCTTAGAAATTCCAGTCATTAATGGAAACCAGTTGGTATTTGAACAATTGACCACTAAAAACCCTTTAAACCATGGTCTGATATTTTTTGCCTAATTTGTAAGTTACACATGTAGTCCATATTTTGACAGGCTGACTACAGGGTTACTATGACAGAACAGGTCAAAAGCTTTGCTAGAGGCCAGAAAAATGGCATTTACTTCTCTGCCCTTGTCTTTTGAGCCAGTCACTTCACCTCAGAGAAATTTGCCCTTCATAAATCCATTCTGTTTGTTTCCAATCAGCTTTTGTCCTTCAAGGGCCTAAAATAACTTCTGTAAAGACTTGTTCCACAATGTTCTCATGGACCGAGGAGAGCATGACTAGCCCATGGATTTTCCCTCTGGAAGAAAAGAAGTCCTGTTGCATTTTATATTACTATTATTATTATTATTAATTTTGAAGATGGACATAAGCTCTGATATTTTCCATTTGGGACACGTCATTGGAAACATCTACGTTGGTTTCACTACAGGTTTTTAGAAATCATAGAGATTAACTTCACAGGGACATCAGCGAGTCCTCTAAACTCTCTCAGATGCATCCTGCATCCCAAGGACTTGTGTGTATCATGTTTATTTTCAGACAATGACTAATTTTAATTTATTTTATTATGGTGGACAACACTTCTTCAAGACCCTGATGGTCTCTGAGTCAAGGGAAACAATGATGTCTACATATTCCCAACAGAAATTAATGTTTGAAAATGACAATTTTTAATCATGTTTTTAAACAATTCACTTGATTAGAAAATAGTCTTCACAAAGTGATGATACTGAATACTATAGTATGACTATGCAGAAGTAGTATTAGACAATGAAAATGCAATAGACTTTCTTCTATTCTTGCCCAGTATACACTGCCAGAGGAATGAAATCTTGTCTCATATAACGTGAAAATGTAGTTACTTTATGTCTAACCATAATCTATACACACACAAATAATTATATGCAGAAATAATTATTCTAATAAATCTATCCTTCATTAATAAGTGATGAGGGTTGTTTTTATGGTACACCTGATATAACTCTTTACTGAAAGGAAATACAAACATCCCCATCCCACCACCTCCTTATGACTTTCTTGCCAGTAAACTGTTCTGAAAACATTATATGGCACTGCTTGTAAACAGAGGGACTTATAGAATGAATGAAGCAGTTATTAGCTAATACAAATGGATTTGCATTTCCTTGCTTTTCCTGTTGTTGCTATTTTTTATCCATCTATTCCATGGGCAATTACAGATCCTATATTCATTTGTAATTCCCATATAAATGGTGCACACTCATTCAGAGAAGGTAGACACTAGAGAAAAATAAAATAATAAATAAAATAAAATAAAATAAAATAAAATAAAATAAAATAAAATAAAATAAAATAAAATAAAATAAAATAAAATAAAATAAAATAAAATAAAATCAACCTAGAAGTGCCTAAAGGCCATTCCTTACCACTCTAGGAACGATTTGTATTTTTTTATTTTTATTTTCCTTTTTTTTTCTTCCTTTGTCCTAAAATTCCAATTTTCCATTGGAAAAACTGTCACAGTTATTTCATAGTCAAATATCTCTACATCTCCAAGGGTCCACTTGTTTTCAACCACCATTTAGTTTTTCATGATTTGATTTTCTTGTTACTATGTCTACCACGTGAATCATACTGGGAAAACAGCTCCTCTTTAGAAACATACCTAGAGATGTCCATATGTCAAAAATATCATCTGGCTACGCTGATGTTAGAATGAACATTATTTAGAATCATAGAATGGTTTGAGTTGGAAGGGACCTCAGAGATCATTTCATTCCAACCCCTTGGCCATGGGCACAGACACCTCCCACTAAGTAAGGATGCCTAAAACCCCATCCAGCCTAGCCTTGAACAATTCCAGGAATGGGGCATCCACTACATCTCTGGACAATCTGTTCCAGTGCCTCACCACCCTCATAGTCAAGAACTTTTCCCTAATGTCTCCCAGCTTTATTTTAAGCTCCCTTTAGGTACTGGAATGCCACTATAAGTTTTTCCTGGAGCCTTCCCTTCTCCAGGCTGAATGACTCCAGCCCTCGCAGCCTTTCTTCATAGGAGAGGTGCTCCAGCTCTTTGATCATCCTCATGACTCTCCTCTGGACTCACTCCAATAGGTCTATGTCTTTTTTATGGTAGGGAGCCAAGAGCTGAATGCAGTACTCCAGGTGAGGTCTCACAAGAGTGGAGTAGAGGGAGAGAATTACCTCCCTTGACCTGCTGTCCATGCTTCTTTTGATGCAGCCCAGGCTGGAAACATACATTGATAGCTCATGTTGAGTTTTCCCAGGTCCTTCTTCTCAGGGCTGTTCTCAATCCATTCTCTACCCAGCTTGTATTTGTGCTTGGGATTGTCCTAACCCAGGTGTAAGTCCTTGCACTTGGCCTTGTTGAACCTCATCAGGTTCACATGGACCCACCTCTCAATCTTGTCCAGGTCTCTCTGGATGTCATTCATTTCCTCTAGTGTGTCAGCTGCACCACTCAGCTGAGATTGCACTTGATCCTACTGTCCGTGCCACCAACAAAGATGTTAACGCTGTTCCCTGAGGAATTCCACTTGTTATTGATCTGCAGCTGGACACTGAGACATTGACCTCAACTCTTTGAGTGTGAACGTCCAGCCAATTACTTACTCACCTAGTGGTCCATCCATCAAATCCATGTCTCTTCCATATAGAGATAAAGATGGTCTTCTCTGTAAACTCAGCCTTTCTCCTCCTGCTTTCTTCTTCCAAATTCTTTCCAACAAGGGCATATCTACTAAGAGTTGCCTAAAAAAGGATGCTCAGATGCTCAACAATTTGTAGAAGGACACAAGTGGAAAATCTGTTGAACCATGGGGTTCATTTAAAGCCTTTGTGTCTTTTGTCATTCAACATAAATCTCTTGAAGCACCATAAGCACCATTAAAAAGTACTCTCTCTTTGCTATATGACATTTGCAGGTATGTGTATAACTGCTTTCTACAATTTTCCCTGGGTTTGGAAGGAATTGTTTTGACAGCCTACTTATCAGGATGATTAGCAGCACATATGAAGCAGTAGCAAAACACCAGCTCTTAACTTTTATTAAGAAAATAAATTACCCTAGAAGGTAGGTTAGCATATAGTGATAGAAAACATCAATCATTGTTTTGTTCAGGGAAAGACAAAGTGCAGATGAATGAAATGCTGTGGAGTATTTGGTGATGAGGAGAAATGGGGGTTGGTAAGATCTGTTTGATGCTTCTGGGAAGAGAAGAATCCTGAGTGCAGCTGTAGCCAAGATACATGAATTACACAACCTTCTCACTCTGCTGCTTTCAGAGGAGAAAAAAAGAAGTCAAGAAGAGAAAAGTCAAGGTCTCCCAAAATGCTGAGAATAGAGTTCACAGCATAAACCATTAGGAACTGTAATTGCAGACTGAGTCCAGTACACAGATCTTCCACTGGCTCCCTGACTGGTAAGGATTTCTGGAAAGAGTAAGATAATTCAAATTGTTTCTGTTCTGAGATTCATCTTTTCATATGCAGATCATTTGTCTTAACCCTGCCCAGTTTACCGGGAGTAAAAAAATCTTATTATTTTGCAAATTTTCAGTCCTGTGCACAGGTGGCTCCTGTGCACAATTTGGTGGGTCTTAATTATGACTTATTCCTTGAAAAAACATCTTCCTGGATTTACATTATCTACGAAATTGTAGTGAGGACAATAGCTGCATGATCCAGGAAGACTAATGAAACTTGTATATTCCCCATGGATCAGGACTGAATCATGGCAGTAGGTATGTATCAGAAGTTAGCTTTACAGATCAACACTGAATTTAATTTTTCTGAGTACAGCTCTGGTACCTCCTTCTAATACAAACTTCACAAAAGATATTAAAAATAAACATTATTGCATAATGCATATTTATATGCAAAACTCATTCAGTAATTTGTATAAAGTTTCACACAAGACATTCCACAAAATTCAATAGCTATATTAAATGGTTCAGTGATCTTTGTGGAAATTCTTAACAGAATCCTGAATTGTTTAAGATTTCATTCTATCATGTATAAGACTGTTTTTTATTATGCTGGAAATGCTATTTTAGAAACAACGAGTTTTATACATCAAAGCTATGGTTCCACCTTTGCTAGCAAGATCATGAGTGTAATGTTTGTTTCTAGTGCCTTTCAAATAATCAGAGAGTGCTTTGCTTGCCCAGTATTTGAAAAAAATGTGGATTGGAAACTTTCTATTCAAGAAATTGTCCCCAGAATGACAGGCTGGCTTGGAATATGTTTTATTTCATCAGCATTCAGGGAGAGATAGAAGAAGTCTTTGCACAAACACAGATGAAGAGAATAGATAAAAGGAGAACAGTAAGAAAAAGAGTTTGTAAGTGCATTATGAATAAAGACAGAGCAGACCTTTCTTGTCAAATAGAGTAGAATAAGAAATAATTGGCTTACTTTGTATAAAGAAAAAAGATAGGTTCAATATTAAGAAATTCTCACAAGCTTACAAACTGTTAGATAATGGATGCAGTGGCTGCAGAATGCTGGAGAATCAATATTATTGGAAAAGTTCAAAGAAACATTTAACACTCTTCTATCTTTGATGAGTTGGGAGAAATCAAACTGCCTCTGTCCATCCAGGGGTTGAATGGTAATATTAGTTTTCAAATGCTAACAATGGAAACAGTACAATACTGATGAGCAATGATTGTCTTCCATTGGAAAAACTCAGAGGGGCCAATCTATGATCAGTGCCAAGTAGCCTGACCTAATAATGCACAGGGCCCCTGCCAAACTGGGGCTGGGCAGTGGAAAGATGAAGGGTAAGAATACATGGAATAATAAGTAATAAAAGGCATCATGGAACATTGACAAGACAATGAAAAAGGGGGAACAATGTTGCATAATACAAAGCAGTGTTGCTTTACAAAAGGTCATACACATTTCTGCACCATTTGGATTATTCTTAAATGATTTTGATACTAATATTTCATCATAGCAAATCTGAGGAGGGCTTATGCAGTACCTCAAAGAGGGAAATGTTGGAGAAGATAGTGTCATCGTGGGGTGGGGATAAGTCACACCAAGGAGATGAGATAAAAAAAGTACAGCAGGGCTGTAGAAAAGAGGAGAGAAAATGATTGTGTCCAAACAAAAGGAGTGAGTCATTTAGGACTCCTTTCAGCCCCTGAAATCTTGTGCCAAAAAAAAAAAAAAAAAAAAAAAAAAAAAAACAAAAAAAAAAAACACCGAAAGGTCTTTGGGGCACAGCTGTACCACAAGTATGTTAAACAAGTCTGATCTGAATAGTGAAGCTCACAATATTAGGGAAAGATTACAGAACTGTCTGATGAAGTCAGGCCTTGAAAAATACAAGTCTTCCCTAACGGAGATCAGCTGAACTAAAATGCCAGCACCAGATTGCTGTTATTACATTGCACTTTAACAGAAATGCACTGGGAATCCTGACAGCATCAGCCTGGGTACAGATTGGAAACATCACACCAGACATTGCTGTCCTGACCTTTTGAGAGAGACATACAAAACACATTAAAAACAAGAAGAAGAAGACAGGCCTTTGTGAACTGAGTCAGGCTTGGGAGAAAAACATTTTTTGAAACCCTTTCTACCACCTCATATCTCTTCCTTCATTATTTTTGACTTGTATATGTTTTCTGATATTTGATGCAGGTAGAAAGTCTTGGTATTCTGCAGAGCAAATAGTCCACTTTATCCATTCACCTTTAATCATAATTATTACTGCAACCCTCTCCTATTTCTCTCCAGGTCGAAAACTACTTACTCACTGACCTATATGTCATCTCTCTTATTTCTGTGAAATTGTATTTTAAGACATACCTGAGCAATTCAGGAGGACAGCAACCACACCATCAGGAAAATCAAAATAAAATGCTGCATGGGTGGGCAGCTTACTGTTAAAGGAAGCAAGAAGGTACAGCACAAAGTCTTGGTTACCTGCCTGCTAGATGTATCCCTTTATCTTGCCACATCCATATTCACAAGATCACTCCAACTTGAAGCACCATCTCCACTTGTCCTTCACAGGCCAGGAGGAGAAAAGAAGGCTCTGCCCTTGCTTTTTGCTGCCCACTTTTCTGCCATCACTGAGTTGAGACACTGACTGCTCAGAGATTCAGCCAATTCCTCTGTCAGCATCAAAAAAAAAAATAAAATTGTTTTTCCATACACAGTATGAGCCAAGTGCATTAATTCCATCCCTTCAAAGTGCTGAGAGCTGGTGGGAGCCAGAAGGACCCTGGAAGGGCACATGCTACTGCTTTGAGGCAGGGCACATTTTCCTTCGTGGCTCTGGCTAGGCAGTCTGAAAAATTTATCTTGGTGATGGCCAGATTTAGGGTCAGAAAGAAGAACTTTTTTTTTTCTTCTTCAGATTAAATCAGAAAATATCACCAATATTTTACCTTTCTTTTCTGAATTTAATGTTATCTGTGCATATTGTTAGGGAATAATTCATTGCTGTTTTGGTGCCACCTCATTCTACCTTGTTTGCGGTGAATATCCCATCAGTCTCCCCAGCAAATCGTGCTTTTCTTTCTGGACTTGAAATAAGATAACTGATGTATGTATAGTGAGTACCTCATGACAGTTGAAAACATGGGACTGGGTGGCTTCATGGTCCTTTCTGTTCTCTGTGAAAGAATGTCAAAGAAAGCAATCCCTCCCACAAAATTACTTAGAACATAAATAAACCATGCCTATATACTTTAAAAGGAAGACTTGCCTTTACTTACTCTGGTTTTAATTGGGAATAAGCCCATGGCAGTGAACAGAGTGATATTGCTGAGATCTTGTTTTAGTAAGTGATGAGTAAAATGTGTGTAGTGCAGTGCACTGCTCTCCCTTCACCCTATCTCATCTCTATAAAATCACTGTCTCAGTAGTTATACCATTCCTGATTCATGCAGGTAACTTCATAACCCTGGCACCACACAGACCACAGAATTATTCCCTAATGGGAAATTTCATGGGATGGTGATAATTATCTCATCACTTTCATAAGCGTTAACTGGATTCCCGTTGTTGTGTTTTAGAAGTTTTTCTGTCTTCCTATTGCCCTTCCTATTATCCTCTCTTCAGTGCAGCCCATAGATTATGAAATAACCTGCTGAAATTCATATTGTGAATTTCAGATTTGAAAAGAATTGCACTACTATGAGATCCGTTTTCTCTAGCAGAATACAGTACCTTCAGAATGTAAAACCTTAAGACTCCAAATATGAAACCATTTATAATAGGAACAACTTATAGCTCAGAAAAATGACAGAAATTTGCCTAGAAATGGAGAAAATGATCAAATTTGAAATGTTTGTTTGTCCCTGAACACAGATCCATGTGTCTGTTTATCAAAGAAAAACAAATCATAAGTAAATATATACAGAGAGTAAGGAATTGATCCTATCTCTGCTCAAATAGACTACTTACTGTACTGTGGTTTTATTTCTTATTTATTTTGTGAAATCACTTGATTTTATCATATTTATGAATGCTATCACAAAATCAGCTTTTCTTAATGAATACTATTAACACTTGTGGCATAAAGCCAAAACATGATTTGGTCCTTGTATAAACATTCTGTACTTTGTAAAACTTAGTGAAAAATGCCAACTTATCATTGGTAATCATTTTGGAAAATGACCAGCTGAATGAAATGAATAGCCTCTGTGATTACAGATTCAGCATCATTATTCAAGGACAGGAGAATGAGAGGAAGAGATGTCTTCATTTTATAGAAACAAACAAGAAACTGAATGTAGTCAGAGGTGCCTAAGGAAGAGATGTGACTGCATCATCTAAACCCCCCAAGGTGCAGTTAAGGTCCTTAGATGATTTAGATGATTTAGTATCTTCCCTTGGATAGAGGGAGTTCATGCTGTCCAGATGATTTTATTCTCCCTCCTTTCAGACTAGCATACCCTCACAAATAAAACAGAGGAGAATCTGGTATGGGGAAGCACAGCACAATTCTGCATTACAGAAGGTGCTGACTACTGAAAGGATTCAGGGGAATAATTTCTTTGCCCATTTTAAAAATCTCATCAGACCGCACATAGAATATTTCATTCAGTTCTGGAACCCCATCATAAGAAGGATATGAACATGTTGGAGCCAGTCCAAAGGAGGGCCATGAGGATGATCCAAGGGCTGGAGCACCAATTCTGTGAAGACAGTTTGAGGAGTTGGGGTTGTTCAGCCTGGAGAAGGCTCCAGGGACACCTTAGAGCAGCCTTCCAATACATGGAAAGCTGGGGAGGCACTCTTTGTCAGGGGATGCAGTGATAGGACAAGGAGTAATGGCTTTAAACTACAAGAGGAGAGATTTAGACTAGACTAGACTAGTCTAGACTAGATTGTATTAGAGAAAGAAGTTATTGACTATGAGTGTGGTGGTAGACAGCAAGTTGAATATGAGCCAGCAGTGTGCCCTGGCAGCCAGGAGGGCCAACCGTGTCCTGGGGTGCATCAAGCACGGCATCGCTAGTAGGTCAAGGGAGGTGATTGTCCCGCTCTACTCTGCGCTGGTGCGGCCTCACCTCGAGTACTGTGTGCAGTTCTGGGCACCACAGTATAAAAACGACATGAAACTGTTGGAGAGTGTCCAGAGGAGGGCTACGAAGATGGTGAAAGGCCTGGAGGGGAAGACGTACGAGGAACGGCTGAGGGCACTGGGCCTGTTCAGCCTGGAGAAGAGGAGGCTGAAGGGAGACCTCATCGCAGTCTACAACTTCCTCATAAGGGGGTGTCGAGAGGGAGGAGACCTTTTCTCCATTAACACCAGTGACAGGACCCGCGGGAACGGGGTTAAGCTGAGGCAGGGGAAATTTAGGCTTGACATCAGGAGGGGGTTCTTCACAGAGAGGGTGGTTGCACACTGGAACAGGCTCCCCAGGGAAGTGGTCACTGCACCGAGCCTGTCTGAATTTAAGGAGAGATTGGACTGTGCACTTAGTCACATGGTCTGAACTTTTGGGTAGACCTGTGCGGTGTCAAGAGTTGGACTTGATGATCCTTATGGGTCCCTTCCAACTCAGGATATTCTATGATTCTATGATACTAGTGTTGTAAAATACTGAAACAGATTGCCTAGAGAAGCCCCATCCCTGGAAGTGAAGACCATGTTGGATGGGGCTTTGAGCAACCTGGCCCATGATAGGGGGGTTGGAATTAGATGATCTTTTAGGTCATTCCAACCTAAATCATTCTTTATTTCTATGAGAACTTGTGGCATTAGAAATCTGAAGCAACTGGATGGAAAAAAAATAGCCCAAATAGAAGGAGGTTGGAGTAGTCATTAAAGGTGTTTAGTATAGCATAAGCAGAAATTTTGGAAGAGGTATATGGAAGGAGAGATTGTTTTGAAGTTGACATGTGTGATAGGGCTTAATGAAAAAGAGCAGACATAGGATTTTTCATTACAGAAATCTGAAATTGGAATTTGCCTCAATTCCCTTTTGTATATTATTGGTTTTTTTTAGGTTCCTCTTGCCCCATGAACATCCATTCACATTTTCCTACTTTACGCATATTTCCTCACAATTATTTTCAGCTTGATGTGACCTTCACAGAATTTCAGATGCACAGTCTTCAGAAAAATATCCATGTGTAGCTATCATCTGAAGACGTATGACACATTATTTATGTCCTTTCCCAACACGTTCATTAAGATATTAAGTCCCAACACATAGGTGACCCATGCAGAACTTGACAAGACATGTACCATCTGCCTTTGGGATACATATTTATCATTATTCATTATGCCTTATTTCCACCAAACAACTGTTTTTCAGTTTACATCAGCATTACTGTCAGTGGTAATATGATGGTATAAACAAATTCCATGGGATAGAATTCACAGTAAAACCTCATACATTTTATCACATGGTTTCAGTTTGTCTGCAATTTTGTCATTCCATTAAAGAAGTAATCTATTCTGAAGAGAAAGATATATTATTTTATTTCTTGTTTTCCTTTGTCAGTGAAATGAAGGTCCAAACAAGAGCGTTAGAGATAACTCAGTAGTAGCCTAGGAAGTACCTTACCTCTTGCTTGTGGCTAAGAACCTTCATTGTTGGGCTGCTGCAGTCTGAGACTTTGAGTTTGCTCTCCTTCTGATCTGTTAGTCTTGATTTGAATTTGCCTGGTTTTGGCAGGAGGCCTGAACCTGCCCTCCTCCCCATCACACATAGTCCTTCCATCAAGATAAAGGTCAAGGTAAAGGTAACCAGGCTAGGTAAGCCTGGTTGCTGGATACATCTCTGTGTTTGATATCCCTTGGATTCAGGAGGAACCTTTTTCATACAAGATGACTGCCTGGACAGTAAGCTTAAATTTTGAGGTCTTCCATTTCAGATTAAAAACAAATCTAAATAATCACAAAAAAGCTGCCTTACTTGTGGATGGCATCCCAAAGTTTTATAGAAATCCATTTCATACTTTCTTCTTAATATTAATTTTTCTTCAAGTTATTCTCTGTAGTCATCGACCATATTTTAAACAAATCTGGAAATGTAATATATACTTATATTTCTCTGGGTAGGACCATTGGAAAACCTTGTTAATGATAACAGATGAAAGTACCTTTCTTTAGATTCCATCTTCATTTCTTAATTTACAGAGTAATTGGTATTATTCTGGAAAGACAGTCCCTTTCTATTGCAACAACTGGACAGAAAGAATGACTCTCTTGATATTTTTGGAAGGATGATATATGCTCTTCACATTACTTTTCTTGTTCGCTATAAACCATAAAGATACGGGAGCCAGCTTTTCCATATTTGACATTCCTCCTAAAGTTATTTAGGCTTTTTGCTTAAATGTACTTAATTATTTATCTGGCTAATCAGATCTGCACAATATCCCCAGAAGAAATAAATGACATAGTTTAGATATGCAAAGGATGCTTATTTCTGAGAAAGAACAAAGCGTTTACAAACTCTTCCCAAGAGAACATAACACTGGAGAGAGATCAAAGGAGAAAACACAGTCCAACACTATTAGATGGATTAAATTTTATGTGCAATCTTGCAGTGGTATTGCTCAAGTTTCAGGAGCGGAAAGGTTTTGTGAGCATTCCCAAGAGAAAAAGAAAGAAACTGGCATGATTTGTTCAAGATATATTCCAAGGGCAAAAATGAACAGGTCTGTAATTTGGAGCTTTCTGTGCAGTTACTTCTCAGCACCGTCTTGGTGTGACAACTAGATCTAATGCTCATCTGGGGGAGGCAGAGATGCAGTCCTTAAGCAGAGCTCCTTTAAGCTCTTTTCTGGGGATTTTTATGACTTGTTCTTCTGTGCACAGGGATCTGAAGAAATGGTTTATGTGAAAACTTAATTTGGTAGACTTATCTGAACATGTTCCCTCCTAACAGCTCTGCCTTCTTATATTCTTTCCTGATCTCTGTCAGATTTGTTCATGTCTGTAGATGTGGGACGGAAACGTCTTACCTGACAGTATTCCTCACCATAATTTGCTCTTTCATGAGCCCTTTCAGGGGAAAAAAGTGTGTGCCATCCTCCAAGCCTTCCCTTACTGACCACTGCTTGAAATTTCAATTATCAATAACTTGTGAATTTCTAATTGTCTACTGTAACCGAACAAGTGCATGTTAAGAATTTCTACTCCACAAAACTGTTTTTTTTTGTTTTGGTTTGTTTTGTTTTTCCTACCATTTTACTATAGAAATTATAGCTATGGGCTATCTAGAGTAGTAATATCACAGTTCCACCTTAATCCATATTTCTCTGCTGTAAGTGTTAACAAAAAGAATGACAAAAACATCACAAGATCTGACAAGGGACCAATTTATTTATTTCAAGTATATGTAAAACGTTTATTTTTACTCTTTTGTCCCAGTTTGATACAGAAGGTTTTGCATTATGCCTTGAAATATGAACATGCCCCTTGTTGTTCTTGGTCGGCATGTGGGAGGTTAATATCCGTAAAGCAAAGTGACAATAGTGGAGCAAAGCAGGGCCCTTGGGATATATATATAAAAATAATAATAATAATAATAATAAAATTCAAAATGTATAGCCTTGTCATAAAAAATATTTCAGTAGGACATAAAAGACTACATGAAAAGGTAAACATAATACATGTGATCTTGGATGGACACATTTGTGATGAGAATTATTTTCCTTGGTTTTGGGATATAATATAAAAAAATATATAATGTCTGCCATAAGGCGTTATCATATTTAATCACTTTTCACATGCTATTGTTCCTTCACAAAGCAGTGCTTTTCTAGTACTGTAGGCAATTTGGATATGTCTCACATAACTCTGCAAGATATTGTGCTCACTAAGAAGTGTATGCTATGCTTGGATTTGAGTGATATGATTTCCTTGAGAAAAACAAACAACCAAAACAAAAACAAAAAACAAAACAACAACAACAACAACAAAAAAAAAAAACAACAAAAAACAAACAAACAAACAAACATAACAATAAATGAAAAAACACCACTAAATGTCATGAGCAAGTGCAATGGCAATGCAGGTATGTGTTTAAATTTTCCATTTAAGCTCATGACAATTCATCTTTATAGTTGTGAAGTAACTGGATAATATAAACTTGGGAATTTTGTTGAGTCATATCAAATAAAACATGCTTATCTGGCTTGCAGAGGTTATACAATGAAACATTTTGAAATGAGTTACCCACAAAAAGTGATAGGAATTTGTGGTAAAAGAGGTAAAATTCAGAAATTAAGAAAAAAAATTTCAGAATTAAGAAAAAAAATCCAAAAATTTTGTCTCTGTTAAGTCATTCTAAGCAAAACATTGCCCTATCAGTCTCCCTTTTTTTCATCCTGGAAATTCATTTTCAGATGAGTGCATTAAAACATTGTTTCTGTTAGAACCACACAATCTAATGTTGTAGATATTCAGATAATGACATGTGGATTTGACCTTAAAGAACTTATTACTTCAATACTCTTTTTATTACACAAGTCATTGGTCTGCTTAATTTCAGCTCAGCAAATCACTACATAAATATATAGCAGGTTTTCTACTTAAACAGAAATGTGTTTTGAATTTTTGAAAGAGAGGCAACATTATCTTGATTAGGTTTAATGATGTAACATACAGCATCACACATGCCAGCTGAATTCCAGCTCTGAATCTACAGAAACATAAATCAGCGTTTTATATATATTACATGCTAAACATTCCATTAATATTACACTATGACATTGTCCTGCTTTTAGATGGGATAGAGGTTTTTTTTGTTTGTTTGTTTGGTTTTGTTGTGTTTGTTTGTTTGTTTTCTAGTTTTGAGTTTAGAAGAAAAAAATATTCTGATAACACACCAATGTTTCAATTGTTGCAGAGCAGCGCTCACACAGAGCCAAGGACTGTTCAGCTCCTTGTGCTGCCCTGCCAGTGAGGTACCTGGAGGTGCACAAGCTCCTATGAGGGAAGCCAGGGTAGCTGACCCAGACTGAACAAAGGGATGTCCCATACTATAAGATATCATAAAAAACAATAAAACTGGAGGAATTTGGCCAAAGGGAGAAAGCCACTACTCAGACACTGGCTGGGCAGGTGGTGAGAAATTGCATTATACATTTTTTTCTTTATGTTCTTTTATCATTACTATTATTTTTTTTCCTTTCTTTTTCTGTTCTATTAACTGTCTTTATCTCAACCCATGAGTTTACCTTTTTTTCCTAATCCTGCCCTATTTCTCTCGTGTGTGTGCGTGGTAAATGGCTGTGTGGTGTTTAGCTGCCTGCCAGGTTAAACCACAACATATGGGCAACTACTCTGAACTGTTATACAGGTTAAAATGAACTTAAGAAACTCACCTCCTGTTTTGTAGAAATGTCTTGCATTTTGCCTGGGCCTGTATAAATTGCACTGATTGCTATTATTTTCCCTAAAAAGTAGCTTAATTTCTTGTAAATTTATTACCCATAGACTGTGTAGACATTTTGTGTTGCTTACATATATTGACTTAATTGGATAGTGAGGTTCAAGCTTCTCTGTGTATCTTGACACTATTTCCATCTGTAAGTATTCAAAAACTGTGAGTCAGGCTATTAAAAAGTAACAAGGATGACCTAAAACAATGATGCAACATTTCAGGGTTGTTCCTCGTTTGTAATTTTCAAGTCCTTATGGAATATTCAAGTCATTTTTTCAAGCTTCTGGAACCACAGAGGACAGAAAACAGAGAACAGAACACAGGCATTTTAAGTGGGAGGACTAGAGATACAGCTGGCAGTGATGATTTAGTCCATATGTGGATTATAAGACTTGATGAGGCAAAGAGACTTCTTTTAAAGATTTGCCGAGAGACCTTGAACAAGATACAAAATGACAGTTGTTGGGGACAGAATTACATTTTGACCGTTCAGTCATGGTGTAGTACTAAAAATAAAAAAAATAAATAAAATATATATATATATATATATATATATATAAATATATATATATATATATATTATCAGATTATTAGAAAATCTCTCAGGAAAGGAGAATACAAACAAGTCTAGCAGAAAAAAAAAGTAAAATAAAATAATAATAATAAAACAAAAATAATGGAAAGACCAGCAGTTCTTTAGCAAACACTCACTGAGCCACCAGAAGGTGATGCTGTTCCACTTGTTCTTCACTAGTAGTGAAATCTACATTGGAAAGACAGAAACATGAAATGAAGTTAAGAAACGGATAAAAAGACTGCTAGCTAACATACTGTATATGCTGATTTCAGTCTTCAGTCCTATGTTCCTAACTGCTATTCAGAAAATATTTCAAAATGATTGATTATACAAAAAGAATTAAAACACTGGGGGAAGGGGCGGGGGGCATGACACGATGGCATAACACCAAAAATTACACCAAAAAACACCTTCCTCTGCTGATATCAACATCGGAGTTACCATCCTGGTTGCCCTTTGTAGTCAAGGGAAGGTGAGAGGCAGTTCTAAGGACTGATTCATCCTAGCTCAAAGGAAATACCCAGAAGGTTGAATTGTGCCTTAAATGCATTGTGCCTTAAATTAATTGTGCCATAAATGAATTGACAGAAGATGACTAACTCAGTTGTAGATGTCTGTTCCTGAGGTCTGTGTCTCCTGAGGTTTATTTGCTTTAATTTATTTGCTTAAGTACACCTAAAAGAGATTTCATTATTTAAATTTTATCTACACCATTGGATTTGTCCTGAAATAACCAGATGACAATAACAACACATTTTTCATTTGTTCCAAGCATGCCAGATGAGAACTGAAAAACATATTCTTTTTAAACCAGAGTGAACAAGGCAAATTGCCAAAGAGAAAGCTCTTATTCAGAATTTACAGAATAAGTGGTGGTTGGTACAGTTTAGTTTAAATTTCTTCTTGCTGAATGACTCTGAATAATATGTTTTCAGATGCTACAAACAGTGTCATAAAAACACCAGAGGACTCTCTTCCCACTGGACAATATGCCACTTAAACCACTTATGCTTCTACCAATTCTGGGTTTGATCATCGTTTCTTTGACCTGATCCTCTGGTTGCAAAGGGTGCAGTAGTTGAACTGTGGATGCTGGACTTACAGAAGGGAGACCTGGGAACAACTACACCCCACAGCCCGAGGTGCTTGCTGGTAAAGCAAAACAGGATATACTTTTTTCTGCTGTCTATGTCTTTCACTGGCTGCTGGGTAGTCTGAGCCTCATTTTCAAATTGAAGTATCTGGGTCAGATGAAAACATTTTGATTAGTTAGCAACTAGTCCAAAGCTGCTCTGGAGTGCTCTTATGGTCTTCAACCCATCAGGGCTTTTTGGTCAGATTTTTTGTTGAATATGTGAAACTCTTTTCTGAATATGTGAATATGACAAATTTTCTATGTACAGTCATTAAATATGATAATAACTGAAGTTGTTAGCATAGCAAATACATTTAGAAAGAAAGATAAACTGGACAAAGTATATTTTCCCTTTCTTGCACTCTTCTGTGGTAACCTGCCCGCTGGCCAGCATGCAGATTCTTTGCCTCCTGCCAGGAACCTCCAGTGCATCCCATCAACCTTTTCTGTTCTCCTTCCTAATAAGCATGCTCCAAGGGGGCTTTGATGTGTTTTCACAGGTTTGCTTGACATTGATGCATTTGTTAGTTCAGTTTTTGAGAGGTGGTGGGACTACAGTCCTATTTATCCCCTCCAGAAAATCCTGATCTTCGCCAGACATAACCCTCACATGACCTCCCCCAAACCAGGCTTCTGGAATACAACTGGCAAAGAACATGATATGGAGATAGAAAGAAGAGGTTTTTAGTTTTGCTACTATGAATACATCATATAAGTATTAGGAACTAGGGATGCTAATCCACATTAATCATCCAAACATTTTCATGCACCCATATTGATGATTGACTGAAATAAATATATAATTCACTGAAATCCCTTGACAGAAAGAAGATGCTTGGTGTGTGAATAACAAGTGATGTGTCTTCTGTATATTAAAGCAGAGCTGGCTGAGTAACATAAAAGTGCATTAACATAAAAGTGCAAGTGATATTGTCTTTTTGCATCAAAAATGCTGGTGTAGTTACCTCATTTTATTTATTTATTTATTTATTTATCTATTTATTTATTTAGTTAGTTATTTTGTCTAGAAAAGTGTGCATTATCTGTGCTGAGAGAAAAACAACAAAGAAACTTGTTTAGACAAACAAAACATAGAGGTAACTAGCATTTGCAACAGCCAGAAAGAGATACAATGACAAGATGCTCACCAGCTTTCATGCAATGCAGAAACTACAGGGTTTTGCTGTTTGTGTAGAAAGCAAGTGATACGTAGCATATATGACATTATAGTACTTAATGTAGAGGTCATACAAAGTAATGTCTTGAAACTTACAGACATCAGTGATGCATTTCAAACAAAGAATCTGGCTTTACTGAAAGGGGCATAAAATAAATAAATAAAAAATAAAATAAAATAAAATAAAATAAAATAAAATAAAATAAAATAAAATAAAATAAAATAAAATAAAAATAAATAAAATAAATTGCCAGTGCTTTCTTGCTACGAATTGGCATCAAGCTTTCTAAACATTACCACCTGGAAGACAAATGTCATCACTTCGGTGGAAAATACTTCAAGCATTGTTTTTGACATTGTTTGTTACTACTCTAGAGGTTGTTTTAAGTCCATTTACAGTATGGAATCTTATTAAACTAGGACATATTTACATACATGATTATTATCCTCATCCCAGTGTCCCTTCTTTAGAGTTTGAATAACAGAAGAACAATTAAAGGGCTGCATTCTCCAAACAGCAAAGAAACCACCTAAAGAAAAGAAAAAAATTCCTGTGCTTCATGACTGACAGTAAGTAGAAAACAAATTATCTATATTCTTGGAAGCTGAAAGAGAGAGACAAGAACAGCACAACTGCTCCTTTATAATAATCTGTACTTAAGTGACCAGGCAGTGACGAGTGTTTGGTGTTGAATACCAAAGGGAGTAAGGAATAGGCACACTAGTGAATGTAGTTTCCGTGTTATAGGTGGTGGTACAACCATTCCCATTCATTGTTTTTTACCCCTATGGAGGATCAGGTTGGTCGTTTCTTTCCACCCAGCCTTCCCTCTGTCTTAGACCAGCTTCTCCATTTCTCTGACTCACTGGTTTATGTAGAGGTGCTCCAAAGCTGTTCCTTGAAAAGATTTGGTTTAAGGAAACAGAAGAAGCCACACCACACCTTTTTAAAAGATAAAAATCAAAAAGTATGTTTTCCTTGCCTCTCTCATACAAATATTATTTTTGTTATTTTCCCATTTCTATAATCAAAAAAGGCATTATATGTACTAAAGGTTGTAGGCCTTTTGGTGAGTTCCTTAAAGCAAAACAACCAAGGCAACATACAACAAATAATGAATAATACTGGACTGCAATTCATTTGGACAATAACACATAAGTACACTAAGGGAAATCATATCATTTCCCAGAGAGTGTTCAACGAGAAAAATAGAGAAAATGCTTGGCTCAGTAAAGAAATTGCTTATCCAACTCCAGTAGTAACACATTTAAGATTAATTTCCTCTGCTGAAAGCTCTTCTGCAATGGTAGGTCTGTCCTTTTCCTCCCCTGTGAAATATGGAAATGTGTCTACAAAGATTTGTGAAAATAAACAGCTTTTTTGCCAAGGAAAACATAAGTTGAAAGTGTCCTGTTTTATATTTATATGGATTATAATCCATCCCCTCCAGAAATGTATCATTTGTTATCTTAAAGACATATGAACTGTAAAGCAAGGTATTGCTCAAATGCATTGTTTAAATGGGACTTTCATCCGTTATGTCACTTTAAGGCTTCTTGAGGGAGTTGGCTGTAAATTGCTATTGGCAAACCCTAAAAGATGGAAAGGAAAAAACGTGTTATTTATTAAGTGTGGACCGTGTGTTTAGCTCTGCACAACAGAGAAACCAAACCATACCGTTCCCCAGGAGAGTTTCTCAGTTTATATTAGGTGATTTAATACAAGCACACAAATTTCTTGCAGAACAAGTATAGTCCTGGCTTCAACAAGATGTTAAAGTATAGGGTGAATGGTAGACATTCAATTGATAGTGGAACATCTTGGGGAGGTGTGGTGGGAAAATATAGATTTCTATAGAGGGATCTATAGATTTCTAAGAGGGATTTCAAAGAGCAAAAAGATAAAGAGGAAAACATAGATAGAGAAATGGGTTGAAAACAAAGACTCCACCCAGGGAACACTTTTCAGGTACCTGAAAGTTGTTGTTTTTTTTAGTATTGAACTGTTCTTTAACAAGTGCAAACATTTCACATTTTTTCAACATTCTGGTAATAGCTTATGAGAAATCTCTGTGCTCTATGATTTACACATCTGTTATACTACTGAGCAAAGGGGTACATATTTAAAATGCATATATTTGCATGAATCTGAATGTATTTGCATATTTTAATCTCATATCATTGCTCATTTACTGGCTTTGAGCCTCTCAGTTTTCCAGGTTTGTAATACTTTCAGGATTCTTTACTTTCCTTTGTATACTCTGTATCTCCTTAATGCCTTGACCTTTCAGTACCTTTATATACTCAGAAAGCAGAAGAAAAAAAAATGCATTAAGTAAGGAAGAATTGATCTGGGGAAAGCAATGACTGAGCAGATGTGAGAAAAAAAACAGAGGATTTCCTATGCGTTAGAGATTTTCCTTTCACTATTTAAATCTATTTTACATAAGACTGTCTGGCCCCTTCTTTACTCTGTCTCCAGCATACCTCTAAAGCACGTGGAATCTGATTCAAATCCTCCCATCATAATTTTAGATTTTGCTGTTCCATTATGTTGATGTAGCACACAGACTTCCTCTCACTCAAAAACCTCCCCAAGCTTTTAGAGGACTTCTGCTCAATTATCAGTATCTTTCCCCTGCCCTTTTTGGACTTCCTAATTTCATGAGGATTCTGTGGTCAAAAAGAATTCTAGACTGTCTGCAGTGCTCATGCCAGGGTGAGGGTTGACTTCTCAAGGACAGAAATAGAAGGTAAGCCAGCAGCCCATTAGCAGTGCTAATAGCATTTTGCTATAATTTCCAGAAGGAGGTAGAATGGTTGGTAGTCCGGGGAGTCTGTGCTGTTCCATATAGATGCATACCACAGGAAATTTTTTATCTATTAAGAATGCCTGTAGAAAGAGTAAATCTGAAATGCACATTTTATAGTCTCTGTGGCTTTAATGCTTTTTCTTATATGGTAGAATTTCTGTGATAAATCCATTCCTCATAAAAATGTGCAGACAAGATATGGCAGGCCAAAAGTTTAAGGATCTTGTTTGTTTCCTACTTTTGCTGGTAAGTGGAGTGAAAACAAAAGGAGTTTATGATTTCAGGTACTACTTTGCACTGTACGGAGTAGCTACAAACCTTTGCATTAAAAGTAACAAATAAAGAAGGGCTGAGTCCGCATTACAATCTCATCAGTTTTAGGTTTAAAAGGAAAAGACAAGATGAAAAATAAAAACTTTTGCCCTGTCTGCAATGTTTCTGTATAAACAATTTCTGTCTCCTTGATCTCTACAGATTTCATGTTTAGACTGAGGATTTATCTAAGTTTTTTAAAAAAAAAAAAAAAAGAGAGAGAGAAAGAGAGAGAGAGAGAAGAGATCAAAATCACATCTATTATTGTATGATTGGATATTGGATGATCTAGCTACACTGAGAATGTGCATAAGATAAGCTTTGGTGCCTTTCTGTTATATGATATTAATTGTGCTGTTCTAGACAGTGATCAGTGATGATAGTTGGGAGGCTAAAAGCTATATCTATTTTGATATCTATCTATTTTGGTGCTTTGGTGCCGTAGCTGTGTTGCATATTTTGTCAATATTGCATAGAATCAGTGCTGAGGAGACATAATCATTGGTCTTGCATTTTGATTTTTCTACAGCCACAGAAAGCAATCCCAATATTGAGGTTCAGTGCTCTATATGAGACAGTCAGGTGTGATGGAACCTGGAGAGAGGAGTTAAAAGGAAAAAGAATAGCTGAAAACTAGGGATGCAGTTACTGCATGCTAGTCACTGATCATCAGCTAATTGGTGTGCTCAGTTTGGCCTTTGTTGGGCCATTTTCATTTATAACTACAACCAAGTTATGGAATACGGATAGGCTGGCTTGAAATTAGTTATAATTCTGGTGCAGAACAAAGTCTGTAATTTGTAATATAACTTCACGAAAGTATGCAAGAAAGTGTTTTTGCTTGTTTGTTTGTTTGCTTGTTTTTAAAGCAGCCCACTGAGAATAAATATTGGCTCCTCTAATTTCTGAGAAATGCAGATTCAAACAACAGTTCTTCCAGTGCCAGTACAGGGTCTCAGAAATGTCATCTTCTTAAGTGTGTTCTCCTGGCACACCTTGGAAACCTCTTCCTTGCTGACATATGGAAAAAAAAAAAAAAAAAAAAAAAAAAAAGTTAAGCTACCTGAATTTGCTAGATAGTTTTAGATTGGATGAGAGAAAAGAGAATATTCAAAAATGTCCCAGAGAAAATATGAACCCCATTTTATCCATAGTCCTGCTAATCAGAGTATTAATATGGGATATGGGAAGCTCTGATTGAATTCAGTATTCTTCTGGAAAGGATTTTAATCCACAATAGGTCTTTTTTGTCCTATTATTTATTGTAGGTTACTCTGAACTGGAAAAGTGTTCTTAATCTTAATTGAGGTATTTCCTTTTATATAAACAATTAAGCATGACAGGAAAGAGGTTTTCCACCTCCTGGTAGCGCATGAGTATCTTTCCCTTCCTCCTGTTAGCTGCATCATGATATTGTTAATTTGCTTTTCTTATTTCTTCCCTGCTCCCTATTCTAAACAGTTCTCAAACTGGAGGCACTGCTACTTCTGGCCAGGAAAGAATTGTCCTGGAGAAGGACAATTTTGTGCCCTCCCCTGAGGCTGTTCTTAGGGACATAATAAACCACTTCAGTTGTAACTAACTAAGAAGCTCCTGCACTTCAAATATTTGTATTTATTCTCACGTGAAATCCATCAGTACTATCATCTCAAAGATGTGAAGGTTTATTAGCTGAAATATTTAGAGTACTTATTCCCAAACTAGACTCCTATTAAGTGTCTAGATAATGACACACTTGAGCACATCAATCACCTAGTTATAGAGCAAGCACTGCCATCACGTTGTTAAGACTTCCATTACCCTGAGTGAAATGGAGACACAATGTCTGTATGTCCTTCCTTCTTAGCATTTTTAAGGATAGTTACAGAGTTGTGAGTCAATTCCAAGAGGACAAAATGGCTGTATTAGTATTTCTGGGTCAGCTCAAACTCATTTCCTATCTAAACTCTGATCTTCCTCAGAAAGGTTGTGATATTGCACTTATTAAATGAGAACCAGGTGTGGAGTTAATTACATGAGTTTTCTTTGATAAAGTCTGTTCATATTCACAGTTTCATGGAGCATACTTGAACAGTTGTTTTTTTTCTCTCCTCTTGGATTCCAATTTATTTATCTAAAGTTAAAGGTCCTAAGCCAAGGAAAACAAACTTTATGCTGATTTCTAATCAATATTTTCTTTGCATCCCTGCAAGCAATAGCACAGGGTGACAATGTCATATTCAAAATAAATGGGCTTTGGAAATGCACTTTCCCTATATAATTGAAAACAGAGCTCTCCATTAAAAAAGCATTTGCTTTTCAGTGTCCTCTTGTATAGGTGAAATTGTCTGACAAAATGACTATATGTCTGCATTTCACAGAGGTAAGGTACCTTTCTGATCTCTCCCTAAGCGTGACTCCCTTCCATCAATCTCTCTCTGAAAGAGTAATATGCTGTATTCTTCCTGTTCTTCCAAAACAGGAAGTCCAATACTTGTTATTTTCTATTTTTTATTTCATCCAGAACTTATATTTTAAAATGAACATCTTAAGAAAATTTAGAAAAATTTATTTCCAGAAAATAATTTTAATAATTTTCTCTATTACAAGCCATTGTGAAAGTGAATAGGCTTGAAAGGTTTTTTTTATTATTATTATTATTTTATTTTATTTTATTTTATTTTATTTTATTTTATTTTATTTGTAATCTATTTCTTATAAGGAACTATTTCAGATTGTTCATAATACTGATATGTCTGTCTTAGCTTCCATATAGTTCAAATGTATTTTACTTCATTGCTCTGCAGAAAATATTATATTTCCAAAAATTATTCTATGAATTTTATGCATTTATTTTTTGAAAGAAAATGAATATACTAAAAGCATGACTAATATTCTAAGTTGTGACATTGTTTCTCTTCATTGTGTTTATGAGAGGAATCCTTCAAATAACAGAAGGCTATAAACTGGATACCTGAGGCTGTTTCTGTCACGGAGAGTCTTGACAGCTGTGGGAAAAATGAAATATTGTTGGACAAACATTTTCAATAGTTTCCTTTCTTTGACTGTGTAAACCTTAACTCCAAAACTTGCCTTATGCCTCTTTTCATGCTAGACCACAGTAAAGTAGAAAAGTAATGGTAGCAAAAAGAGATGTTGCTAGCTGAAGATCAGATCAGATAAAGATAGAAGCAGTATCTTGGGTTAAAGAAATAGATTGTAATCAGATTTTATGTCCACCTCTTGGCTAAGCACCTTGTTGCTCTGATTGTTGCTGGAAATCTTATTAATCTCACACAGTCTCTGTAGGTCCACATAGTGGTAGTAGGAAGAAAAAAAAAAAAAAGTTTATTGGATTTTTGAAAAATCATTTGTTTGGAGCTACTGTTGATCTCTGTTCAGATCTCTGGAATTTAGCATGGTATCATCTGATTGGGAGTACATCCTTGGAGTCTGCAGTCACTTCAACTATTTTCTGGGCTTTGGCTTTAATACATCATTTATTTCAGTTCTGTCTGTCATTAAACAAATTAAGTTGTAAACATTTATGGTAAAAATTCTGGGACTGAGGCATCTCAATTTGCTATCTGCACCTCAATTTTTAAATTATCTTCTTGTTATTCCAATCACTAAAGCCTACAGAAACAGCTCAGGATGTTGTATTTTTGTGTTTTCATGTTAGATTTCAGTTTTAACACTTCCTCCATAG
Organism: Anas acuta; assembly: GCF_963932015.1. Classification (NCBI taxonomy): domain Eukaryota; kingdom Metazoa; phylum Chordata; class Aves; order Anseriformes; family Anatidae; genus Anas; species Anas acuta. Next base: position 15,639,626 of record NC_088979.1, read on the forward strand.
GAATTACTCTTCATGTTTTAGAAGAGGAAATTAGAATACTCTTAGAATCTTGACAAACCATCATTAAATATTAAATGAACATTATTTGGAGAGTTGTCTGTCTTTTTAGTCTAGGTCTTGAAAAAGGTATTTCAACAGATCAAGTTCCATCCCAAATCCACAAGATTTCTTCCCTTATGCAGAAGCATGGATACCACAACACTGAGCAGTAAATACAAATATCAGTCTTCTCTAAAAGTTCTTCAGGGTTAGTGCACATGTAAGTGAAATATTTTCGTGTCCTCTACTGGTACAGAAGCATTTGTTACATGAGAGAGCAGGATACCTATGGGAGGGTTCCTATTCTTGCCTCTGTATTTCTGTCTCAAAGGTGATTTTGAGGTGAGCCAAAAAAACAGCAATGACAACTAAACCATGAATTAGCAGGTGCACCTGCCAAGCAAAACAACATGGTGCTGGTTTCTCCTATAATTACCTGGTAGAGAAAATACAATCTAATCCTAACCCATTGGCTTTGCCAGCATACTTGGAGTAAATCTTAAATGCAGGTGCATTTAAGATATATGATGCGCATTGTAGTGTCCAAGTTCCTAAGACTCTCAAAGAAATAAACTAATCTTCATTTTCACTGTTCTTGAGTAACAATTCTCCATTTCTTTTGTTCTGGAGTTTATCTTCACCGTTATTTAAATTCTCCAAATCTTCTTGTTTTATGAGCTTTTCTTTTTCTGTAAAACCTCAGTTTACATGTACTAAGAATGAATTATCATTCTTACTATTCTGATTATGGCATACTGTGGCCCATTTTCAGTACAAGGCTTGGTTTTGAACTTTAAGTAGTCCTTCAAGTTCAACCACTCTCTCATACTTTGATTTAGAAGTTAAGAAATCACTCCCATATTAAAGAAGAATATCACTCCCCTAGTAAGAGCTTGAGTAATTTTAATTTTTTATCTCAAATGCATTAACAATACACAAAACAATAAATGTGATTTGATTTTGATGTTTTAGTTGGAAAAGTGTTAAATGTAAACATGATACAAGAATAAGTATGACATGGAAATCACAGGAGAAACAGAACTAAAGAATGACGAGATTTTTTGCAAAATTGCTTTTCTGATAAAGACACATTTTAAGTTGAATGATTAACGCTTACTCAGCAGATCACCATGCACTGACCTTGGCAATATTGCTGCGGTCAGATTTGCATACATATTCACATGCATGGATAATTCTCAAATTTTCCATTACATTAGGCACAAACAAGTTTATTTTCTCTATCGTTATGCATGAATGTCTTCTCTTGCCACCATATTCCTCTTGAAATGGAAATAGCAGGTTCCCTCTTACAGTAACTCATCATGCTGGTGTTGTATTGCATTATAGCTGTCTTCCTTAAAAGTCTTGTGTTATATTAAGCCTGGTTTTCATTTCCTTTCTTCTGTAGCTATTAAGTAATGAGAAAGCCGTGGTCAGCCATGCTTAGGATGTGGTACCACATGCTTTTGGATCATTACCATTGATAAATACCATGGTTGCTCAAACTCTAAGAGCTTGATATAGCCAGTCCTATTAACAGGTATTACCTACTAAAACAAGTTGGACCAAATTAGTCTTTGGTCCAGCTAAAATTAGTTGGACCAAAACAGCAAAGGAGGAAAGACTGGATCCCTTCTACCAAAAAAAGGTGGGAGCTGAGGTGCAAAATCTTTTTTTTTTTTTTTTTTTTTTTTTTGTACTTAGAAACACCATGGGCACTTAGAAACACCATGGGCCTATGGGCACTTAGAAACATCATGGGGATACCACATTCTATAACAAGTGGCTTATAGACAAAACTTCACATTCAATAACTTTTTGAAGGTTACTTAGCTCTTTAGCATAGCCACTTACTAGAATTGCACAGAAGATGAAAGTTGCACTTGAAGGGTTTAAGATATGGATTTGCTTCAGATCTAAAGAGCTTCATTTTATCATTAATGATCATTTTCAAATTACTTATGAAGAAAATAATTGTCATATTAGAGTATTTTGAATTTTATTTTCATTATAATGTTATATTATTTACACAAACTATGCAAAAGCACCTGCAGTTTTTTTTTTTAATTAAATATTTTTTCACTAGTAAAAAAATTAAATATTTCACTCTAAAATCTGCCAAAATGGAACTAAAACTTGGAGTATGATTCTGATGACCAGTCAATTTGTGTCTACCATAGCTGAACTCAGAGGCTCTGATGGGAGTATCAATGTAACACTTGTTTATGGGTAAAGATCAGAGGCTCAAAATTCGATGTGCTTCCCTACACACAGGAATTTAACACCATGTGAAATGCCTTTACATATCCTATCTGACTTCTTGGCCACCACAGGATGACACAATCCTTCAATAAACCTTGAATCATATATCAAGAGCAACAAGAAAGGCTTCTATAGGTACTTTAGTGATAAAAGGAAGACTAAGGAAATTGTGGGCCCTCTCCAAAAGAAAACAGGAGACCTGGTTACTCAGGATATGGAGAATGCTGAGGTACTCAGTGATGTTTTTGCCTTACTCTTCATGAGGGAGAGCTCCATCCACATAGCCCAGGCCCAAGGAAGTAAAGAGAGAAAGAAGAACTGCGTACTGTAGGAGAATCAAAGAATCCTTCAGACCCCAGTTCTGAGCCCTGGGAGACACCACTAGTGACCGGCCTCCATTTTAACTCCGTTTTAACTCCTCCGTTTAACTCCATTCACCACAACTCTTTGGGCCTGGCCACCAAGACACTCTTTCAGGTTGCTCAATCAGGTTTACACTCATTCAGGTTGCTCAAAGCCCCATCCAGATTGGTCTTAAACACTTCCAGGGATGGGGTATCCACAGCGTCTCTAGACAACCTCTTCCAGTGCCTCACCACCCTCATAGTCCATAAATTATTCCAAATATCTAATATAAATTTACCCTCTTTTAGTTTTAAACGATTATCCCTTGTCCTATCACTCCACTCCCTGACAAAGAGTCCCTTCTTAGCTTTCCTGTAGGCTCCCTTTAGATACTGGAAGGTGTCCCCGGAGTCTTTTCTTCTCCAGGCTGAACAACTCCAACTCCCTCAGCCTGCCTTCACAGGAAAGGTGCTCTCTTATCAATGTTGTGGTCCTCCTCTGGACTTGCTCCAACGTGTTCATGTTCTTCTTATGCTGGGGTCCCAGATTTTAACACAGCAGTCCAGGTGAGATCTCATGAGTAGAGCAGAGGGGGAGAATCACATCCTTCACCCTGCTTGCCATGCTTCTTTTGATGCGGCCCAGAATACAGTTGACTTTCTGGGCCACAAGTGCACATTGTTGGCTCAGGTTGAGTTTTTCACCCACAAACACTCCCATGTCCTTCTCCTCAGGGCTCCTCTCAATCCATTCTCCACCTAGCCTGTATTCATATTTCATATTGCCCTGAATCAATTAGCCTTTTTCAACTTCATGAGGCTCACACATGCCCACCTCTCAAGCCTGTCCAGGTCCCTCCAGAACGGCAACCACACCACACAGCTTGGTGTCATTGGCAAGCATGCTGTAGGTGCACTTGACCTCACTGTCCACGTCACTGACAAAGATGTTAAACAGCACCAGTGCTGATATTGAACCTTGAGGAATATCTGTTGTTACTGGTCTCCACTTGGACATTGAGCCAATGACCACAACTCATCTATCATCTATTTCCTATCATCTTTGTGTTTTTTAAACAGTTAACTTGAAGGATAAGGTTTGTTTAAGCTTTGAAGAAAGCTTGGAGGAGAGATCAGGGGAAGGAGGTCACCCACTATGCCAAATTATGGACTTGAGACACAACTATATATAAGCATATAGTTTTACCAATGTGTCCACATCAATGTGACATTTACCAATGTGACAGCATCACTGCTATTACCAATAGTTGCACAGATCAAAGCTGGCAGATGTGTCCTTGAGTGTTTCTTTTATCTTCATTATAGAAGAACATCAGTGTCCTCTCTGGTCCAGAGGAAATACTGTAACACCATCAAAACAGTTGTAGACCAAAACTAAAAGATCAGAAAAAGTTTATGTTCAAGCCAGGAGCAGAGCAATGAAGTCAGGTTCTGATTTGCCTGTAGGGGATTAATGTTTGATCTTTAAAACTCAGAATTTTGTTTGTCCCTTGAAAACCAATTGGTTTCATTGCTTTTTAAGTTCTACAGTTGTACACACTCTGAAGTCTTGTCATGTTACGGGGTCACACTTGCTTTGAGCTGAACTGTATTCAGTCTGTAGATACTCTGCTGCACACTTACAAAGAAAAATGCAGGGTCCAGAAGTTAAATTTAAAATATACAGGAGAGAGGTCTCCCATATCATTGTTTTTTGTTTGTTAAGTAACAGATTCACAGAACTGGAAAGATACATGACTACAAATTTTCTTCTTGTTGCCCTGGTTTTATCTGGAATAGATTTAATTATATTCCTAGTAGCTAGTATGGTGCTGTCTTTTTGGATTTAGGTTGAGAATAACGCGTTGAGAATAAGGTTGAGAATAACAACACACTGATGTTTTAGTTGTTGCAGAGCAGTCCTCGCACAGAGCCAAGGGTAATGCAGTAATTGAGGCAATACTGTAATTAATAATATATTTCTCTCATGTATGGAATTACACTTGTGAATGAACAGAATTGGAAAGCTGTTGCTACATTTTATCGAAAGTCCCCACACTCGAGCAAGATACAGAACAAAAAGTTCGATATTACAGCTAAAAGATAAAAACAAGTGTAGATCAGTTACAAAAAGGAAAGGGAGCTATGACTGAGAGAGGCAGAGCAAACATTAAATGTCTTTGTCTCAATTTCAAAACAAAATATTGACTTTAAACAGATATTTAATGACATTAATTTCAAAAGTAAGTTGTACAAAAATCTAGGCCAAATATGTTTTAGATGAGATAGAGGTATTCAAGTAGGAAACTCCTGAGCCGCCTTAGGGCTTTAAAGGAACTAAGCAATATAATAACTGAATCACTAGCAATTATGTTTAAAGATTTTGAAGGACTGAATAACAAACATATCATTTAACCTTAAAAGGAACAGTATGAGGGACTTGGAAAATTATAGCTCACAGCACTTAAATTTAATCCCTGGAACAAATCATTAAGCAATCAGTTTAAGTATCTAGGAGGTAAGATGGTGATAGAAACTATCCAACATTGATTCTTTAAGAATAAATCAAGTCAAGTTGTGTATTTGTGTGTGTGTGTGTGTGTGTATTTGTATGAGCTTTTGTTTTATTTTGTTTTGTTTTGCTTTGCTTTGGTTTTGATAACACAAGATGTTTAAAGGAGAAGGGAAAGGTAGTAAATGTAACGGTTATGTAACAGTAATGTAGCATTCAGTATGAATTACAGCACTGCCTCAAATAATATTCTCGTAAGTATGCCAGGGAAGCATGGTGAAGAAAAAATCCTCATCAGGTAGGTATGCAGTTGTCCAGAAAAAAAAAAAAAAAAAAAAAAAAAAAAACACAAAAACCACCACTGTGAACATGTACTTATCAATGGCTCAGCATCAACATTGGAACTTACACCTTATTACTTCCACCTACCTGTTATTCAAAATCTGATGGCTTTATTTGCAAGAGTTTTTATGGTCTAATTTAAATCACAGTTGACATGAAAAAGATCACAAGGTACATTGGGGTAGAAAAAAAGTGGGAGTTCATAATGTTTGCTGTTGTTGCTGTTGTTTATTTTAATTTATAGATTTTTATTATCAATTATTTGAAAGTGATTATTCAGTCCTGCATTAAACTTATTTTGCAATCTGTTTCTGTAGCCCTTCATGAAATCCATCCATTATAAACAGAGCAAAATGTTTTCTTTACTAGATCCAGAAAAAATATTATAGATATTACTGGTTTTATTTTTTTTTCCAGAAATACTGAGAGCTAATACAACAACAACAATTTTGAAAAACTTTTACAACATTCAGATGAGGTCAACTCACAGAACCACAGAACAGTTGAGGTTGGAAGGGACCTCTGGGTCCATCTGGTCCAACCCCTGCTCAGGCAGGGACCCCCAGAACAGGCTGCCCAGGACCATGTCCAGGAGGATTTTAAAGATCTCCAATGAGGGAGACTCCACAACCTCTTTGGGCAACCTGTTCCAGTGAATTCTACAATCATTAATACAAATAATAATTATGAATAATCAATAAATAAATGTCAAGTAATTACACAAAAAGCATTAACATAAAGTAGAAGTTGTCCCAGAATTTCAAAAGTTCTTAAGTGTGTGATTCTGTGACTTTTTTTTTTTTTCATCAATTTATTTTAAGCTTTTAAAATCAATTTATTTTAATTGAAAAAAAAAAAAATAAAAAGCTTGAGATGGGACTTACTAGCTTTATAAGAAAGCAGTTCTGATTTATGAGGTTCTCTGGATATGTTACATTTCCAGTCACTGAAATATCCCTACGAACAATCATTGCAATTGATTGCGATCCATACAAAACAGGGTGCAAATATGACAGATAAGGTAAATGTGAGGACCATTGTGCGTGTTTGATAGATCAATGAGTATATCAGACCTGGCATTTAGTGGGGGCAATATTATTGTGAGACACAGCGCAATGGATCAGATGTTTAGTCTATGGGAGGTCAAATTTTATCCTGATTGCTAAGGGGTAGATCACAAGTGAGCACATCATTGTCAACTGAAGCAGGATCCAGGGTTAGAGCAGGGAAGGGAAGGTGAGACTTGTACATCTCGTAATGGTCATTAAATTGTACCATTGCATTGTAATATCCTGACACTTCATCATTTTTGATGTAGAATTGTTGGAAAAGCTATTTCCTACCCTAAAGAGTGGGAAAAAAAAAAGTAAAAAAAAAAAGTACAAAGACCAATTCTGAAGCTCAGATCTGTACAAGTATTTTAGTGCTTAATTTCCAATAAATCAGTTGTTATTAGGTTTTAATTAAGATGAAGAATTTGAAGGAATCTATGGTTCCTGGGATTCAAGTATTTCAAGCAAATCATGAAGACATGGGACTGCCCTCTTAGCTGTAAGTTTTAGTGTCTGAGGACAGCAAAATCTTCTTGTGAATCTTTATATTGTTTTAATTTTCCTTTGAGTTTTGGATCTTCAAAATCTGCCAAGCCATGTTTCTTCTCAAGCAATATCACCAAAGTTAGAATCTGTGCTGATACATCATGTTTTCTTGTCTTAGCACATACAAAAATGACAAGATGTGACAGATGGGATTGGAATTGTTGTTATAATTTTTATTCATCTGGGAATGATTTGGCAGATTCATGACACATACTCACCCCTTCCTCATTCCCGTTGTCAGTTTATGCCCATTCCAGTCTGACACATTTTCTTACTCAGGCCCTTTCTCCTCATGTATGGTGCTTCAGCATGGAGAGAAAAGCATCCCCTCATTCACCAAAGCACAAAACAGTACACCTAGTCTCAACTGCCATCTGTTTTAGAGGCAATCTTTGCAGTCTGCTTCTGCTTCTAATCTGCTGGGGACCTCTCCATCACTCTGCATGCCCACTGACCAGCAACAAGGATAAACCTTGGATAAGACCAACAAGGTCTAAGCTGCTAAAAATGACTTTGGGTCCTCTGTGAAAAAAACAAACAAACAAACAAACAAACAAACAAAAAACAACCAACCAACCAACCAACCAAAACCAGTCTATCCCCACCATTCCAGTTTTGAAAGAGAAAGTAATTTCTACTCTTGAAGTCTCATAGACTTCATTTCTACTCTTGAAATTTCTATAGAAGATCACAAAAAGTCACTCCCGCTCTGATATCATGTCTGGGAACTGCTGAGCTGTGTGATAGCAAGAGCTGTTTCTGGCAGAGCTAGGCATAGGCATTTTGCCCATTGCTCATCATATTTTGTTGTCTCTCCATAAACTCGGATAACACGTAATTGTCCTCCTTCCTAATTCTATGGTGTGGTGGTTTTACTCAGGTAGGCAGCTGAGCTCCACAACTGCTCTGTCACTCCACCTCCTCAAAGGGGAAGGGAGAGAAAATCCATTGCAAAGGGCTCAAGGGTTGAGATAAGGGCAGGGATATCGCTCAACAATTATCACGACAGGCAAAACAGACGCAGAATAGAGAGACAGTAAAATGTATTCCTATTAATAACAAGCTAGAGAAGTGAGAAACAAAGGAAAGAAACCAAAACCACCTTCCCCCCATCCACTCTCCTCCACCTCCTCCCCCTGCACAGTGCAGGGGAAGAGGGGAATGGAGGCTGTGGTCAGTCTATAGTACTTTGTCTCCGCCGCTCCTTCTTGGTCATGCTTTGCCCCTACTCCCCGTGGGGTCCCTCCCACAAGATGCTGTCCTTTCTGAACTGAGCCAGTGGGGGCTGCCCACAGGCTGAAGCTCTTTGAGAACTGCTCCCACATGGCTCCATACCACAGGGTCCATCCCCCCGGAGCAAACTGCTCCAGCACGGGTCCCCCACAGGCAGACAGCAGCTCCCCCCAGACCCCCTGCTCCTGCATGGGCTCCTCTCCATGGGCTGCAGCTCTGGCCCGGGGCCTGATCTTGTGGGGGCTCTCCTCTCCCATGGGCCGCAGCCTCCTCCAGGTCACATCCACCTGCTCCACTGGGGGCTCCTCCACGGATTGTAGCATGGAGATCTGCTCCATGTGGGACCCATGGGCTGCAGGGGCACAGCCTGTTCCACCAGGGGCCTCTCCACGGGCCACAGTGGATCTTGTGCTGCCTTGTGCCTGGAGCACCTCCTGCCCTCCTGCTGCACTCCCCTTGGGAGCTGCAGGGCTGCTTCTCACTCCTCTCTCCCAGCTGCTGTTCCACAGCTGATTTTTCTCTTTCCTACATATGCTCTCACAGAGGCACAAATAGCATTGCTTAATGGCCTGGCTCTTGCCAGCAGCAGGGCCCTTATCTAATATGGGGCAGCTGCTGTGCTCTTCTCACAGAAGCCACCCCTATGACTCCCCACTACCAAAACCTTGCCACGTACATTCACTACATACCAAAAGGGGAAACTCTTCCAGAGTCACTATTCTTTTCACTCTTCTCAGTGAAGAAACTATGATGGAAAAAAAAAAAAAATCATATTTCTACAACTTCACATTGGCTATTTTAAACTTCATTCAAAAATCTGAAGTGAATAAGTTCTTTCTCATGTAGGTGCACAGGAAGTTCCTCACCAACATGAGAAAGAACTTCATGGTGAGGGTGACAGAGCACTGGAACAGGCTGCCCAGGGAGATTTGTGGAGTCTCCTTCTCTGGAGATATCAGGGCCTGTCTGGATGCCTACATGGGCAACCTGCTCTAAGGAACCTGCTTTGGCAGGGGGGTTGGACCCGATGATCTTTTGAGGTCCCTTCCAACCCCTTCAATTCTATGATTCTGTGATCTGCATTTTTATTTAGCTAGTATTTTCATGTCCACATCTAGAGTGCTGGCAGTATGTTACCAATACATTATCCTTTTTGCCTACAATAAATTAAAATGCAGTACCTTAATGACTATATAAGAACTTACTACTTTATGATAATGTTTTTCTATATCACTTCACTTACACCAACATGTTATTTTTTGTTTGTTTAAGAACAGAAATCTAAAGATATATCAGATTCTGAATTGAATATTAGTTTTATATTAAAAGATACATGCTCATACTTTGTTCTCAACTTCCTTTGATATTTCATGGTTGACGTTACGTATATGGCTTACTTCATAAAGTCTCAACTGAAGTTAGCGAATAGGAAATTCGAAGTGACGGGGATAAATTACAATAGCCTATGAAGCCAAGGCATCAGAAGTTATGATGTGTTGAGGTTTTTAATTTAATTAGTGTTAACAGCATCAGTTGGCCATCAATCCTGAATTAGACTATGGATTTCTGAGATGACTCCTGTAATATCTTGATCTTGCAAGGACTTATACATATGCATATTTTCCTGTCAGAGGCTAATTTCTATGATTCCACTGGTAATGTTCACTCAAATAAAATTAAACATATGCCAGAGTGTTTTAGGTAATCTTATATGGGAAACATAACAATTTTGATCCCAATAGAAAAATTAATATAACTATATTGCATGTAAGTATATATTTATGATATTGCATCCATTCAACATCATAAAACATGTTATACTAAACAGTTTACAAGAAAAAATGAGCACAAAGAATACTGCATAGCTTGCAGTTTTTTAGCATTATTCCTAGTTTTCATGGCAGATTTTCTTAAGAGATTCTGAATAATTTTGCTATGTATATTTCAATGAGACATTTTTGTTGTTTATTATGTAAACAGTCAAAGTGGAAACAGCTTGTGTCAGCAGTGCCAAGCTGTGCACGGAGAATGAGAAATAATGCTACAAAATTGTGGAGTGGTCCATATAATTTCACAGTGATTCTACAGTAAAAACAATAGCGTATGTGAGGGTGATGATACATCCATGGAAGTTTAAATGGAGACTAATAATAGTAATATCATTTAGAAAAAAAAAAAAAAAAAAAAAAAGTAATAAGTGGGATGGCTCTAAGTATAGGAATCACAGAAATTGAACAAAATATCAGTTTGAAGTATAAGCATCATGTATATCCATATTCCAAAGTTTGAAATATAAACTCAGAATTCATCAAGTGCAATTCAGAGGTGAAACACACACACACACAACCACACTAACAATCACAAGACTGAACCATCCATTTGAGACTGAAAAAAAACATTGTAGGATGTGTCAGTTGAGGAATTTGTAGCTGAGATACAAAAATAATCATGTCATAGAGATAGTGCTTTCTTAAGAATATAGTGAAATTTTAGTCACCCTCTTCAAGAAAAAAAAAAAGAAAAAAAAAAAGAAAAAATAAAATTAGAAGCAGTGGACCAGAGAACTGTCAGGGGAACTGAGCTGTTTTCATACAAGGATTAAAATATCCTGATTTATGTGGTTTTCTTAAAAATACAAATATATATATATATATATTTAAGATATAAAACTGTTCTTTTAAATGTATCATAATTCATGGGGAAGATGTATATAAACTCAACAATAATTTACAACAAAATGAATTGATTTGAACTGGAAAACAACAAAAAAGTAGAAACCAGAAATTACAATGGTATAGGTGTGAAAAGACAAGGAAAAAAAAAAAGAGTATTTGAGCAGCACTGGAAACCAAAACCCTATCAGTTCATGATAACTGGAATTTAAGGAAAAAACTGCAGTGTCAGAGATTTAAACCTTATGACAAAAAGTAATGGCTGTAGTTGGACATGACTTCTGTATTCCTTAAAAAGGTGAGAAGGGAAACCCATGCATATGTAGCAAGTGAAGCAGTTTTCATGTACTCTTTCCAATATCCACATGCAGATTTAAACTTCAGACTTTTTCTGACTGTAAACTTTTTGGTAAGTAAAATGTGCAGAAATCTGTAGCAGAAACAGATTTTTTTTTTTTTCTTTCAGATTCAATATATATTTTTATATAAAGCCCATGAATAAAATAGTTTTACCTCAAACAACTGCATGTCACAGAATTTTGGACACTTAGGTTGGAAATAAAATATTCTCATAAAAAAAATTGGGTAAACTATTCCAAAACAGTTCATACGTAACAGCACTGAACAATCGGGTCATGAGACACTGATCACATACCAAGTTTACACTAGTGTAATACCACTGACTTCATAAAGATACATCAGAAAGAAACAAATTGGATGTGGCTAGGAATTCAGACAACCTATGCAAGAAAACTTTGAAAGAAGCAACCTGAGCTTGCACAGGGAAATATCAATAAAGTAAGCCATGCAGGAAGTGATCTTCTGCAGACTTGATTAAGGTTTCATGGTCTTTATACTGCATGTGTGTGAATGGATATTTTCCAATTTTCAGAGGCGTATATAGTATATGAATCTCCATTGTAATGGGATTTGTGCTTTTTATTTAATTAATTAATTGTTTGTTTGTTTGTTTATTATCATGCATTACCATTATAACATCCTGTTATAAAAATCACAATTTTCATAACATTGTGAAAAAAAAAAAATGAAAATGTGTCCAGCTGCATTTATTTCAAAGCGCTTTTTTGCATCTCAAATTAATTGTCTATATGATTTCCATAACACAAATGAAAGCACAACATAATTACTATTTTGTAAGTATAAATTTCAATTAAAAGAGCAAGATTATAGGATTCTGAAACTTTTAGAGTGTCTTAAATACCAGCTATAGGGAAAAAAATTCTAAGGTGTACTTCCTTTCTAGACATTAAAAAAAGATTTCTAAAACTAGGTCATATAATAAGCCAAATATGACTGAGAAAAGAAAAGAATTGTACAGCTGAGAGAGTTTCTTCACCACTCGATAACAGTGTTTAAAAAGTGTCATCAATACCATTTTCAAAAAAGGACCATTTCTGCCAAGCTCTGAATTTTCTCCTAGCTGGCTGCGTGCTCCAGCTGCCTGCGAAGGTCTGTGTTGTGCTGTGATACTCCTCTGTGTGCTTACCTCCCTGGGGTCAGCAGCAGATGAGTCTGCTCAGAAATAACCTTTCCAGAACCGGTCGGGTCAAATGCCAGCCAGCCCCAACCTTGGAGCTCCCTGAGCTCAGTCAAAACTGAGTCTTAGTTTTGACTTCAATCGAAATGAACAGATTTACAAGAGGTGTTCAGTGCACACTAATGTTTAAATCCAAGATAAAAAGGCTGTGCCAAAAATCCTAAATAAAATTAAGTGATGGAAAAAAAAGAGTTTAATTCTTCCTTTTGGGGACACACTCCTGCTGCTTTCCTGATGTTTATGGACAATTTATAGCAACATGTAATATATATGGAATAATTTGTTTTGCTGAGTCAGCTACATGCCCACATTTTAAATTCTGCCATGACAGGAATACAAAAAACTGTATTTTAAAAAATACAGTGTTCAGCTAGTAAAATGTAAGATTCAAGAGGAATTTGAGCCTTCATCCTTTCTCTGAATTCTGTCTGGATCCTTCATTATTTCATTATCTAAAACTGTAATGGTATTATTTCTTGCCTATCCCTATTCAGACGCTCTGCACCATCTAAATTTCATCCATTAAACAGGATGAGGATGTTACCACTGTATTGTCAGTGTCATTGTCAGCAATGATTCATGTGCTCAGATGCACGTGTGGTGGCATTGTCCAGAAACTTGTTCTCATTGATGGAAAAAAATACATAATTTATTTTTAAATGTCTCTTGTTATCCTTTACTTTAGCTTTATTAAGATTTGGTTATTAATCTGCTAGCCTTTTGCAGTGTTTATTATTTCATCTCTTGTTATCAAGTGCTGAAATTACTATCCCTGCAGTTTGGAAAGAGATGAATGTTCTTTCATTCAACAGATAGCTTACCAAAATCTGGGTAAATCTTTGCCATGAGGAGAAAACGCACCACAATATTGGCTCCAAGAACAATTTGGTTTGATGCGGGAAGGGAGGGGAGCTAAAGGTGACAGAGAAGGGCTGGGGGAAGTTGTCACTACTGTCACTGTTGAAGACAGGGAAAAACTTCTGAGCTCTCCCATAAGATTATATGAGGGCTCCTCAGAGAAGGTAGCATTCCCGATCACCTGGCCAATATCTTCTTCTTGCATCCCCCCAGGGTTAACTGCACCTGCTACTTCCCTAAAGTGCCTGTACACCAATGCACAGAGCATGGGAAATAAACAGGATGAGCTCGAGATCTGTGTTTTGTTGCGGGGCCACGATCTCATTGTGATCACTGAGATGTGGTTAGACAGCTCGCATGACTGGAACGCAGTCATGGAGGGCTATGTCCTCTTTACATATGTCCTGTCTCCCGAGAAAGGCTGGGGAAGCGAGGGGGTGGGGTTGCCCTTTATGTGAGGGAGCAAATAGAGTGTACCCAGCTACAGCTGGGGAGGACAAGTGGAGAGCTTGTGGGTAAGAATTAAGGGGTGGACTGGTATGGGAGACATGGTGGTGGGGGTCTACTACAGGTCTCCACATCAGGAGGAGGTAGTCAATGAGGCCTTCTACAAGCATCTGCTAGTAGCCTCACGATCACGAGCGCTGGTCCTCATGGGGGACTTCAGTTACCCAGACATCTGCTGGGTAAGCAACTCGTCCAGGCACGAGCAGTCCAAACGGTTCCTACAATATGTTGAGGACAATTTTCTGACGCAGGTGGTGGAGGAGCTGACGAGGCAGGGGGTGCTCCTGGACCTTGTTCTTACCAACAGGGATGGCCTTGTTAGGGATGTGAAGGTTGGGGGCAGCTTGGGATGCAGCGGCCATGAGATGGTGGAGTTCCACATGGAACTAGGCAAAGGAAGTAAGGCTAAAAGCAGGATTGCTACCCCGGACTTTCAAAGAGCAAACTTTGACCTCTTCCGGGACCTGCTTAGGAGTATCTCATGGGATAGGTTGCTAGAAGGCAAGGGTGCTTGTGAGAGCTGGGCTACCTTTAAGCAGCACTTCCTCCATGTTCAAGATTGGTGCATCCTGAGGAATAGGAAATTGGGGAAGAGGGGCAGGAAACCTGAGTGGATGAGCAAGGAGCTCATCAATAAGATCAAAAGGAAGAGGATGGTCTATGAAATGTGGAAAAAAGGCCTGTCCTCTTGGGAGGAATATAGATGTGTTGTCAGGGCCTGCAGGGACACAACGAGGAAGGCTAAAGCCCACCTAGAGATGAGGCTTGTGAAAGAGATAAAGGATAATAAGAAGGTTTTTTTCAAGTATGTAAACAGCAAGAGGAAGACTAGGGAGGGGGGTGTCCTGGTCACGGGAGACGCTGAGAAGGCAGAGATACTGAATGCTTTCTTTGCTTCAGTCTTTGCTTCAAGGACATTCCCCCGGGACTCCTTGCCCCTGGCAATAGGACAAAGGGTCTGGGAAATGGAGGGCTCCCCCCTGGTGGACGTGGGAGTGGTTCAGGAGTGTTTGAGTTGGCTCAATGCACACAAATCCATGGGTCCCAATGGGATGCATCTGTGTGTGCTAAGGGAGCTGGCAGATGTGATTGCCAAACTGCTCTCTAGCTCTCTATCATCTATCTATCTATCAGGTGAGGTGCCTGTATACTGGAGGACAACCAATGTCACTCCGGTCTTCAAGAAGGGCAGGAAGGAAGATCTGGGAAACTATAGGCCAGTCAGTCTCACCTCTGTCCCTGGAAACGTATTAGAGCAGCTTGTTCTGGATGCCGTCTCCAAGCAATAGAAAGAGAAGAAGGTTATGAGGAGTAGTCAGCATGGATTCACCAAGGGGAAGTTGTGCTCGACCAACCTCGTTGCCTTCTATTATGGTGTCACCAGCTGGGTAGATGGGGGGAGAGCGGTGGATGTCATCTACCTTGACTTTAGCAAGGCTTTCGATACTGTCTCCCATGACATCCTACTAGCAAAGCTGAGAAAGTGTGGAATAGATGAGTGGACTGCAAGGTGGGTTGAGAACTGGCTGACTGGCTGAGCTCAGAGGGTGGTGATCGGCGGAGCAGAGTCTGGTTGTAGGCCTGTGACTAGTGGTGTTCCCCAGGGGTCGGTGCTGGGTCCGGTCTTGTTCAACATCTTCATCGATGACCTTGATGAGGGAATAGTGTCTGCCCTCAGCAAGTACGCCGATGACACAAAACTGGGAGGAGTGGCTGACATGACAGAAGGTTGTGCTGCCATTCAGTGAGACCTGGAACAACTGGAGAGATGGGCAGGAAGAAACCAAATGAGATTTAATAAGAGCAAGCGTAGAGTCCTGCACCTGGGAAGAAACAACCTGAAGTATCAGTACAGGCTGGGGGACGACCTGCTGGAGAGGAGTGCTGAGGAGAAGGACCTGGGGATCCCGGTGGACGACAGGTTGACCATGAGCCAGCACTGTGCCCTTGTGGCCAAGAGGGCTAATGGGATCCTGGCATGCATTAAAAGGAGAGTGGACAGCAGGTCAAGAGAGGTGATCTTCCCCCTCTGCTCTGCCCTGGTCAGGCCTCACCTGGAGTACTGTGTCCAGTTCTGGGCTCCCTGGTACAAGAAAGACAGGGATCTCCTGGAAAGTGTCCAGCAGAGGGCCACAAAGATGATACCAGGCCTGGAGCGTCTTCCCTATGAGGAAAGGCTGAGAGACCTGTGTCTGTTCAGCCTGGAGAAGAGAAGACTGAGAGGGGATCTCCTTAGTGTATATAAATATCTTAGGGGTTGGGGACAGAAGGATGTAGCCAACCTCTTCTCAGTGGTTTGTGGGGATAGGACAAGGGGCAGTGGCTGCAAGTTAGAGCACAGGAAGTTCCGTACTGACATACAAGAGAACTTCTCGGTGAGGGTGATGGAGCACTGGAACAGGCTGCCTTGGGAGGTTGTGGAGTCTCCTTCTCTGGAGATATTGAAGGCCTGTATGGACACCTACCTGGGCAGCCTGCTCTGAGGAACCTGCTTTTGCAGGGGGGTTGTTGGACCCAATGAACTTTCGAGGTCCCTTCTAACCCCTACAGTTCTGTGATCTGTGATTCTGTAATTCAAACTACAGTTATCTCAATATCAGAATATCAGAAGCAAGAACCTTTAAGACAAATGGAAGCTGAAAACAATTGCTTTAATTTTAACTTATGGTTCTTAAAGAACTGGGAAAAGGGGGCAGAGGAAGAAAGTATCAGGTTAACAAAGGAGATTTGGTAAGCCAACAGACCTTTCTGTATGTACAAGTACTTACTGTCGACAGAAAATTCAGGGGTTAGCTGAAGATCTGGGATTTTCATAGCCCGTAACTTGAACAATTAATTATTCATGAACCATCTTACTGAGAATGAGCAGTTTTCCCCAGAAAGTGATTTAAACTTACCACCTTCAAGACCAGGAAAGCTTGTCATTGAGTAAGAGTTCGGGATCTGGCCATAACTTAGGCCTGGATGGCAGTTTTGAAGATTTCATCACTTTTAGCCCTGAGACAAGCTGTTGCCTAAGATTGGGTCTTGGCCTATTCTGCCACTGTTAAACATCATCTCCTTATCCTTGGTTTAGGGTGGTCTTTTGCATCTACACACAAGAAGCATTGGGATGATATGATTGCGGATCTTGGGGATATTTGTCATCCTTCTATTCTTTATTCTCCTTCCTCCTCTTACTCCTTTCACAGTCTTCAAGCAGGCAGAGATGGGAGAGGGTCTGGGGGGGGGGGGGAGAGAAGGGTGATTCCCCACATGCCTCCAGGAATGAACTGGGGAAGAGGACAAAACAATGAGCCCACAGTCTGCTGTGCTGTTCGTTTCAGTTCTGGCAACCCTGATTTTACATGTAGTACTGGTGACAAGGTGCTCTTGACAGCATATTGCTCACTCATTCCTGCTTTCCACCACATTCAGTCAATATGAGAAAGACCCCAGGTACAAATTCTCAACAATGTCTTCTACTTGGGAGTTATCTCTTCAAATAAATTCCTCACTCCAGATCTTATCTATCTTCACTTTCTTTTTCAAATTGGAACATCCACTGTATTCAATGGGAGCTTTGTTTGATTATGAAGAGAAGGGCTTAATTTGAAAAGGAAGGCAGATATGTGTCATTGTTCTCTGATCATTGCTGTCGCATTCTCTCTCAAACATAACAGAGAGATTTCTTTCAAACGTGTTTGAAGGTTTGGAGAAAAATGTTCTAGTCAATAGAATCACTTTCTTTTTGTAAAAAATGCTCGGTACCAGCTATACACGAGAATAGAAAAAATAATATAGCCTTTATGCTAAAATAAGCTAAATATGGTTAACTGAATATTGAGTAATTTAAAATATGCCAAGGAATTGACTGATTGGGAGAAAGACAAGAAAATAATTATGTAACTTTTTCTTAACTCTGCCTTTCAAAAAGCTAAACCAATGTGTTGCTATGTAAATAAAGTATGGCTGAGCCTGAAGCTGAGAAGCACAGCTAATTACATGATTTTCTAAGACAAGTCATGCTAATTTGTTCTAATGTTTTCATTTTCATTTTTATGAGATTCTCTCGTCTCCACAAAGTTTCCAATTCTGTTCCAAATTTAATGAAAAACAGTTATGTTGACACTTGGCTTGTAACAAATGTACTATTCTATGACCTCGTGATTTAAAGTACATAGTATGTACATAGCAAGAATGATATTTTAAATGGTAAGGAACACTTCATAAAGTACCTCAACAGAACCTGAATAATAGAACTTAGACTGACTGGACACACCAATCTTACAGTAAAAAATGTGTGTTCGTGTGGATGTCTGGATACATAAGAGGAAGCCAATAGCTATTAAACAGGCAGGTATACTGTCCTTTATATATGTACATTTATATGTACATATATACATATATGTACAGATATACATGTATACATATACATACATATATGTACAGATTTGTGTTGACTTCTCCTCCATGTTCCTCCAAAATGACCAGAAATACATTTTACCCTGGGGATCAATAAATTAAAATTCAAGTGCAAAAACAGAAATTGGGACGATATAAATTGTTAGGCTTTTCTCCTTTACACAGGTTTCTGACAGTAAGTTTTAAAGGTGAATTGGTTGGCAGAATGATGCCTACTGCTTTACAGTCATTAAGACCAAAACAAATGGTGTGTTAGGTGGATCCCTCCTGAGATTCAGTCAATCACTAGCTGCCAAGATCTAGGGTAAAGGGTCACACCTGAATGGCAGCACTGAAAAATGAGAAGCCCATTAAGCAGTCCAGATTATTTGAGAACAATATGCTGATATGATAAAATAGTGTCTTAAACTTTGAGGAATGCTACAGCTTTGAGGGGAAGCATTTAATAAAAAATAAAACTAGTAAGCCCAAAAGTAATAATCAAGGAGAGCTGAGGGAAAAAAAAAAAAAAAAAAGACCATTAAATATAAAGTCAGTATTTTCTCTGACTGATAGTTCTTTTTCAAATTCTTTTGATTGGACTTTTATTATTTTTAGAGCTTTTATTATTTTATACTTTGCCTGTTATCCCTGGGGAAAAAAAGAAAGTGCCACTCATAAAGTTAGGAAGTGCAACCTACTAATGAAATGTTTTCCCTTTGCATAAAAAAGATTGTAATGAAAGCAGAAAACTAACCATTTGTCTTGGTGATTATTACTGCTTCAGAATATGGTAAGTGAATTGAATAGTATGTTGTGCATATTTAACATTTAAACTGATCTTCTTCATCAGGAGGCACAGAACATTTAAGTATCCAAAGCTGTACACTTGAATAATTATTTAATAGCCATAAAAAATGGTTCAGCCAAGTGGTAATTATCTGCAGAACAAATTATTTTTAGGAGACTGAATGCTTGCTATACTAGATTGTTAAATGTCTTCAATTATGCTTACAATAAGTTTTAATGGAAATGTTTTATGGGATTTTTAGACGGTTCTAACTTTGCTTGACATAATTAGTATGACTTTTTGTCAGTCACTTTTCTGGTATTCAGAAATGTTTCCTGCCTTATCCTTGCTGGTCCCTCCATGCTTACCCTTGCACACACAATCATTTGTGTCCTTTAACTACTTGATTGTTTGAAGTTACAAGGCAAAATACATAGGCAAAGGAAATTGTATGAGAAACAACATATTCACACCTTCATTTTCATCCTCAGTTCCTAAAGATATTACTAGACAGCTCATGGACAAGAGGTATGTTAAAAATCAAGGGTGAAAGGAAGAATCCTTCAATGCATGTAGATTGGTCTGGCTCCATCTAGGTTAGTGGATGTATTGCAGATTTGCATCAATATTCATAAGTGTCTGGTCTGGAAACCCTTCAATGACAGTCGTTAAAAACTACTTGTGAATTACTGGCTTAAAGCAGTCACAGATTAAATAAAAGTAATGATAACAGATTTGTATTGTGTCTTTCCTCATTAGGCACACCCGTCAATATCCATAAATGGCACTGTCTTTTAATTACTAATAAATAAATGTTTGATGGGAACCCTGATTGCGTGGCCTATCTAACAGGACACTGTTAAGGACAGTCTCTGATTATTAAGGTCAAACTCCATTAAGGACAATCTAAATAATATGCAATACGAACTGCTCAATTCCCTCTTAAATTTAAATGTTATACTGATCACAGCATCCAAACTAGACATTTGTATGTAAGAAAACACCACTTAATTTCTCTTTGAATATTCTGTTTATGGATTGATTTCTAAGAGCTTTATGATTCTGAGGTTTATGCAGTTCACCTTGGAAATTACACTACATACAAAATATCATTTATCTATTTATTTATTTATTTATCTATTTATTTATTTATTTATTTTGAATTCCTATTTATTTATGTATTTATATTTATTTTCCTGGAAAGAGTGCTGTCAAATGAGCAAATGGATTATGGCTATCTGTTTACAACAGCTCCCATAGTAGATATTGCCATCTCCTCTGATCCACTGATGGTTGTTTGGATGAGAGCTCCCTAAACCACTCCAGCTAAACTAAAGCAAGGCAAACTAAATTAAGTGGTTTAAAGGATAGCTTTTTACTAAGGTGGGTACTTTGGTTAGGTTCACAGAACTTATTATCTTGTCAAGGGGACAAACACTAGGGAATGAATGAGATGAATCGATATGACTAGACACTCTTTCATTTGAAACAGGGTGTTTTCAGCCAGAGTGCCTGCAGGACATTTCCTGGCCCATGTACTCATCCATGAACCATGACTGAATATTGTTGGTCAGATGTCTCACCAAAACTGTGCCAGAGAGTGCTAGCAATTAAACAGTACAGACAACTCCAGGACAATGTTTCAACCTGAGTTCTAGCCCTATTTAACTTAGTAATAGAGAGGTTTTGACTAGCACAGTGTGGGGAATAATCCCATGAACCAGTCAATTAAAACCAAGAGCCAGTACCTGTACCAGGACTAAGTTGAAGACAGGTGAGACGGAGGAGCAGAAAATATCTCCTTTATTATAGAAATGTCCTCTCCCTTATTTTGAATCAATTCCGATATCCTCACCTTTTCCCATTCCCCTTCTAATGCTGAACATGCAGAGTATGGCAGCCTGCTGCAGCTACCCACTATCTGATTAACTCAGTAAGACAAACCAGTGTGCCTAGAAATGCCAGTCTCAATTATTTGGAGAGCTAGGAAACAATACAACCTTGCCACATTTAAAATATATATGTAAATAATACTAATACTAATACTAATACTAAAAATACTAATAATAATGGGATAAAAAGAACCATCACTTTCCACAACTGAGTACTCAAAGTAGGGAAAATGTCTTTTTTAAAGCTGCCTATGTGATTTTATTCATTACGTTTAACAACATGATTAACAAGAAATGTTTCTGATTTCCTTGCTTCTGGTGTTCCAGGGATGTAAGATGAAACACATGTAATAGCTGGTACCTTTGGCATGGAAACACTAGCTTAAGTTGCAAGATATAGCATTAGGGTATTAGCTTTTAATACTTTCATATTGAAATATAAGCAGGAAGATGCCCTGTTGTTCTCAACCTTAGAACATCTTTTTTATTTTATTTTATTTTATTTTATTTTATTTTATTTTATTTTATTTTATTTTATTTTATTTTATTTTATTTTATTTTATTTTATTTTATTTTATTTTATTTTATTTTATTTTATTTTTTAAGATAAAATACATTTTAAAGAAGGTGGTATATGATGAATTTTATGCCATTATTTATCACTTTCAAAATGTAGGAGTCAAAGCCTGAAGTCACTATGGGGAAAAATGGCACTATCATTTAGCATTGACAGTAATAGGGTAGCTAAGATAATTCTGTTACTTCATATTTTGATATAAAACATAGATAAGCATCATTATTCCTTAAAGCCTTGATTGAAGTCATGGACCACAAAGAAGGACCACTAATCCTCATGTTGTCCAGTCAAAGCTTAGTTATGCCTGTGCTTTGTACAACAGCTGCCTTTTGTTCCAGATACGAATAATGCAGGTATAGTTATGCCAAGGCCTATATTTTTTATCAATTCCAGCCACCTTGGTGAGCATTTTCTTTTGAAGAGCGTATGCTGAATCCACTTATCATACTTTAAACATTTTCTTGCATTAACAATTGGTATATTTTCTAAATAGATAATTTATTACCTAGTTTTGTAGTCTAGTTATATTTCATGAATTTCATGCAGAAAAACAAACATCTCTGTTTATTATTTCCATCTCTCTGAGTGAACCTGGCTCAAAAATTGAAAGTCTTGCCAGTCATAAATTACTACACTTCCTCCAGCAAAATGCTATAGGACACTTTCTAAAGAAAATGTAAATTAACTACATTAGTCTAATTCCATCAGTCTTTATACACACGCTAATACAACATTATGTTTAATTAATGAAATTAAGGAAGGCCACCAGGCTATTAAAGGGCATAAGACATTTATAAGGAAAACTAGAAATGAAGATTAATTTTTTCAGCATAAACATTCCCAAGTTTCAGACTTTGTGTTTGGAAACACATCACTCAAGAGGTACAAAAAGTGGAGGTGAAACAACTCAAAAACACTCCCTAACTCTCTGTTACTCCAGTCATGTGTCAAGGACAAGTTGCCTTTTTTTTTCCTCCCCTGGTTGCACTGATCACCACTGAGATGATGAATTGTGTAGAGAAAACCAAGAGACTTTCTATTCTGTCAGTTGGTTTCTTGGTCATAATTATAACCATTTTTAATTGAGGTTATTGCCCAAACCTTATAAAATATTGTTGGAGATGTAGCCTAGGCGATCAGCTCTGGGGAAGACATGTTCTGCAATGGAGTGGGGGATCACAGTGTGCAGGGGGTTTCCTACATCAAGGAAAGAACTATCAGATTTTTAGCATGTACCACCACAAGAATTTCCATATATGGAATCCTGGCTGCTGATGTTTTAAATATCTTCCAGGCTGTAGTATTGCTCAGAAGCAAAAGTCAGTTTCCAAATACCATAGCGGTTTTTAATATTATTACTTCTGTGTAATGGGCATAAATCTCAATCCCAGACTGCTTTCCCAGCAGTCTGCACATTAAGCGCATATACCCATTAAGTGCATGGATATGCTCTTACTACTGTAGTCTTCCTAGCCACATCTTGAACAAAAGGCAGTCTAAAAAATATTTTTCACCATGACAAAACCATAGCCAGATATTTGATTCAGAATCTTGCATTCATGGGTTGCTCTTCATAATGCTTTTTTAAATAATACCTTAAATTTTTCTAGTCCCATCCATTGATGCATCTCTAATGGGCTACCTATCCTTGGCCAAGGATATGCACCTTGGCCAAGGTGCATAACGTCCTTTTATATACTGGTGCAAAAGAAATGGATAATGACACTTTCTTACTAAGATCCAGTGACAGGTTTTGACAAAGAACAAGTTTTGCCAGGAATGAGTGAGGCTGTATACAAGGGATTAGTGTGATCGCCTTTCTGGTGTTTGAGCTGTAAGTGGTGCATTTGAGGTTACTCCATGGTGTTCAACTGCAGTAGGGAGTTTCCACCAGGCATCTTGGAAATTAGAAGTGTGGAAAGCTCCTAGGAGCTGGTAGCATGACTGGTCTCAAAAGGTGCTTTGACTCAACTCAGTCCTTGAAGCTATCCATTACAGACTAATGTAAGGAGATGATATCAGAATATGTAACTCTGAACAAAAATCTCCATGGAATTTGTGATGAATTTCATCATGAGATTAAAGGACATCTTAAAACTAAGAATCCCATAAAATTTTAATCAAAATCTGTAGTGTTCATCTTAGGTAGGACTTCTTTAATTATTATGGACAAGGTTCTTTAATTATCATAGACAGAGTACTAATGTTTTCCATAAAGCCATTTAGCACCTTGCAGCTCAAATGCATTCCCTCTAATAAGAAGTTTATTTTCTAGAAGTTTCTAAACACTAACAGGTCAGATTTATTTATTGTTTCTACTACAGAGAAAACAAAACCTGATGAACTCCACTTTCATTGGGACATGAAGCACAGCTTTCTGGAAGCTGACAGTTCAGATGAAAACCTGACAGGAGGTCAGCAACCCTTCACAAGCCTGTAGACACAGGGTGGTCAGAATAAACATAAACTTCAGACTTTTCCCAGTGGCTAGGTTTGTTAATAACTCCTGCTCACGCTGGTCTCATTAAAAGTCTGGAGTGCTTGCCTATCATTTCAGTTGTGAAGGAACCATAAGGCATACATAAGCAACTACACATTACAATAAGCATGGAATTAACTTCTCTGGGAAAAAAATAAAAATAAAAGAATAAAAAATAAGATTTTTTTCCCCCACTCTTCTAAATGTAATCTAACAAGCCTCCACCCTGCCACACCTGCAGAGTTAACAGATTTTTGTGCAATCTCTCTCTGACCTCAGGCAAGCTGTTTTGACTCAGAATACCAACAATAAAGGCAAAAATGTATGTACATGTTATTTGATAGAATAACATCAGTATTTTAGTTATGGTGTGAAAGGGGGATGTTTTGATATTAGAAACAATGAAAGAATCTAGTAAGGTGAGATTTTTTTATTATCATTTGATCCTTATATATTTATTGGCTTGGCATAACTCCCATTTATTGTAAGAACTGGAACTCATCAAATTGTACTTTAAAGCATAGGCTTCATATAACCACTATGATCTGTAAAATAACTTGTTATCACAATGAAATCTTTTTCACCAGAAATGAAGGAAGAAAGCAGTAGAGACAGCAGTTTCTAAATGGGATGAGAATTGCTGAATAGAGAAGACACAAATGAACAAAGAAAGTGAATTGGGTAACGGGATTTGAAAGAGGTGATGGAATGAAAGAGTTGAAAAATGACAACGTTAAATAAACTGATGAGATGAAAGATACTGGAGACCAAAAACAGATTTTCAAGTCTCTGAATGCTCACAACTGAAAGCTTACAGCTGCTTCTGTTCAAATTCTCTCAGGTCTCAGTTCATGAAAGACAAGAATAAAAATTTTGAATGTGAAAGTGGTAAAGAAAATCTCTTTGATGGATTTTTTTAAAACAAATTCCTGACCTTTCAAGATATAGAATATGTTTTCAAACATGGAAAGAGCTATGCATAAGAAGAAAAATATTTTCTTAAGAAAAAATAAAAATATTTAAGTAGACAAGCCAATAAGTTAATGCCACAGAAAAATAGTCATTTCTCCTATTCATATGGATTTGCTCCTGTGCTTAAAAGTTATTTATAGTAAGTGGTTTGTAGTAAGTTACCATATTTTAGACTACGATATATATTTCATAAGATTCCTTAATTTCAGTGATGTCTACTAGTGTTTGTAGGATACTCAAGAGTGGAAAAGAATCATAGAAAGGTTTGATTGGAAAATTCCAACCACCCTGTCATGGGCAGGGACACCTGCTACTAGACGAGGTTGCTCCAAGCCCCATCCAGCCTGGTCTTAAACACTTCCAGAGTTGGGGCATGCACAACTTCTCAGAACAGCCTGTTCTAGTGCCTCAACACCCTCATAGTCAAGAATTTATTCCTGATGTCTCGTCTAAATATCCCCTCTTTTAGTTTAAAACCATTACCCTTTGTCCTAGTGCTATGCTCCCTGACAAAGAGACCCTCCCCAGATTTCCTGTAGGTCCCCATTAGGTAGTGGAATGTTGCTATAAGGTGTCCCCGGAACCATTTCTCCTCCAGGCTGAGCAACTCCAGCTTTCTCACTGTCCTCACAGGAGAAGACTATGAGAAGGTTTCCAGCCCTCTGTGGGGATCATCTTTGTGGTCCTCCTTAGGACTCGTCCTAATAAGTATATATCCTTGACTTGTCCCCAGAGCTGAAGGCAGTACTCCAGGTATGGTCTCACAAGAGCAGAACAGAGAGGGAGAATCACCTCCTTTGACCTGCTTGCCATGTTTCTTTTGATGCAGTCCAGGATATGGCTGGCTTCCTGGGCTGCAGGCACACACTGATGGCTCAAGTCAAGCTTCTTGCCAAACACCCCCAAGTCCTCCTCCTTACAGAAGGACTTAGAGGAGGACCTCCTCTAGGACCTCCTTAGAGGAGGACCTTACTCTCAGTTCATTTTCCACCCAACCTGTATTTGTGCTTGGGATTGCCTTGACTCAGGTACAGGACCTTGTACTTGGTCTTGTTGAACTTTATGAGGTTATTTAGGTAAAAAATCAATGAAGTAACAGTAGTGGTAAACCCCCAGCAGAGAACTGATAGCACTGTCTAGTTATCATCTCTAATTACAGGACAAGAAGCCCCAAATAACAGCCAAATCTGATGTCAAGCAAAAGAAAATCAATATCAGAGATTATAACTTTTAACCTCTTTTTTCTGTCATATATTTACTTATATTCTTGGGTTAGTCTAACTGCTGCTCCATGCAGACAAATACTAACCAAGAGAAATATCACTTAATTGCATTTAAAAAACTTTCTGTAGGCTGTTTATTTTTTAACGACTCTGTACTTCAAGACGTGAAAATATTTGCCAGATTTACTTTATTAGTTCATAAGCATGACTGCAGACCCATGCAGATTTGAATCATAATTTTTTTTTGGATCATGTAGGATTGTAGATATTTTGTAGTTTGTACATTCACAAAATATTGAGGGTTTCATGTAGGGAAACTTAAACAAGTGTTAAACTGGTTAAACTTAGTTCATAAAAACTGAATTTTAAAATTTCCTTTCAGAAGATTTATACTTTGTGTCCTATGAAACTAAGCACTACTAAAATTTTCAGTATCAAAACTGCTCAGTCACTGAAAATAGAGCATAGGTTACTTACCAATTATAGGATCAAGGAAAAAAAATATATTCTGAAAATACTGGAGGCATTATACCTTTAGGAAACATTAATATGTTTAGCAACACTTTCTACCATTTATAAGTAGGTGCATATGGAACTCATCTGACATGGTAGCAGGACTGCAGATGCATATAAGACTTTACAGAATGTGGCTTTCCTTATGTTTAGAGGAATATGGAACAATTTATTTCCCATTTGGTTTTATCCTTTCCTTAGCATTTGATTTAAAAAAAAAAAAAAAAAGTCCAATGGGTTCCACTAGATGTGGAAGTTTGTAATAAACTATGTAAGAATGCATTACTTGTAATTGCCAAATGTTACAAAAAAATGGAAAATGAGACAATTCTGTATTTCTGGCTAATGTTTTTATCCATTTCTCTTTAATTTCTGATCCATGGCAAGAGATGGAATGAATTACTTCCTTGCTGTGAGTCTTCTTTTGACTTTGGCAATATTCCCTAGAGAATTCTGTCCAAGATTTTCTCTTGTGAATCCATGCCGAGTCTCCTGCATTTTTCATTACTCCGTGCAGCAGAGCCATGTCAAGAAAGACACATACCAGAAGTATAACCGAGGAATAAAATTAAAAATATCCACAAAACTTAGGAACAGACAATGGTGTATTGGGCTAAACTACAGCCTTACCAGAAGCTGTACCAGAAGTGTAGCTATACTAGAAAAAGATCTTGAAAGAAAAATTGAATTTTATTCCTTCTCAGTGAAAGCACTATGCTGTCAACTTAAAAATATTGAGGGTGGGAGATACAATGAAAAAGGCCATGTCTATATTTACTCTTCCTTCTGTACCTCTTCCCACCCAATAGTGAAAGGATAGTAGCTGTTGCTTGCTCAGATACCTTAAGGTCCACAGGGACCTTATTATTAATTATTATTATAGGACCTTATTATTAAGGTCCACAGGGACCTTAAGGATTAAGCATTAATAATTAAGCATTATTGTTCCCTTTATGGCTATGAAAGACTATTATACTAGTGTGTATGATGCTATTTGAATTATTTCTGTATATGGATTCAAAACACATTTAGCAGTAAAGGTTAGGAAGTCAAGAATGAAGTGAAAATTTTGGCTGTAGTTTGAACATCTTTAATTTGCCTATTCTGACCAGATGTCAATTGTTAAATGAAAAAGAACATAGAAAAAAAGTCCTTCTCTTACCATGCACTATTGCTGATAAAGCAGGAAAGAGATCTGTCAAAAATCTTCCCTGAAGGATTATGCACCCTGTATCAACATGAAGCTTTTATCTCCTTTAGACAATATTATCCAATAATGTTATCCAATAATATCTCAAAATAATCCCCAGTGTTTCAGCAATATCAAAAGCATGGAGAAAATATTAATTAAACCTATGAGAAATAAAAAGAAACCAACACAGATGACTCTCCTCTGTCTTTGAAGATTCACAAATGATTCAGATCTGGTGGTGAATGCTCAGATTTCTATCCATCTGCCTAAGCATGAGACTGCTCTTTTTTCTCCTTTTCCTGCACTGTAACTTAAACCTGGATTATTCTGCAAATGGCTCTGTAGAGGAATGCAGAAAACTGTTTCCACCCAAGAGCTGTCTCTGTACCAGGAACTGGAACATGATGATGAATTCCTGTATCTGTGCATTTAACCCCTATTGAAAACCAAAGTATATTAATCACAGAATCATCTAAGTTGGAAGAGAGCTCCAAGATCTAGGTCCAACCTCTGAACTAACACTAACAAGTCCTCCACTAAACCATATCACTAAGCTCTACATCTAACTGTCTTTTAAAGGCCTCCAGGGATGGTGACTGAACCACTTCCCTAGGCAGCCTATTCCAATGCCTAACAAGCCTTTCAGTAAGAAGTTCTTCCTAATATCCAACCTAAACCTCCCCTGGCACAACTTTAGCCCATTCCCCCTCATCCTGTCACCAGGTATGAGTGAGAATAGACCAACCCCCACCTCGCTAGAGCCTCTTTTAAGGTACCCATAGAGTGTGATAAGGTCACCCCTGAGCCTCCTTTTCTCCAGGCTAAACAATACCAGCTCACTCAGCCGCTCCTTGTAATAATTGTTCTTCAGACTCCTCACCAGCTTTGTTGCCCTTCTAAAAGGGCACAACCTCCCTGTCCGCGAATTGAACCCCAGTTTTCTGCGTGACAGGTGGGAATACTCACCACTATACTGATGTGGACAGGTAAGCTTGTGGTGTACTAACATCAACCACAACCACTTTCAGTCAGGTCAGCCCAGGTCACAGGTAGAGAAAAAATGTGCATGCAGACATGCTTGTAAATACACATAAAGATAGAAAGTTATTTTCCAGAGGCTGTTAGTTAAAAGTTAAAAAGGGCATTCTTGGTTCTAGCATGCAAATAAAAAAAAATGTGCTGAGACAGTTGAAGGCAATTCTGAACCTATATGTGAGTTTCCCACCTTCCCACTTTAGATTGCACAAGATGTTACACTACGGCTGCATTTCCCATATTGGCCAGTGTAAAAGCTGATACATTTAGAAAGAGATAAGGTGTTTCAGCACACTGAGTTTTGCATTAAATATGGTATTATCCCTCTAAGGAGTACATCTGATTGCATCTTTGACTGGCCACAGGCTCTCTGCTTGAGGAACTTTGTTTGGCAGACTCTTCCACTACAGGATCAATTGGAGATGTGGCGCCTTCTTCTATTTCTGTTCCAACGCGATCTCATCAGCCTTTGTTTTATTCTGCTATTCTGCACTACTTTGTACTAAAAGCAAGTACTTTTGTTTGTAACGCATAAGCACATTTGTGTAATCCTGTCAACCAGAAAATCAAAGATGGTTAGTGAGGACAATGAAAGGGATCTGCTGGAGCAAAATATTCCATCATATTAATAGCTACTCAGGAACCAGCTGCTGAGATTGCAAGTTAAATAGGAAAACACTGCATTCACATTTCCCTTGTGAAGCTGTGCAGTGAGAGAAACTGGATCATTTCCTAAGGTGTACGAAAATATGAGTATAATTAAAATAACACTACTTATCAGTAATTATGCCTGTCAGCTTATAAACCCAGGACTGATCAACATACACAATTCCTAGGACTTTGTTTTATTTATTCCAATTTTGAAATCTGCTAAGAAGTTAAAAATAGGAAAACTGAGATAAAATATTCCAACATTTTCAGTAACATGTATTTTTATATTAATTATACACCTTAAATTGTAGCTTGAGTAGAGTGTTCACTTTAGGTGGCAGACCACCAGAATAAAGTTTATTTAAATAGTAGAAAACAAAATGAGTCCTCTTCTTCCTTGTCTGTACCTTGGAGCTAGCTTTTTGTCACCTGTCATGCTGCTTGTTCTGAGCTCCGGTCCTTCCATTGCTTGAGCAACTTGGACACCTCTGAGATCAAATTAGAGTTAAATTAGATCAAAATTCTTTTATTTCTGTTACTGGCCAAAAATATTTTGACTTCTGAGACAAGAATTAACATTAGTGTTCTATGCAAGTTAAAAAGGGAATTTACTGTAAGTTTATACTGTAGATACTGTTTTTTCCCCTGTTTTTAAGATTGTAAATTTCTTTTAAAATATTTATTTTACTACAACTTCATATTTTTTTAAAGGATGTAATATTTTTAATTCACTGATACAGTGCAAAAATGCGAGGTTTTAATTTTATTCATAAGTGTATCCCAGAAGAGCGATTTCTTTTTCATTTTCAGCAAGACAACTATTTAGTCACTGATAGGATGAACTCTGTTCCAAGCACTTTGTTAGGTCTCTGCAGCAAGCTTGGTGGTGTCACAATCAAAGTGGCTAGTCTGTCACGTTGAGGAGGGAAAGTTGTTTTTAGCATGCAGCAGTAAACCCACCTGCCAAGGATCAGACATCTACAAGTTCATACTTTTGTGTTTCCTCCATACTATTTGGTTTCCTCCAGGAAGTGGTCATCTTTAAACAGAGCCCTCCCCTTCTTTTAACTGCATGTATTTCTCTGAATGGTGTCATAGAGTTCCTTTGAAATGATCATTCTGCAGTGAAGTTAAAAGCAAGAAGGAAAAAATCTTTCCCAATTTTTCCATCTTTCTCCCAGATTTTTCCCTCCCATTTCCATGCTTATGCTCTTTTCTATGCCATCCCCAAGGGAATATTGGGGATCTATGCTGAGCTACATTATGTTTGTGCATTTATATAACTTTTCTTCCTTCCTCCCTCCCTCCCTCCCTCCCTCCCTCCCTCCCTCCCTCCCTCCCTCCCTTCCTTCCTTCCTTCCTTCCTTCCTTCCTTCCTTCCTTCCTTCCTTCCTTCCTTTTTTGATTTTCTATTACTTTTTACTCAAGAATACAGGGTCTTCCTGCACACTTTTCTCAAAAATGTAAAATGTGTGCAGTTGGACTGCACTGCATATACTTTTCCAGCTAATACATAGCTAGTGAGCAATGCTTCTAGTAGAGCCACTGGAGATTGATGAGGACATAGAAAATATTTAGGGCTGAAGACTCAAAACATTTGTAGTTGACGTGGCTGACCAACAAACTGTGGGTGTAATAAGTCAGCATCAAGTATAACTTAACTCTCAAAAGTTACCAACTCCTATTAGAGAACAGCTGCTATCATTAATTTTAAATCAATGAACTAAGGAGAAAAAAAAATAATTAAAAAAAAAACTTTAAAATATATATATTTTTAACATTTGTGTTATCTAATAACAATCTGACACTAAACACTAAAACCCTCTTTTGTGTTTATGCCATGAATAGACTT
This sequence comes from Anas acuta, assembly GCF_963932015.1. Classification (NCBI taxonomy): domain Eukaryota; kingdom Metazoa; phylum Chordata; class Aves; order Anseriformes; family Anatidae; genus Anas; species Anas acuta. Next base: position 15,671,110 of record NC_088979.1, read on the forward strand.
TGTATTCTGGGAGTAGCTGTAAAAGTGTTTCTTCCCTTTCTGGAGGCATCAAATAAAGGAACAGTTGGAGGACTGCAGCCAAAATTTTTGACAAGAGAGTGAAGGGCACAGCACATGCCTTCTTGTGCTATAAACTCTTATGCTGAGTTAGCAGTACCTTGGCGACTACTGGCAGACTAAAGAATGAATTAATGAGTAGCATGGAAGAATCTGGATTTAGGTGATTTTGCTAAATATTAGTTCTACTAAGTAAAACAACATTTGATGCAATCTAGTACTATGAGGAAGATCCAGAGGATGTGGAAGCCTTTCATGATTCCAAACGTAACAAAGGCTCAGCTGCTCAGGGTAGGCAGGGGCATGCAGAGGCTTCTTGAGTTATGCCGCTGTCATAAAGGAAGAAGTACATAATGGTAGTTGTCAAAAATCCAAAGAAATGGTTTTATTTTACAAGTCGGGTGGTGGAAAATCGTGTTCATAGAGGTGCATTTGCAGAACATTCACTTAAACAGTACAGAAACTCCAGCTTCTTATAATATACATGTATTTAATAACCAAGTTTATTGCTGAGAAGATAGGAAAGAGACTTTTCTAATCATAAAATGCAATCCTTTCAGAAACTAGGCAAAGAGGAACTAATAGAAAAAGAGAAGATGATGACGTAATTGTACTTGTCAACCTTCAAGCAACTATAGTCTGAGAAACAACACAGGCATGGAAAGAGCAGTGATATATTCAGATTTAAGATAAACCTTGAATATATGTAAGGAAATAAAAATGAGATGAAGGTTTCAAACATTGCATAAAAAACTAGTTGCTCAGACTGCACACAGCCCTAGCTAATGAAATAATGTGAATAATTTTCCTTTTTATAACCTATAATTTGCACATAATCTCCAGGTCCTTATGGTTTAACAGTACCACCATCTAGCTCAGCTCTTTTCACCTGCTGGAGCAAGTCCAGAAGCCACAAGGATAATCAAGGGGCTGGAGCACCTCTCCTGTGAAGACAGTCTGAGATTGGGGTTATTTAGCCTGGAAAAGAGAAGGTTCTGGGGTGGCCTTATAGCGTCCCTCTAATACCTAAAAGGGGCCTTACAGAAATGCTGGGGAGGGCCTCTTTTTTCAGGGAGTGAAACAATAGGACAAGGGATAATAGTTTTAAAGCAAAAGAGGGGAGATTTAAATTAGATATTCAGAAATCCCTGGAAATGTTCAAGGCCAGGTTGGACGGGGCTTTGGGTAACCTGATCTAGTGGGAGGTGTCCCTGCCTACAGCAGGGTGGTTAGAACAAAAAGTGATCTTTAAAGTCCCTTCCAACCCAAGCAATGCTATGATTCTATGATGTTTCTATGATCTGACTGTGGGTATTGCAAATCTCCAAGCAGTGGAAATGAAGGCAGCAGGCCTTTGTTGATGTATTGTCAGTTCACATAGGAAATTTAAAATGTAATAAATTTATAGGATATTAATTAGTCATTTTAACCCCTTGTTACTTAGTTCTCTTTAAGACTGTGAGGTAGTTTAACTTACTTCAAAAATGGAGTAAACTATTCTACAAGAAGCAAGCGATGCAAGTGACTAAATAGGGAGTTATTGTAAAGCAGTACAAAAGAATAAAATAAAAAATAAAAATCAATAAATCCTTGCACATTAAAAAAATAAATAAATAAAAATAAAAATCCCATTACAGCATAGAAAACTCTGACAGAAATAATAATAATAATAATAATAATAATAATAATAATAATAATAATAATAATAATAATAATAATAATAAAAGGAAGACAATGAGTAAACCAATATAATTTAGCACAAGTCGTATGAGGTCACTTTAGCTAAATGTATCTCCAGTGAAAATAATTGGCAGCAGCATAAATTACTTCAGGCTACTATAAATTAAGATGGCTGAAATGATTTTAAATAGCCAAAGGTATAAAACAGACAGAAGATTGTATTTCTTGATAAAAATCAAGAGTTTCAAAAAGAATCAGTGGATCAGCTCCAATACCATTAATTTAAAATTGTAGTCAAGAAAATCAGGTATTGCTAGGATGCTAAATTACCTGTTTGTATTAGCTATTAGTGGAGGGGCTGAAACTTTCATATAAGTTTCTAGGACCTGCCTTTTTCTAAAGGTACAGTGATGCTAGGACTCAAAATAATATTTGATATTCACAGAGAATATTTACTGTTAAAATTCTCTATGTGAAAGAAAATACAAAACTTAAATATTTCAGGCTTTGGGCATTTGAAATTAGTGGAAACCACTATAGTGATCAAGATCTCCTACAGAGCTGTGTACCTCATTCTAGCTACAGGTGGCTTTTGTAACCATGGGACATCAGACCTGATGAGTTTTGGCACAAGTCAAGGATAATAAATCTCTTGTGAGAGAGACAGCTAATGTGTTACAAAGAAATGATGAGGAAAAGAAATGTAATTCAAATGGCAATAAATTTCCTGGTCTCAAATGTAAATTTTGTAGTCAAAGATTCATATTAAAGCATGAAATCAGCAATGTGTAGGATGTGTAGGTTATAATATAATATCTCCCTTGAAAAAATAGCTGGTGCTCTGGAAAAAAAATGGAAGGTATAAAATATGGTACATTTAGGATTTGGTTTTGATGATTTACTTTATTCTTAATAACAGCAATTAGTGGAACACATGTAACTAAATAATGAAATCAGAAGAAAACCTGATATGTGAAAGGAACTTATTAAACACAACATCAGATATATTTGCCTCAAAGAGAAAATATTGTTACTTTATATGGTATTTTCTATACAAAGTCTCCTCAAGTCAACTGTCCAAGCAAAAATAACAAATACATATTTTACCCTTTCTGGATTACATAAATATGATGCAGCTGCTGCCTCAGACAGAGAAAGAATCATTCTCCTCAAGTAAGAAATAATTAAGTAAGGGTGAATGCCAAAAGTAGGATAGCTTTTAAACTGAAAGCTCTAAACATTACAGACAGCCCTGGATGTGAGATTATTTTTAGTATTTGAAGTAATAGTAAGCCTTTTTTTGTATTCTGTATAAGAACCTGTTTAAAACAGACTTTAATGATGCATGTGGTCTGAATATTTTTAATTAACATTTTCATAAAACTAGTAGAAAGGCTTTGGTAACTAGCAGAAAGACTTTGGTTGAAACAATGCAGGATTAAAGAAAAAAAAGTCTTAATCTAAATTTCACATTGTGTTATTGTGTGGTTCTCATACTACAGATTTGGTAAGTAAAAATGAACTTAATTTTCTTCATTATTGGAAAATAAACAAGTCACTGCAAAGCCAAATGAAACTGTTTTACTGCCTTAGTGATCTATGTTTTCCTCAAGTAATGCTGTTTTCTAATAAAAAATAAAAAATAATTGTGGACATGAAATCTGGTAATAGTTTGTAGTTAAGCCTTTAGTGACCTTCAGAGTTACTGTACTACTGAACACAGCTACCAGTCAAAAGAAAATATGCTGAAGAGGAAAGACAACTAAGTCTCCTTACTTAAGTAAAGTCCAACTTTACTTAATGTAAAGGGATTTCTTCATTATTAACCTGAAGAGATGGTATTATCTTTAGAGCAGATATGTAGTTTTGCTCTCCTCTTTGCAACATTGGCAATTTATGAAGTCTACTAGCTTTTGAAAAACTACAGGCAGTTGCAAACCTCCTTGGGGAGGTTTGCAAACCTCCTGGGGGAGGTCCCAGTCGACTGACGGCCAGCAAACCTGATGCCCATCTAAAAGAAGGGCCGGAGGGTAGACCCGGGAAACTATAGGCCTGTCAGTTTGACCTCAGTGCCAGGGAAACTCATGGAACAGATTATCTTGAGTGTCATCATGCGACATTTACAGGGCAACCAGGTGATCAGGCCCAGACGGCATGGGTTTATGAAAGGCAGGTCCTGCTTGAGGAACCTAATCTACTTCTATGACGAAGTGATGCACTTGGTGGATGAGGGAAAGTCTGTGGATGCGGTCTACCTTGACTTCAGCAAGGCTTTTGACACCATTGACACCATGACAGCATTGTCCTCAAGAAACTGTCTGCTCATGGCTTGGACTGGCGCACGCTTCGTTGGGTTAGAAACTGGCTGGATAGCCGGGCCCAAAGAGTCGTGGTAAATGGAGTCAAATCCAGCTGGAGGCCGTCACTAGTGGCGTTTGCCAGGGCTCGGTACTGGAGACAGTCCTCTTTAATATATTTATCGATGATCTGGATGTGTGGTGGTTTTACCGTGCTGGGCAGCTAAACCCCACAACCGCTCTCTCACTCCCCCTCCTTTAGATGAGGAGGGTGAGAAGTAAAGCAAAGAACAACTCACGGGTTGAGATAAGGATAATTTAATTAAAGGGAAATAATTAAAAATAATTATAATAATTAAATAAAGACTACCATGAACTAAACAATTTAACTAAGGGGAAATAAAAAGGGAAAGGGGAAAGGGAGGGGAAAAAAGGAAAATAAAAAGAAGGGAGGAAAACAAACAAACAAAATAAATGAAGGCTATATGGAAGTGCAGAGGAAAGAAATTACTCTCTACTTCCCACAAATGAGCGATGATTGACCACGTCCTTGAAGCAAGGCCTCAACACACGCAGCCGGTGTTTGAGAGGAGGACCGACGTCTTCCAACGAGAGCCCACCCCTCCCCTCTTCTTCTGTTTCCACCTTTTATTGCTGAGTGTGACATCACATGGTATGGAATATCCCTTTGATTGGTTTAGGTCAGCTGCCCTAGTGATGTTTTCTCTCCTCACCTTTTGCCCACCCCTAGGAGGGTTAGGAGAAAGGCCCAATACTGTGCCACTGCTGCTCAGCAGCAGGACACAACACTGGTGTGATAACACTGCTGTTCCAGCTACAAGTACAGAGTACGGCACTGTATGGGCTGCTGCTGGGAAAGTTAACATTCCAGCCAGACCCAGTACAGGATGAGGGGATTGAGTGCACCTTCAGTAAGTTCACAGATGACATCAAGTTAGGTGCGTGGTGTCGATCTGCTCGAGGTAGGAAAGCTCTGCAGGAGGATCTGGATAGGCTGCACCGATGGGCTGAGGTCAACTGCATGAAGTTTAACAAGCCAAGTGCTGGGTCCTGCACCTGGGGCGCAATAACCCCAAGCAGAGCTACAGGCTGGGAGAGTGAGTGGTTGGAGAGCTGCAAGGCAGAGAAGAATCTGGGAGTGATGGTTGATAGTCGGGCTGAACATGAGCCAGCAGTGTGCTGAGGTGGCCAAGAAGGCCAACAGCATCCTGGCTTGCATAAGAAACAGTGTGGCCAGCAGGGCTGGGGAAGTGATTGTTTCCCCTGTACATCGGCTCTGGTGAGGCCACACCTTGAGTTCAGTTTTGGGCCACTCGATACAAGGACATCGAGGTGTTTGAATGAGTCCAGAGAAGGGGCGACGAAGCTGGTGAGGGGTCTGGAGAACAAGTCTTACGAGGAGCGGCAGAGGGAGCTCGGTTTGTTCAGTCTGAAGAAAAGGAGGCTCAGCTCAGGGGCGACTTTATTGCTCTTTATAAGTACATTAAAGGAGGCTGTATTGAGGTGGGGGGTTGGTCTATTCTCCCACGTGCCTGGCTGACAGGACGAGGGGGAATGGCTAAAGTTGCGCCAGGGGTGTTTTAGGTTGGGATATTAGGAAGAACTTCTTACTGAAAAGCTTGTTAGGCATTGAATAGGCTGCCAAGGGAAGTGGTTCAGTCACCATCCCTGGAGGTCTTTAAAAGACATTTAGATGTTGAACCTAGCAATATTGTTTAGTGGAGGACTTGTTAGGTCAGAGGTTGGACTTGATGATCTTGGAACTCTCTTCCAACCTAGACAATTCTGTGATTCTGTGAAACAAACCATCAAGAATACTAATACAGTCAATGATTAAATGTAGCCATAAGCTTTTGTAATTTGCCAATTTTCTAAAATACTAAAATACAAAGAAATTGAAATGAAATGATATGAAATTATGCATGAAGAATGTCTCTCTCTCTTTACTTTTTTTTTTTTTTTTTTTTTTTTTTTTTTTTTTTTTACTTATGCTGGCAACAATGTATATGGGAAAATTAATCTCAATAATACTGTAACCCCTACTCTTTTCAGCTAGAAATATGCAGATGTAGATGGGAAATATCACCTCTGCATACATTACTAAAATCCTGAGTCTCCTTGTGATGTGCATACAGAAAAGGAAAAGGAAAAGGAAAAGGAAAAGGAAAAGGAAAAGGAAAAGGAAAAGGAAAAGGAAAAGGAAAAGGAAAAGGAAAAGGAAAAGGAAAAGGAAAAGGAAAAGAGAAAGAGAAAGTGAAAAAGAAAGAGAAAAAGAAAAAGAAAAAGAAAGAGAAAGAGAAAAAGAAAAAGAAAAAGAAAAAGAAAAAGAAAAAGAAAAAGAAAAAGAAAAAGAAAAAGAAAAAGAAAAAGAAAAAGAAAAAGAAAAAGAAAAAGAAAAAGAAAAAGAAAAAGAAAGAAAAAGAAAAAAAGGAAAAGGAAAAGGAAAAGGAAAAGGAAAAGGAAAAGGAAAAGGAAAAGGAAAAGGAAAAGGAAAAGGAAAAGGAAAAGGAAAAGGAAAAGGGGAAACATATCAAGGAAGACTTTAATGAATTTTCTGAGGACATCATGAAGATCAATGCACCTTCTTGAAAATGATATTAAGAAGCGATTTGCTTCTGATCTGCATGTAACGACCTGGGAATTGATTCTTGGTAGCTCTGCTTGCCGTGAAATGGGATATCAAAACTTGAGGAAGGCTGTATGGTACACCTTTTAACCATTCAGGGTAATTACCAATAGAATCCAGTACGTATACTGAATTCTGTCTCTCTTGAAGTCTGTAAATCAAGGCGGGATGACTTTCTAATAAATTTGATAAAATTTAAAAAGACCTTACAGGTTGAATGCAGGAATTTCTGGGTATGCTTCTATGGCCTGTGTTATTTAGGAAGTCAGGCTATTAAAGATCATAATGTTCTTTCCAATTTGAAAATCTATTAACCTTATTTGATAGAGTCTTTTACTTCACTGTTGTGCTTTCTGCGGGGATGGAAAATGGTGGAGAGAAGCACAATGAACTTATAACCTTGGAACAGGAAAGCAAAATCAACTGATTCAGAAAGCCTCATAATGGCTAACAGAATATTTAATTGGAAATCAACCTTGAGGATTTTACTGTGGAAGAGTGAAACAGATTGGAACAGCCTGTATCTTCTTATTAAAGGCTCTTTAGTGGTGAGATTGGCAATTCGAAGAACAATTATTTGTGCTAATTAAAATATGAAATGGCAATATATTTTATATTGGTTCAGGATGTGTTCAAGTGAGCTTACGACAGAACTAGCCTTCAGAATTATATCAGAACAAACTGTGCATTTAGCTAAAGGTAATGGGAGAGAATTAGCTGTCCTAGATATAGTTCTGACATATCTTTTGCCCACAAAGAATTCCAGCTCTGAAAATGTTTGCAGTGAAGCTTCTGAACTACACATAAAAGCAACAAGCTCAAAAAGTGTTAAATTGACAGAAAATTTCCACAATCCCGAGGTAGGATTCATCTGACCGTATTTTAGATGTGTATCTTAAGATAAAACTAATTGCACCACAGTATAGCTCGTTTCCCTCCATTGATTCCATAAGGATCCTAATGGCATGAAATCAGCTTGCAGGTTTGGATATTTCAATGTACACGTCTACATGTGCGTTAGGTGACTAACCTCCCATTACAGATGATGGAGATCTAATTAACAGTCAGTGGAGCCTAGAGCAATTCAGTTGACTACAACTGGGTATCTATTCAAGGGTGAACTGAATCACTTCCCAGAGTGCATTGACAGTATTAACTATAGTAGGTTAATTGTAGTGGGAGCCTAGAAACTTAGCTCATACTGAGATGCCAAAACATTAATATTCTTAAAGACATGCTATCACAGAGTTATAAAATAAAATAAATTAAAAAAAAAAATAATAATAATAATAACTAAAGCAACAACAAGAATGGGGAAACAGAGATCAAGCTGTAGACCTGGCCCACTGCAGTAACAGATTATAAAACGATCTGTTTTTTTTTAACGTTGACAGGAAAGTAAGGAAGTGCACAATATTGACTCTGCAGTGTAGTCTCCATTTAAAAGACCTCACATCTGCCCCAGCCCATTTATTCAATGCAGCAGAGTGAAGCAGCTTCCTGATCCCTGGAAACCCTGCATTCAGCCTGAGGGCTTCTTGTTGTGTCCACACAATGATAAATACAACCAAACTGCCTCACTGCTTCCCCTTCACATGGTGTGGTATCTGAGGCTTTATGAACATTGATTGGCATGAAAATGCAAATCACTGTACAGCTTCTGAGACCACTGCAGTCCACAGGAGATTTAGGAAAGATTGTAGGAACACAGTCAAGCTGGGACACCATGAATTATGCCAGTTATACTGCTATCATCTAGTGCAGCATTTCCCACCTGGGAAAGACTGAAGGCATTATTGAGATTTTGGTTCTCAGGGGAATACAAGGAAATGCATTTTGTCTGATTTGCTCCCAAATCTCAGTACAGAAATAACTGTATGTAAAACATTTCCCAGGGTGCTTTCTCAGCCATCCATTTCTAGGGAATTTCACTCCCAGGAAACAACTTGCCCATGCCTTTTAAAAATGGGACTCTACCCAATATGTACTTTGACTCAATGCAAACAAGGCTGTCTTCAGTTTGTTTGACCACAGTAAAATGCTGTTGCCTCTTCCTGACAATTTGATATATGGGGAAATTTTGCAGACTGACATAAAGGTAGACCCAAAACTAGGAGTGGGAGAATAAGGCAAAGAGAGGTCTTGCAAATAATGATTATGAGGATTGGACTTTATACATCTCTTTGTTTACATACAGAAAATAAAACTATGAATACAGAGGCCAAAACTAAAAAATAAAAAATAAAAAAAATAATAAAAAAAAAGGTATGGAAGATAGTTGCAAGATGTGCAAGGAATATGTAACTTGAAATGGATACAGAAGGAATTTAGAAGCTAGTAAAGGGATTCAAAAAAGGGAAGAAGTAAAGCAGCAGGAGAGGGATATGCTGCTGACAGCTGTGCTTCTCTGGATCTGCCTAGTTTCCAGTCATTGATTTTTCACTCAACAACTGAGCAAGTCAGGTCATGTCTGAAAATTAGGTTTGCTACAAAACCGATCACTGAGTCCTCTATTAATGTTTGCATTCTTTCTTTTCCCAATTACTTGGTTTTTATGTCAAGTTAGAGAAAAAGATTTGTCTTTGATTCTTCACTTTGGTATTTAACTTGAGGTTTGTGACTGGTGTTTCAATTGAGTATAATCTACCACGCCTTTAAAAATAAACCAAAAATCAAATACAATGTTTTCTTCAGTAGCTGCAACTGGAAACACGAAGCAGCTGTGGAATCCTTAGGATAATTGTGGCATTTGAGAAGCTGGATAATCACTAAAACGTTTTTCTCACTATTTAACATAATCTATGTGTATTCAACAGTCTGGCCCTTTATGGGGTAAATACTGCAGCCATGTGGATGGGGAAGGAGAGAAGAAAAGACTGGTTAACCATACAGTTATTAAGTGAAGGCATACTTAAACAATGAATAAGATTAATAAACTGTGCTTAAAATTATCAGATTGAAATTATTTGGTTCTATTTTATTGCACTTTTGGAGCATTAGATATTATTCATTTTAATATATTGTAGAAATACCCAAATGACTGGATTTGAAACTACTGTTCTCACAAATTGATATGATAAATGTGCATTTTCTATTGGTACATGACAGATATCCGGGAGGGGGGGAGGGGGGGGGGGAGGGGAGGTTTTTAGTTGAAATCCTTGTGTCAGTGAAGTGAACAGGCAATTTTTCTCTGACTTTAGGGTACCAAACATTCTTGGTAGTGCTTTGTTTTCACAGTTTTTGCCCTATTCCTCCATCTTTTGTGCTTGGACAGAGAGACTATAGAATATTTAGGGCTGGAAAACTCTGTAAATGTGATTATAAATGGTAACTGACTAATTAATGTACTTAAAACAAAACAAAACTATATAGACTTCTTTAAAGTTCTGAGTATGTAAGCAATGTTTTCATAATCCTTCTTAAGTATCTGAGAGATTAGGCAAAATGATCTTAATACTTTTGAAAGGCAAAGTTCACATACATGTATGACTCAGATGGGAATTTCAGTTCCCTTGTTTCCCCTGCACAGTATAGGTACGAGTGCACTGAGGCTGTCCTTTAACAGAGAGAACAAATGTAAAGATTAATACAATCAAAATAAACAGTTTCCTTTAAAGCATCTTTTTCGGGTTAATCTCTGTTCTTTTACATTTATTTGTTTAAAGGTGAATTTATTGGCTATTCTTCCCATATTACTGATCCTGTCTTGAAGATTACGTCAAGATTATGTCTTGAATTTCCCCAGCTGAAAAACAAAAACAAAAACAAAAACTGAAACAAATTTGGTTAAACCCATGAGTGCATAATTGAAAGACTGAATTAAAATTTCATGGAAATGCACTTCTATTTTTTTTTTCCTGTTCTGCTGTCAAGTATCTGTGCCCCACAACCACACCTCCATACATGGGACAGGATGAAACAGGTGGCCAATGAGCATGAATGTGCCTAGGTAAGACTGCAAAGCTGCTCTCAGGCTGGGCTGTGCAAACTCTTCTGGTTGCTCTCACTGTTCAACAGTACTGCTGTCTAGAAAATTCAGCTATTGCTTTGAAAAAAAGTCCGTTACTTGTTTCTGTTAGTGAATTAAACTGAACTTTTATAGTGAAAGAGAACACAAAATATCTCCACTTCAGACACATTACATGTATATAGTACTTGCCTAATACTAGGAAGTGTGAAATTTAAATCCTGATTGCAAGTTAGAATTGGAGTAAGGACTTTGACTTGGGCATCATTTACATGTAAAATTGTCTTAGCCTTTTTAGTTATGTTGGGATATCTCACTTTCAAAATGTCCTTGAGAAATCTCAACAATATTTCAGTACAGATGAACTGGTATTTTCTGACAAAAGAATGAAAAGCATTTTGATTTGCCGTATTCATTGCTGTAGTATAGTTCTGAAAGAAGGCTAGAGGAAATAAAAGTACCCAGTCATGGAGTCTAAGAACAATAGCCAAGACACACTCAGCTGGGGCTGTACAAGTTATTCCAGTTTAGGCTTGTAAAAATAAAAATGAAGTAATAAAGAAAACGAACTTATCAATTGGTTTCTCTCTTTCATTTTTGACAAGTATTTCTCTCACTTTCAGTGAGAAAATATATACTAAGTTGCTGTCTCATACCTTTATATGAAATATCAATATGAAAGTTTCCCTTTCACTATTCTTAATTGCATGCAGTACAGTCACAAGTTAAAAATATATATGTATATATATGTATCCCCTGATGCCTAGATAGCATGGTGTTGGTTGTTGGGAGAAGCTATCAACCCATGTAAGACAATCACATTTCCTTATTAACACTCTTTTTGTTTCACATCTCACCTCAGAACTATTGGCAGGATCAGTAATGGGCTCAGCTGTTTCCACAAGCAGTCTAAATTCCTGGTTACCCAATACTGGCATTGTTATGGAAGTTTCTTATTTCATGAAGCACTGTCATAAAACAGAAAAAGAACTCTTTCAGGAAACATAAGACTATTATGATAAGAAAAGATTAGTTTTTTTAACTTGAATTAACAAGAGTTTGTTTTATTTTGTATTGCTGGAGCAAGTAGTATTTATCCTACTTCTCCTGATTGGGGTATTTCTGAGGAATTCCATGTTGGCATCTTGAACAGCCATAGTACAAAAAATCAGAAGTAAATCTGCTTAATACAGACCTGACCCAGAGAAAAAAAAATAATAATTGGTTCATTTCTCATGGTCAATACCCATGTTATCACTGTTCGCTTATTTTGTATCTTAATTGTATATCACGAAAGTTGACCTGAGTCCTCAAAAGTGATGGGAATGATAAATGTCTTTGTGGATGAATATAAAAATACAGTGGCATTTATTATATCTGCCACTTTTAAGGACATAGATCAGCTTTTCTTTAGAGAGTTAAAATGAAAACAACAAAAAAAATAGAAATGATTGTACAGTAATACAGGCAGTCAGGTTAAGTGAACATATACTAACAATACATCACAAGAACAGACTCATTACCTTACTTTTCCTTTCTAGGGGTTGACAAATACAAGTAAGAGAAGAGGTATGTATAGATGAAAGTGATTTCTTTTTCAGGCTTCTTTGAATATGATACTATAAGGTCATCACTAGATACAAGAGAGGGAAGTTACATGGCAACATTCAGCATGGTACAAGGTGAGACTACTAGACAACATGGATGAAATTCCAAACACCCTTTTATTTAAAACTGAGATTAATTTGGAGAGTAGAAATGGAAGCACAGTCCCAGAGCCTTTTCTGCACTTAACATTTGGTTTTATTTGTGGAATATATTTTTGTACAGGATAGATTTGCAGAGAAATCACACCGCTCTATTTTAATCCTCACAGAAAGACTCCATCTAAGAGCACTTCAGTCATTCCTGAACATGTTTTTCAGATGGTATGGCATGCTGCTTTTGGTGTGCCCTCCTGTACCACCGTATCCACCTCCTCCATGATCATTTTGAGATGATTCATTCTTCATCCTTGCACCGATGAATCATTGTGCCCACAATCTGCATGTGCATGTCAGAATTACAGTTTATAAACTGGGGGAAAAAACTGACAGTGTTCAGAAGACATGGTGTTACATAAATGTTCTTTTGAACTATTTTCATCTGTTTCATCATTGAAAGACAACAATGAACAAAATGTTACTGAGTTTGGCCTATGAGGAGGAAGGGTTTACCACACCACTGATCATATCCTAATTGGGAAATGTCCCATACTTAATTTTCAAGGCTGTTTACATTTTTGTTGTTTAAATCATAGGGATTTTTGTTTGTTTACATTAATATAATTTACATGTGATTTTGTGTGTGCATGTGCACTATTTGTACTACCTATTAGTGACTAGTCAAATTCTGTCATAATGAATAGTGAAAATTCTAGTACAAGGCACACAAAATGGAGGAGACAGATTGCCATTAATATAAGTGAAAACTGTGATCTGTCGGACTGCCATGAACCAAGTCAAACCAAATTAATTCAAAGGGATGTCATGCCAATGGAATAAGTAGAAATCTAAATTATGTTTTCAAAACTTCCACACTCAGGATCCAGTGCACAAGAAGAGGAAAGAACACAGGTAGGTGCTGTGCTCTCTGCAAATTGTTATGCTAAACAGTTAGTTATTGTTGCATAGGATGTTATTATTTATGCATTCTGTGGTGATTCTTTGGGTCCATTTTAAACTTTGGATGACCATGTAAGACAAGAGGGCTAAATCAGTGCATCTTAGCTGTCAATGAAAGAAGGTTAAGTTATC